>NC_136686.1:11501248-11944176 GCF_903797595.1 Erithacus rubecula
TAAGTCCAAACATCAAATACACTATGGATAACAAACTGACCTAGATATTATCTTGAGAGAAAGAGTGAAACTTCCTGCTTTCACCCGTTCAAGCTGTGTGCCAGCACAAACAAATGCTGTAAGTGTAATCCATTACCTTAACAAATCTTACTAATGCAAATAAGGCTATTAAAAAAATACTGTAAAGTTAATAGAAAATTTTTGTTTAGACTTCTAATTTTGGCAGGCTAAGAAAACTTCACCATGAATCTTCAAATTATTTTGGTGAAAAAACTTGTGCAATGCTTGAACAGAATATGTCTGAGAAGTTCAATGGAATTAGGTACATTGTTTTGGAATCACAAACCTTGTGTCTCAAACCAGTTTTAATTATAATTTGTATAAGTTGGTTTTGATGTATACTGGTGTCTTTAAATAGTTTTGAGACAAACTTAGTTATTAAAATAGGCATCCAAGCAAACTGCAACACAGAGGTGGTTTAAATACTGACTAATGATTTAGGTTGAGTTTCATTTGTGTTTTAGTGCCGATTGAATAAAATATCAGTGTTCAATCAGTGCAGGAGTGGAGCATAAATACACCCAAGTTCTGGTCCCTAGCACTCCATCAGCTAACTGCTTGCTAAAAGGTGCCTTAAATTTTTACTGTAACCAATGAAATTATCCTGAGCATTGTTTTTGGCTTCAAATCCTACTCCAGCCATGCATCAAGACAACGCTAAATGTAACTGCACAGCTTCCATTACTGAATGGAAAATAATGCAGCTGCATGGTGAAACACTGACTTAATATACATTCATGCTGCTGGATTGACTCTATTTTTAAAAGGTTGGCAGCTGGCTTGATGATGCATCAGGTGGGGTCTGTCCGTAGGACTTGGAGCCTTGTCATATGCTCATGGAAGAGAAGTGACATCAAGGTGATGTGTTTCTGTCCATACCTGATCTGGAGCACATCTGTGGTGCAGGGTGACCTGGTGACACTCAGTTCCCTTACTAACGGCTGCAACCATGAATTGGCTTGGCTGAACTGGAGCATCCACTTGAGCCAACCCTTCTGTGCCAGTTTAAAGTATCACTGCTGTTATTTATTAACTAAATAAGAGTCAGAGGATCCACGTTGCCATCCCTCAGCAGCAGGTTCATTTGAGCGGGTCCCATGTCCAAATGTTCCACGCTCCCATCCGTTCCTCCTTGAGCTACTGGGGCCCCATTTGTGCTCTCCCTTAGCTGCAGATCCGGAAGTATCACATCTGCCAGAAAACTTTATCTCCCCTAGTTACATTTTGCTGTCTAATGTGTTTCAGGTTTGACATCCCACTTTGGGGATCAAGGACACCAGCAGTGGGGTACAGCAGCTTGTCCTGGTGAGGAGCAGGTGGACAGGATGGGTGAGGAACTGCACAAACTGGATACGCTGCCTTGTGACCCTCCCAGATCCTATGACTCTCCAGCTCCTGGATCTCTGCCTGAAGCAGGTGACACCACCCGGGATCCTCGGGATGGCCAAGCCCGAGCGGCGGGGATTCCCTGGGGTCAGCACGGTCCCTCACGGAGTGGGAGACACTGCCGGGACGGAGTGAGCTGCGGCTGCCCGCCGGGTCCCCCCGTGCGGGCAAGGACGGGGAAGGGCAGAGGAGATCCAGCGGCTGGAGAAGGGGAACGTGAGTCGAGTGGGAGCGCGTTGAGTGGGAAGGGGGGGTCTCTCGCCATGTTGGGTGGAGAGGTCCCTCCCTCACCCCAGGGCAGTCCCCAGTGGACGCGCTCGGGGTGGGCAGGAAGGGGAAAGGAAAGGAAGCCACATCTCCTGTCCCTGCTCTCGTCCTTTCCTCTGTCTCTATCTCCCTATCCCTATCCCTATTTCTGTAGCTGTCCTTATCCCATCCTGATCCATGTATTTGTCCCTGTCCATATCTCTATACCTATCTCTATCCCCTATCTCTCTGTGTATTTGCTGACCTGTGTCTGTACCTATCCCTATCTGGCCTGTCTCTATCCCTCTCTTCTCAACTATCCCTATCCTTGTCTCTTCCCATTACTCCTCTCTCTCTCTTTCTCCCTATGCCTATCTCTGGCCCTGTCTCCTATCCCTATCCCTCTCTACTATCCCTATCCTTGTCTCTATCCACTACCCCTCTCTCTCTCCTTCTCCCTATTCTCCACCCTATCCCTATCCCTATCCCTATCCCTATCCCTATCCCTATCTCTATCTCTATCTCTATCTCTATCTCTATTCCTATCCCTATCCCTATCCCTATCCCTATCCCTATCCCTATCCCTATCCCTATCCCTATCCCTATCCCTATCCCTATCCCTATCCCTATCCCTATCCCTATCCCTATCCCTATCCCTATCCCTATCCCTATCCCTATCCCTATCTCTATCCCTATCCCCTATGCCTATCCCCTATCCCCTATCCCTATCCCCTATCCCTATCCCCTATCCCCTATCCCCTATCCCTATCCCCATCCCCTATCCCTATCCCCTATCCCTATCCTTGTTTCCATCCTCCACCCCTGTCCCCTCTCTCTCTGTATTCCCTGTCTCTTGTCCCTGCCCCTATTTCCTATCCCTGCCACCTAATCCTACCCCTGTATCCCACCCGAGCCCTGGCCCCACCCCCGGCCCCGCCCCTCCTTCCCCACTTTGTTGTGGCGGCTCCGGCGGCGGCAGGAGCCGCTCCGCGCACGCGCGGGCCGCGAGCGTCCCGCGCCTCCCACCGCCCCCGCCCCCGCCCCCCGCTCCATCCGGGCACCCGCGCGCGCGCCAAAGCCGTGTCACAACTTTCTGCCCCCCCCGCGCGGCGAATCCCGGCGCGCGCCTTCTCCCAGGAAATATAGTCCCTGCCCGGCCCCGGTCCCGGCCCGGCCCCGCTGGAGCGGCCGCGGGGGCCGGCGGCGGGCGGTGGGGCGAGCCCGGGGCGGGGCGGGGGCCGCGCGGGAGGCGGGGAGGGGAGCGCGCGGGCGGGGGCGCGCGGGGAGGGGCTCCCCCCAGTCGGCGGAAAGTGAGTAATGAGTCCGTGTCCCTAGCGAAGAGGCGAAGAACTTGCCGTGCACACCGAGTACTTGTGTGTGCGGCTGTCCTGCCGCTTTTCCTTAGTATTGTTGATCTTGGTGCCGCCACTCCTTTCTTTTTTAATTTTTAAAAACATTTTTCCTGGCTTTTTATATATATATATATATATATATATATATATATATATATATTTAGTTTGCTTTAAAAAATTATTTTCTTCCATTTTTCCGCGGAGGGAGGGGTGGCTGCCTGGTTGGCTGGCTTGTCTGTTGCAAAAAGCGGGAGAGAAAAAACAAAAACAAAACAAAAAGCCAAAAAGAAAAAGAAAAGAAAGGCGGGGGGGGGGGGGGGGGGGGGGAGGGGAAGCCAAACAAAACCAAACAAAAAACCTAACCAAACAAAAAAAAACTTCACTCGGATCTGAAAGTGGCAGGAAAGTGCCTGGCAAGTTGCAGGGATGGAGCTACACAGCTTGCAGGAGGCGTTAAAAGTGGAAATCAATGTCACCAGGTAAAAGAATGAAGCGCTGAGGCACCAGCCGTGCTCTGCCTCCGGTCGGGCTCGCAGACCGGTGTTGCATGTTCGGCGAGAGCCTTCGTGCCGCAGCGGCCAGGGGAGGGGGCGCGGGGGGGCGCGGCGGGGACCCCGGCCCCCGCCGCAATGGCGAGCACTTCCCCAAAGTACTTTTGCGGTTTGTTTGCTGAGTTTTGTGTGTGTGTGTGTTGTGAAGATGCGGAGTCAACGCTGCAGTCGGTGCTGGTGTGATGTGTGTGTGTGTGTGTGTGTGTGTTGTGTGTGTGTGTGTTTGTGTGTGTTGGAGAGATTAGGACGAGACTTGATATTTATGAGCTTTGCTTGAAACTGACTCGCAGTGTTTACTTGCCTCTTTGTCTCCTTACCCCCCTCCCTCCCCCTCCACACACATACATACATTTAAAAAAATCCATTTAAACTTGAAAACAGTTTCTAATTCCTCCTTTTGTTGGGGGCGATTTTTTTTTTTATAGAAACTAGTTGCAACAGATGAAGCAAGATCCACAGGTAAATGCAGATCCTTTTTTTTTTTTTCCTCTTCTTCAGTATTTATCCCTGCCGTAATAAGCGCAGTTGTGCTGGGACAGCCAAAGATGAGAAACCTTTATCAGTAAGAGATCTCATTTAGTTAGTCTGCACTGTGCTTTCTTGCTAAGGAGTGTGTTTTGTGTGTGCATGCTTCTCTACGGCTTCGGTGGAATGGTTTTGCTTTTGAACAATTTCTAGCTCGCAGTTTATTCATTAAGGGGGTTAGTTTGGCACTTTGCCTTTAATATGCGTCTTGTTGCCGTTTTTGCAGAACGGGGATCTTAAGAAACAAATCCATGAAAGGCAATCAAGACTAGCAGCTCTTAATGAGAAAAAGTAAGGAATAGATCGATTCAGTTGTGTTTGGTTTTTCTTCTTGTTTTTACAATGCACTATCTAAACATCCGAAAAGTGTCTGCGTTAGCTGAAAACTACTGGCGGCAGGGGATATAACATCCATTTTCTTTTGCATAGAGTCAGAAAATGCATGTTTTCATAATGAGGTCGAATTCTCTGATGTCTTGCTGGGAGAAAGAATTATTTCAGTTACTAGTAGTAAAAGAGAAGCAAGTAGTTAAAACGTAAGAAAAAAAAAAGAGGCGTCCATTTTGAGTTGGTCGACATGTTTTAGGAATATGGAAAATTCTCCTGTCTGGCATTACTTTGTGCACTTCTGTGTAATGTGCAGAACAAGAGTTGGGAAGGAGGAGGCTGGAGCCCCGTTTGGAGCATTTCTGGGTTTAATTACAAACTGATTTTTGTTGATCACTTTATATTTTATTTATTTTATTTATTTTATTTTATTTTATTTTATTTTATTTATTGGAGTTTTATTTTATATGTAATTTTATTTATTTTATTTTATTTTATTTTATTTTATTTTATTTTATTTTCATTTATTTCTTCCCCTTTCCCCTCCCCACTTGCCTTTCTCTTCCCTTGGTCTGATCTGACGTGTTGGCTTTTGATTCGAGTTCCTTATGCACTTTCACTTTTTTTCTATCCTTTCTAAAAACACGAATAAAAACAGATTAACCTATTTCAGCTGCCAGGGGGAAGGGGGAGAAAAGAACCACCAAAACGGAGGAGAGAAACAAAACAAAACCAGTAACCTTCCTTTCCTGCCTCCTCCCCTTCCCGCTCCCCCGCCCTTCCCAAAGTTCCTCGTCGCTGTGTTTGTGCCGGGTGACCCCGGGCCGCTGCTCTGCCCGAGAGGAGCCCGGGAGGAAAGTTTGGAGTGGGGGGCGGCGCGGGTGCTCAGCACCGCGGACAGCGCTACTCGCATTCCCGCTCGCCCAGCTCCCCTCGCCCCCGGCCTCTCTCCCGGCACTTCCAGCCCGGGAAAGACAGCTGGAAAAGCCAGCAGGAGCTCTGCCGGCCCGAGCCCCGCTCTCCATCCCGGGGCTGAACTTTCCGGGTGGCCACCGGGCTCTGCGCTGCTGCTGTGCTCCCCGCTCCCCGGCCTGGAGCGCGGCCCTTGCGTTCAGCACCGGGGCGGGGGACAGCGCCCGCCGGCCCAAAGCCGCCCCTTTCCTCCCGCCCGACGAGGGGACAGACAAAGGGGACACGTGTGCCACTGCCCCGCTTTCCCCCGTCCCTTTTTGTTTGTTTGTTTGTTTCTTGTTTTTTTATTTTTTTGTTTTTTAATTTTTTGGTGTGTGTTTTGGTTTGTTTTGCTGAGTTGTGGTTAAAGTTGCAAAGTGCCTGTGTGATGCCTGCCTGCAGGCGATGGCTACACGCCACCCTTTTTCTCCGAGTTTATTGTAATGAGAATTGGTCAGTACTCTCAGTTTGGTAGTGGAAGCTTCCATTTTGTGAGGAAGGGGTGTTGGTTCCTCCTAACATGGAGAAAAGTCTGCGGAGTTTGCCTGTGGGGGATGGGGCCCCATTCATGCTGAACATTACCATTTTGATTGCTTTGATGCCATTTTTGGAGGGGGGAGGGGAGAGAATACCCTACTCAGCAGAGCACAAAGATGTTTAATCACTGTGTAGAATCAAATCAGATAGTTTCTTTTTAAAAGCAAATCTGACACTACATGATATGTAAGGGCTGTTAGTTCTTGTTTTGCAGTGTAAAACAGCAAATTGTTGACTCTAATACTACTATGTTGGGTAGAACCTTGTTGTTTTGTTTTGGTTTTTTTAATAAGGTAAAAGCATTTCCTGCAACAATGCATCTTTATGTGTTGTTTCTTAAATATCAAAATAGTTTTACTGTTCTAAGTGGGTGTTTGGAAACATAGATTTGATCATTCCCCCCTATATTGTAGCAACTATTTCAAGGCTGTTTAAATTTTTATGATCATAGTAAATGAGAAGCTATTTATTATATGTCATGTTGGAATTTAGATAAGGCAGAGAGACACATTTGAAAATTCAGTTTGAACATTCTAATTCAGCTTGGGGAAGATGGTTTTTGCTAAGCTTGCACAGCATATTTATGTGTAATCCAAACTAACCTGTAAACAATTGTTGTATATTTATGACTTGCCATTCTCATAATCTTGTAAATAAACCTATAGACCATGAAGTAATTAAGCATAAAATACGTAAATTCTGCAAAGAGAAGACTTGGCCTAGCAGGAAACCTCCTATTTTTAGGTTAAACCCTAGATTTCTTTTACTGTTTTCAACATCCTGTGCAACAAGAGCTCATAATTAACAGCCTGGCTGGTGGTGTGGTGTCCTCATGCTCCAGGCTGCCACCTCCAGAAGTCTGCACTGAAATCTTTCTTGGGTCACAAGTGAAATGAGTTTGGAGATCTTATATGTGACCAAGTCACAAACCCATCATGTAACTTTGCAGACTTGCTATAATTAGCAGTTGCTCCTTAGGTAATGGCTTGTAAATGAACTCTGTGTCCTTGAGGGTATAGAGAAGGAGCAGTGAGGACCCCTGAAACAACAGATGGGCTAATGGTGGAGCTATTTGGTGGTTTCAAGCCCTCACTTTCATGGAAACACCAGTGTAAATTTAAATAGGCAGTTCAAGTAGGGAGGTTATTTTTACATGTGTATTTACATTCCTTTCTCCTTTATCCCTCCAAAGATTTGTTTAGGCACAACTAATTCATAATTCAATAATGTATACCTTTGATTGTGCATGCATTGAATACAAAAGACGTGAAAATTGCATTTCACTTTAATTGCACATGTTAATGATTAAACAGTAAAACAAACCAAAACCCCACATCTACACCTGTTAGGAGCATAGCAGGAGTGACTGTTATCTCTCAGTGCCCCTGTTCATCACTTTTCATTGCAGATTGCTAAAATGGCATTTGTGTCAATGTGTACTTTACTTGAAAGTTACAAATGAAAATAAGAAAGTACTAAATGACAAACTCAACTTTTTAGGGAAATTTATGAAGTAGGCTTTTATGTGCAGCTGCATTTAAAGTTGCATTCCTAATTAAGGATCCCTGGCTAGTCATCAATATTTCTTTTTTTTGCTGATAGGTTAGAGAAATACTGATTTTAGCATAGTTGTAATATTTTTCAGTGTCTTCAAATAACTACTGTAAATCCATAATTTTCATTACTAGAAGGGAACAGCTTCAAATCAGTTCTTAATCTGGCATTCAACTCAGAAAGGCAGGTTAGGACTTCTGTCACAAGTACATCCTTCAGATGCTGTAACTTTGATTAATTATAATCACATTTGAGAGTGGTTACCTCTTCTTTAAAAAGATTATGATGTGGTAAAGACTCCATTAATTAGTCCAGTGGTTTTATACCTTCAATCTACAGCACATACAGAGCAGCAGTAGCATTTTAATCTAAATTGTCTATACTTATTTATATGTAAATAAAAGAGCCATCATAAACGCCAGCATTGATCTTAATAGCACACCATAGGTGCTCTGCTGCATGTGTTTCTTGTTCTGTATGTCCTCAAAGAGTTGTTAAGGGTCTTTTAATTCTAGAAAGTTGTCTCTTATTACTTAATAGATCAGGGTGAAAAAATAAACAAGTGTTTAACCTCAATTGGAAGTTCCTTTTCATTTGTTTCTCCTTACTGATGTGTTAGGTGGCAAGCTAGGTCTTTAACAATGAACAGTACTGTGAGCTACTATATTGTTAACTATGATGAAGTCTGAATTCAGACAGCCTGTCCTGGAGCACAGCAACAAAAATTTGCCTTCCTGAAAGACATTATGCCATTCACTTGTGTGCTGCCTCATTTTTTTGCCATAATTAATTGTCTATGCAGAAAATCAACTTTCCCAGCCTGTGTTATTCTTGGTTTGGGGTCTTTTTATGTAGGATATCTGAAATGAAATCACTGACTGTATTTTGCCTGTGGTGATCACCATCAAAGCCTGTTTGTGGAAAGTGTTAGGCTTCTTAAAATTGAAGTACAGTTCTTGTGCAAGTTGTTGGAGATGGTTTAGCTCAAGATGTCTTATTGTGCTGATGTTGCCTTTTGTTTTGGGGAAGAGGAGGAAGTGGATTTTGGGATTGTTGAAGCTCATGCTGTGCTGTGCTTGCAAATGGAAGCACTGCTTACATGAGTTAGAGTAAATTATTGATATTGCCACACCTCAGTACTTCTTATGACTTTGTTCTTTCAAAATGATTATGGTAGTATAAGGGTTATAAGCTTCAGTGGAAACTAAGGTAAAATCTGAAAGACATTTCCAAAATAAGTTGAACCTGATACCAAATTCTGACCCAAGGTGTGCACAGCCCTCCCTATTGCTGTGGCAAGAATTGCATCCATGGATGTCAGGGGAGGCAGGATGATGGGCTCCCAGGTGGAGTATTCAACTTTTCTATCACTTCACTGAGTCTATAAACACAAAGACAACAGGTATTAAATATGAGCCTGACTTTGCCATTCTTCTGCATATTGAGGTCCTGCTGACTTTGCTGGGAATCCTGAGCAACTGCAGAATAAAATGAGCTTACTGGATCAGAGTAAAGATTAGTTCTAGATTGTAATGAAAGCTCCAGTTTCCAGAAAATTTAAGTTCCTTTTTTTCTTTTCTTTTTTTTTTTTTTTCTTTCTTTTTTAATTGCAAAATCAGGTGGCAATGTATTGCTTGTTTCGCCATCTCTAGAAAGACAGAAAAAACTAGGGAAGGATTTACCCTTGGAGAAGAAACTTAAGAATATAGTTTGCATAATGATAATCCTAGCATTCTGTCTGTGTTTTCAGTAACAGCATACTGAGTTCCTGTGTCATATTGGAGAAAAAAGCTAATAAAGGACATTTTCATGGCGGAATGAAAATGGCTTTCAGCCTGCCATTAGGTTGTCCTTATAAAGATTCATGGAATTTGCACACCTGTAACAAAAAATTGTACTAGAGGGGTTAGAACCCCATTTTTTTTGGTAGCTGCTGGACTGGCATGGGAAATGCTGTTTCATTCCAGCATTTTTCTTTGACTGTACACTTTTCTCTACTTGTACAGTGTATCACTTGGCAGGGCTAACTGTTGAAAAGAGAATGTTACATTCATTCTAATCATTTTAAAGAGTTCACTTTGATATTTTACCCACTTAAAACACCTGCTGTCAGAACAGTACAATTGATTTCAATTAACTTTGAATTTCTTCAATAAGATGACTTTTATAACTCCAGTAATCCCATGATGCCTCATTAGAGGAGCTGGCTATGATGATTATCCCTGTGATTTAGCAATTTTTTCCTTACAATGCCTTTGTCTATTCAGAAAAAGAATTATGCCAACAATACCTTTTTATTTCATTTCTACGCTAATGACACTTGCTACCTGTTGCTCACTAAAATATATAATTTATACTTTCAGCAAACAGGTATTTGTTGAGATGTACACAATACTTTAGCTGGGAAACACTTTTAAATAAACTTGAGTTCTACGTAGGAACTCTGCTTCTTGGAGTTAGAATTTGTTTTAATTTTTGAGTGAATGCTTGGATAGCTGTCTCTTTTACAGGAGACTTTGTCAGGAGCTCTGGTTTGATGGAACCAAATCTCTACTGGTTCATGCCATGTGTGTGGCTCATCCAGAACAGCATGTCATGACAGATGTTTAAACCAGTTCATCTTGTTTTAGGATCTGGTGCACAGACTCCTTGTATCTGTGGAAGAAAAAGGGAATGTCTTCTTCCCACAGCATGATGGTAGAGAAGAGTTTTAAATGGTGGTTTTAAATGACATTTCCAATGGAATACTGGATCACTCTAAACACTTCTTCTATGTTCAAGCAGAGAAAATCCCTTTTCATCTAATTTGCAGATTTGATTTTCAAGGTGAAAGCATGAAGGCATATAAAGACGTGTTCATACACAGTTGCTTTTAACTTTTCCTTCTATGCCTTTCTCTGTGTGATCAAAGAATAGGCAGCATTTTTGTGCTTGATTATAAGATGATGCTTCCCTCTCCCCTCCACCCCCAAAACAAAATCTGAAGCACCAACAAAATTTTTAAGCAATAGAGTTAAAAGATAGAAATTTGCAAATCGGTAAGACAAGGCCATGGTAAATGGTGTATGAGTGGCCGTGATGTCAATGTGGGCAACTAGTACATGCAGAAGAGTTGGAGGTAAGGAAAGTATGAATATAGGCTGCAAGTTTAAGATAAGAGCAAAGAAAACAAAAAAGAACCAGAAATGGACTAATTGAAATGCAAATTTGTCATTCTGCCATTAAAGTAGGACAGTTATTTCAGTGTAATAAAATCATATTTGGTCTATCCAATCCTCATCACACACTTCTCTTATGTCTGTGTATATATATATTTTATATAATTTATTTTATGGGTTTTTTTTAAACTTAAGTTGGTACTACTTTTTTATTTGGAATTGTTCTTCTTGAGTTAAAATGTACTTTGTGAAAAATGTTTCCTCTCCCACCTCTTTTTTTTTTTTTGAATCAGCTACTTATTGTTATGCAGAAGCAATTTCCACAGTGTCATATGAAATTGCTGATGCGGCTTGGTTCTCGCTTCAACCTGCAACCACTAATAGTAAGCATCTATTGAAATCTGATATGTACCACAGGGCTTTTTGTGCAGGTACAGGCAGACCCTTCTGTTTAATAGACAGAGGACTAGGAAATTGGAGCATGTGTTTTCCTTTTTTAACCCATGGAGAACTTAAATATATGTCCAAGTTTAAACTATAAAACAATTATTTGACTGAATTAAAGTAAACCAGAGAACTGACCATAAGTGCAGTAAAATCAAAACAATAAGTACTTGAGAACTCTGTAGATATGATGGGTGGTGTTAATTTAGGCTTTTGAGAGGCAATTTTATTTTCAGAGTTGTAATTCAGTTTTAAGAGCCTGTGCATTGAGGCTCTGGCCAGAACAGTTTGTTTACCTGAGGGTTGGTCTGATTGCTTGTGTTTAATTGTGAGAAGCGTATAATTGGCCTTGAAACAGAAGTTAAGTCTATATTGTGTATAAGTTATTTTTGTTTCCACATTGATTTAGCTTGATCCTTTGTGATGTAGCTTATGTATTATCCAGGGAGGAGGAGTGGAATTGCCTTGCTGTGCAACTCAGCTGTTGATGACAAATCTTATAAGGTTACAGAAAGTGAAATTGTGTATTACATTTCAAATAATTGAGTCAAGTGAGAATCATTGATACTTTTGACATGCAGCAGAAATTAACCTACATTTTCTGTAACGTTCTGTTTTTCTAAAGCACTTCAAATCAGCTAAGATTGCCTAAAGATTTATTGGTGGGTCCAAGCTTTTCTAAGAAGGAGGAAGAGAGAAGCTTCCATTCTCAGAAATGTACAGACTTGGTTTTCTCTGTGTATAAATTTGCTTCTGTGTGTGTGTGTGCATGTGTGTTTGGTTGGGTGTGAGCATAAGGTCTTTCTCTTTGATATCGTTCAGGCAGAAAGCCAATATGCGCATGTAAATGAGCCTGAAAATGTAATTAAAAATATATACATACTGGGGACTGCAGTACAGAATTTAGTATGAGATGTGGGTTATAAAGTGACAAGTAACATTTCCTAAATAATCACTGTATATATACTAGGTCTCATCTGGGATTTATGCATCTTGTGTGTTATTAAGTGCCAAACAGATAAATGCTGAAATTATTTTTAAGATATTGTTTCACCACCATGACTGAAAGCAAAGTACATCTTTCCTATTCTCTTCCTTTCAAACGAAACTGAAGCCAAAATATACCTACCATACAAGTGTTACCACAGAGACTAAAAGTATTTTACAAAAAGTCAGATAAAGACCTATTTGATAACATATCTTTCCTGGCAATAATATGTGACAAAACAGACTTATTTGTGAATATATTAGATCAAGGAAATTCTGCAAATAATTAACACACATCTAGGAGCTTGTATACAGATGGAAAAAGAGAGAGATCTCTGGGGGAAAGACATAAACAATTTTGTCCTTTATTTCAGTGTAGGTAACATAGGCTTGCACTTAAAAGCCTGTATGAGAGGCACCTCAGAAACTCCAAACTTTGGGCAAAAAGCCAGGTTTTTTTACTTGAAAGTATTTTCTAAAAGTTAGGTCAGAGTGCTGGGTGCAGAAGCTAATGTTTCTGCTCTCCACCTTATGGAGAAACTATTTGGAAAAGCATTTATTTTGCATTTAAAAATACAGGTGGAGTCCAGATGCATTTCTATTAGCAGCTCTGCAGCCCATAAATATATCCAACCTAAGCCAATGCCTTATTTACATTATTTTATTAACATTCTTTGCTGAGTGGGCTTGAATGGAACACAGTCTCTCATATAGAGGATCTAATTATAAACACAAGGGACAGAACCAAATAAGCAGTCTTTAAAGGGAAAAGAGTCTGGCAGCTTTGTTTAAAGTGTCCTTTAATGAACTTCTTTAGCAGCTTGTATCTTAGCAACACATTTTATTACATACCAGTGCGGGAGAAGCAGTTTGCAGATGGAGTTGCACACAGTAATATATTTCCCCCCTTTTTTTTTCTCCTCTGTGGTGACTCAACTGGAATGTGCAGAGTAGCTTTTCTAACACTGATAGCTCTCTTGAAATCCCTGATTGGTTCATTTGTATCTGTTCTGTTTTGTTAGTTGATGAAAAAGGCATTTATTATGGTAAATGCATACTGATTTTGTGTGCTCTTAGAAATTCAGATATGACTGTTTTGAATAGGCATGGATTTAAATGGAAAACACCCCCAGCTTTTTTTTAGTGCATTTTTTCCCCATGAATGTGTTCCACTCGGCAGTTGTCCTCATTGCACACACCAACGAGTTTCCAGATTTGGAGGTTATTTACTCTTCACGTTGCATGGAATTGTTTTAGTCTCTCATATTTCCCCCTCCAAAACTAATTGGAGAATAGGAGTGACAGAAGCATTTGCAATCTTTTCTTAGACCAATCTTCTTCTTAGACAAAACCTGGCACTTAAACTGCAAATATATTTAAAAAAAACCACCTGCTGTTTCAAAAACCAATTTAAATTCTGCTCTACTGTCCCTCCTTCAAATGACCTACAGGGCTTATCTTTGTTGAAAGATACTTTTTTTTCTCTCCACTACTAATTGCAGACCAAGTTCTCCTCATATGTTTTGAGTGAAAAAGTATGTGAGTAGTTTTTTTCAATAGGGTCTTTGGAGGAATGTGGTATTACTGAAGAGGAGTATGAGCAATACAGTCTAGACTTCATTTTTTTGTTATAAATTAAAGCGGGGAAATGCCTTTAATGAACAAGCTAAATACTATTCAGCTCAATTTACATTTTTTGCTGGCTAGGCAGATGTAAGTCCAGAAATATATTTCCCTGGAGTTTGCTGGAGTTACCCAGAGTTTGCACTGGTGTGATAAAAATCAGAGTATTTCCAGAGGGAGAAGGCAGGTGAGGAAAGGAGAGGGCAGATGAAGGCAGTCCAGAGTGTTAGAAGAACCCACAGAAGATGAAGATTGTTGGCTTAAAGATAACTGCTCTTGGGGATGGCTTCATTAAACTTCAGTTAAGAGCTAATACATTAGGGGTTGATATTAAAAAGACATAACCTATCCCTTTCGTAAAGTCTGTTGATATTTGCAAGTAGACAGGAGATGGTTTTTTAAAGAGATGGAATTTTTTTCTCTGCCTAACAGAAATATAAATACATTTCCATTAACTGGCAAACTACTACATTTTTGAGTCCTTAGTTCAAAAAACTCAGTTTCCTTTCACTCCAAAATATGGATGAATCTTTCCAGTTTCCTGGTTTCAGTATATCAGGTGACAGTCTGCCTCTTGTTCCTTTTGGGTCTGCAATATCTCATTAGCAGCATAAAGAAGTCCTTTGAACTTTAAAAACAGTAAGAGAGGTAAAATGGAGAGGTAAAGGATGCAGTCCCCTCCCCTTTAAAACTTGGTGATATTGGTTTTAAAACAGAAGGATGTCCTCTGGAGCCAAAAGTGTTTCAGTTGCCTTGTGATTTACATACTTTTTATTTCACAATTCAGCCCACTGTTAATTAACTCAATTTGGATTGAAAAATCTCTGATTTGGGGGCATGCACTAGAATCTTGCACAGTCACCAGGATTAATGATGGAAGTCCAAACTGTCAAACAAGCTAAATCATGAAATTTGCAATATTGCTAGACAAAGGCTTATATCTTTTTTTTTGTAGCTGTAGGTCCCTAACAAAAGGGACCTGCCATTACTGGAACAATTCATGTCCTGTCATGAGAAGTGATATTTTTGCTAGGCATGGCATTTCAAGACCATGTCTTAGGTTAATTTTTTAACGTGATAGAGCTGGGAATGTTTATGTGAGGTATAAAAGCAAGGGTTTTAACATACTAAGAAATTTCCTTCAGACATGTTGTGGTAAGAGAGAACAAAATGAACTTAATTATATTCTGAAACATTTAGAAAGGAATTATCAGATTGACTGAAACAAATCAGCAAGATCCAGTGTTTAATTTTTCCTTCAATAAAGAAGAAAAAAACCTTTTTTTTTTTCCCCAGAAGTACAAACATTTCTAGAAACTTCTCTAACCCTCTGAGTGCTAGCACTCATTACAGAAGTAATTTTAGTAAAGGAAAATTAAAGGAATCTCCATCCCCAGATGAAGCAAAGACTCATTTATAAACAATGAGAAGAGGAACAATAGAATGCTGAGTACATTCTGCATGAATAATATAACTAAGGATTGTGAAAAGCCTATGATTTTTGTATGCCAAACTCAGTTCGGGAATGCAGCATTCAGTGATTTTTTTTACTTTGGAGGCTGATCCCTTCTCCCCACCATGTGTACGTGCAAGCATACACACACAGAGGCCTTGTAGTGATGATAAAAGAGTCATCAGCAGCTCCTAGCAGTGGTGTTGAGACTCAGGTGTAAATTCATAAAACTGGTTGAAATTGGGTTGAGATCTAGGCCAGCACTGAGCCTGAGGGAGGTGGAGGAAAGGTGGAAGACTTGTTTTGATAATAGAGTCAGGGCTTCAGTCTGTATCTTTGGCTGGGAGGCTGCATTTGTATATTTTTAAGTCAGAGAGTTTGTGAGGCCTTCAATATGAATTCCTATTTCTGGCATCTTTAGATAGATAATTTTTATTTATGAGACTATATATGGCTTTAAGCTCTGGATTTCAGACCACCTGGTTGAAAAAATTTGGCAATGGTTGGTTGTTTTCCCTTTTTTTTTCCTATTGCACTTTCTTAATTAAAGTAATTCTCCTAAATGTGCTGAAGTTCTTTGGGTCTCTGTCTGTCTTTATTTTGTGTGTATTTAGGGTTTGGCTTAATGAGATTCTCCTCCAGGATTCACAGACCATAAGGTGATGCAAACAGTAAAGGCAGTAGTAGCTGATGTTGTCCGTACGCAGTGGAAAAATAAACTTTCCCCAAAACTCAGCTTTGAGTGACTTTGCCTACAGTTACAAACACAGAGCAAGTAAGCTGTAATTTTCCTGGCTTGGGCTGCCTGAGGTGGTCCATTTCACCCACTGTTATGAACTTACAGAAATGAATTTATAGAAAAATAGCATTATGTTATGATCAAGATGTTCTTTCCAATCTAAGCCATTCTGTATTTCTGTGGTTCTCTCAAAGTTAAGTTGTTGGGTTATTTTTCAGTTTAGTCCCTGGTTGCTCTTTGAGATTGCCTCCTATTAACTGAGTGCTGTCAAATGATAATGATAGATTTTGTAAGATGATCCAATGTCCTGAAAGCTGGACTAATGTATTTCCTAAAGGTCTTCGTACTGTATGGCCCCTGTTAGTTCTAGCAGTGTTAGCTAAGCAAAGTGGTGTGCACAAGCTCTGTCTGTAATTACTATTTTGGTTCACTGTTAAAAAAAAAAAAAAAAAAAAAAAAGGAAAATGTCTGTTCGTGTTACAATTTTATAGTTCAGTTAGTATAGTTCAGTTACATATACTATAGTTCAGTTGAGCTGTGCCTGTACAAACTTCCCAAAAATCTGGACCAGCTGGACTTAAGGTCCCTCACCCTCCCCAAACTACAAAACTGGCCAATCACTGGTACAACATTTATCTTGATCACCCAGGTTCTTGCTCTTTCATTAAGCTGTCTTCAGTTTAGGTTAGCATCAACCACTGATTTGCTGGTAGACTTTCTCTAAAGGCTGTGGCTAAACCTTTAGATTTTAGTGTCAAAAAATAGCTTTAAAAACGTTATTCCAGAAAAAAGTCTGAATAATAATGCTGAAAATTGCTACATATTTACTTAATGATTCACTGTTCCTTGAAAATGATTTTTTGATCATCAGATAGTTATGTATTCATCAGCTGCCCTGTTCCAACCTATCATATAAATACGTAAAGTTTTCAAAGTGTACAGTTTTCAGCAGACTAGACATGTATAGAACCTGGTGTTTATTAAAATGTAGTGTCTTGACATGACTGAACTCAGCACTCCTGTAGACTGTTGAGTTATTATCCACTGAAGGAATTTTGCCTTCTCTAAGGTAAGGATCCACTAGGTAGGTGTGATTCGTCCCAAGTCATTACACTATTTTCAGCTTAAAAATTCTTGAAATTGGAATTAGTGGATGCTGGGCTTCTGTGAGAATTTGGTTTGCTGTGTTGAATGTACAATGAATCAGCCTTAAACAAAAATAATTTGATTGCTTTACATGCCTGTCTAATGTTGTTCTGAGAGAACTCACTGTTGTCTAAGAGCATCTCAAAAGAAGAAGACAAAGTAGGCACAGGGATTTATGTTTCAAGGGCCAGATTCTGCCAAACTCAAGGGTGTTGGCACAAGCACCCTTCATATTTTAAAGAGAAAATCCCCTCCACCTGGTGTACAATGTGTACAGAGACCAAAACACACAAAGAGCTTGAGGAAACAAATTTGAGGTGGTGTCCAGAGCAAAGGGATTAAAATTGAAACTTAGAAGATCTTTGTGAACATAGCAGGGAGGTCCTGATATTTGGATGAAAAATAGAGAGGGATAGGTCAAAGTTTGAGATGGAAGATGATTTTCTTTCCCAATTTCCAGCAAAGAGGAGGCTGTGGAGCTTCTGTGGAGGAACTGTTGGCAGGCACACTGTGATTTTATGGATACTCACAGCTGGCATAGGTCTGAGCAGTCTCCTTTTCCCACATTTCCTTGTTTCCCAGGAGAAATAGAGGAGAACATTTTAACATTAATTAGCTAATGATGATAGGCAGGAATTCTTTTTCTGCAAGTTTGATGCTAGGTGTGCGCTCCTGTGCACACTTTTCACGCCCTCCTTTGTTTATTTGCTTGAAGTTGATACAGACTTCCATGGAACAAGCTTTTGTTGAATGTGTAACCAGCAAACGTGCAGGAAGCTGAGTTTTAATGTGATTCAAATCAGTAATGTCAAAATGTCAATCAGTAGTATCAAATCAGTAGTTGTCAAAATGCTGTGCATTTTTATTTCTCAAGGCTAATATACTACATCTATTTTTAATTACCAGCTGTAACTGGAGGTGCGATTGATTTTCCTCTACTGGAATCTCATTACTATCATTTCTGTACTCAAGTGTCCATGCTAAAATGTTAGAATAACCCTCTATTTAGAGTGATGATGTCCCAACTCAGAGTGGTAATTTCAAGCTCAATAATTTCAATATTGAAATAACTTACTTTTAATTCCCAGAATGGATGTGTCACTTTGATTTCCTCACTTGTGTTCCAGGAGATGTAACATAAAGCTGATCTAGCAAAAAGGATAAGGGAACCTCTCTTTCTGTTTGTTTAGGTAGGTAGACCCACCTCGGCTGGTAAGGAGGAAAATACAAAGTGCTGAGAGATGGTGTCACTTCCTTAGGACTAAGATGATCAGTTTCTAATGTGAATGTTTATAATGCTCTCTAAGTAGGACAAGTAGATGTACAGTGAAAACTGAACTTCTGCCAGCCACTGGTAGTTATACTGGCTCCCTTCTGGCTTCTGTCTTTGCTGCGTGGCTTTGACTCTTTCACCCTGAGGGATTTTTAGATTTAAACACAAAGAGGTGCTTTCTTTGGTCTTTTGGAATTCATAGGAAGGTGGTGGTTATGCCACTCTGCAGTGCAGTGGGAGGTCTGGAGAGCAGAACTGTGGGTGCTGAGGACCCTGTACCCGTCCCAAGGGTTCATGCTAACCATCTCTACTCTTATCCCAATGACTGAATGGCTGTTACTGTGTGGAACGTTGCATGTGCTCCAGAAGTGTGCTCTGCTGTTTAGTTTAATCCCAGCAGAATCCACTTGGTCTACTCCTGAATTATTTTGTACTGCAAAACAAAGTACAAGATCTCCTTTCATCAGATTCAGATGCTCTGCTTCAGAAATGAGCTCCTGACTTGGAAGCAGTGATTAATGTGGATTTACCCAATATGTGTTCCTTGCTGGTGGGTTCCTTTGTCACTTAAAACAGCACTGCTCATCTCTGGCCCTTCTGTCTTCGTAATGATATGATGAAGGCTATGAATGGAGGAGAGGGAGGAAGGCTGTTTCCCTGCTTGTGGGCATGGGCTTATCAAGTGCATTCCTCTATATTCTGCATAATTAGGATGAAGAACCAGCCCCTATTTTGTTTTCCCACATTATTCTGAGGGCTGGAAATGGTTTATATCCCGATGATCTGGGCTGTTTCAGGTCTAATGAAATTCTAGAATCCTGATTAAAACTTTTATTTTTTTATTTTGAATGTAAGACCTGTATCCCACTATGGCTGGGAACAGAGTGTCTCAAGGTTAAAGCCTCTTCCATGTTGTTATAGTATTTTGGGTTGCAGTCTGCACTTAATTTGTCTGTGTTAACAGAAATTCATGCCCAGTGATTTTGATATCTTGAACAGAACATTAGAGGGGCACTTTGGAACTCCTTATATTTCTTAAGAAAAAAAGGAAAAAAGTTTATCAGCAGAAATTATTGCTTCTCTTTTCAGATTCTTAATGTTTGTAGTGTTATCCGTTACACAGTGCCCAAAAAAATCAACAAGGTTCATAAACACAACTCAAACATACTTGACTTATTTTACTCTGACTGTTTTGCTCACTATAGAAAAATCAGCAAATATAAATGAAAGAAAGCATAGTAGTGCTGTTTTTTAATGTCAAATAATATTGGCTGTTACAAAACAAGGGAGCAAATGAGTGTTCTTCCAACATTCTCTTTAAAAAGCCAGTAGCATTCTTTCATCCAGAACTTTACCACTGCTGACCTTCAGTGCTACAAGTAGCTGTGTAGAAGCTGGGTAGAGGATTAAAATGCTAGTGGTGCTTCCTCTCACCAGGCTAGGTTGGGTTGTGACCTAATGGTTGGATTGCACAGGTTGGGTTATGACCTAATGGTACAACACAGTTTGTGCCGTGGGCAGCAGGGGAGGGGGGTTCTGCTCCTCTGCCCTGCTCAGGTGAGATCCCACCTGCAGAGCTGCCTCCAGCCCTGGTATCCCAGCACAGGAAGGACATGGATCTGCTGGAGTGAGTCCAGAGAAGGCACCAAGGTGATCAGAGGGATGGAGCAGCTCTGCTGTTAGGAAACTCTGGGAGAATTGGGATTGCTCAACCTGAAGAAGAGAAGCTGTGGGGTTACCCAGTTGTGGCCTTCCACCTGAAGGGAACCTGCAAAAAAGATTGAGAGAGACTACAAGGACCTGGTGTGTCAGGACAAGGAAAAATAGCTTAATACTGAGAGACAGTAGGTTTAGATTAGATGTTAGGAAGAAATTCTTGGCTGTGGGGGTGGTGAGGCCCTGGCACAGGGGCCCAGAGAAGCTGTGGCTGCTCAATCCCTGGAACTATCCAAGGCCAAGTTGGATGGGGCTCTGAGCTACCTGGGGTAGTGGAAGGTGTCCCTGCCCATGGCAGGGGGTGGGATAAGATGATCTTTGAGGTCTCTTCCAACCCGAATCATTCTGTGATAAGTGACTGGTTTTTACCCAGCAGTTCCTCAGTTGCTGCAGGCATAGCTGATTTTATACAGTTCTTGTCTGATACATTCATAATTTCCTGCTGCCAGCATGTGTCTCAGTGGCATGATGCTCTTTCTCCACTGTAAAAAGTGTGCATAGAAACACATGAAAACCACATAGAAATCACAGAATTAATGGAGAGCTGCAGATGCTGAGGGACTGGTGTGTAATGGGGCTATTGTGGAGTAACAAATATTTCTTTAAAACTTGTGATGTACAAAGTGTAAAGGTACAATGTGTAAAAGTACATTCTTCAGTGGTCCTCTTACTGCAACTACAGTAGAGATGGATCCTGGATATTGTGTTAGTCTCAAAGTGACAAGAAGAATAGGTTCTGGAACAACCAGTCTTTTATTATCCTGGGGAATTTGTGGCATGCAAAGATGTTGAGGAACCCTGGCAGGAGAGGAAAGCAACATAGCAGCTACTTGTCTGTGGGCCGTAATGTTTGGAACTATTTCTGCAGGTAACAGAAAAAAAAATGCTAAGGACTGGAAGGGTAGCTCAACATGTTAACCAACCTCTATTTTATGTCATGTGGGCTGTTGGTTCTAGCTGTCATAAACTTATTGATGGACAGATGCTTTTGTCATATTAAGAAACTGATGTCAAAATTATTTTCTGTTCTTATGGCATCAGTCATAGGAGTGTTTCTATAATAAGTTGAATATAGAGAATTTCAAGGCACAGATTGCTCAGTTTGTAGGACAGAATTGTTACTTCACAGTAAATTATACTGATTCTGGCACTTCATTTTTCATTGGGATTGTGGTACCTGAAAGAAACACTTTTTCAGACTACAGTGCTCCACTCAGATACAGGGTCATAAAGAGAGCACTCCCTATGTGGAGATAGAGGTGACAGTTTAAGTTCTGACACTGGTATTTCTTTTTTACCTGCTAGGAAGCACCAGAAGATGGCATGGTTTGTACAGATGTGTGCTGGAAAGTGAATGAGTGAGCTTGTGAAACTGCTATTAATAATCTTGGATGGAGTGTGTGACACTGTCGTAAAGAAAAGCAGCAACATGCAGTATTTTAATCCTTATTTCTTCTTTCTGCCAGTAAGGGGTAGCAGTGTAGTCCAGCTTATCTGTCTGTGAATCTATCTATCTATCTGTCTGTCTGTCTGTCTTTCTATCCTTCTCTGAGTAAAAGTGAAAATAAAGCAAGTGTGATGTAACATTTGTTGCAATGTACACTGAAAGGTCAGCCTGACAAAAAGGGGTCTTGATGGTAACTGAAGAAGATGACACTTTCCCTCAATAATTTTGATGAAAAGCTTTTCTTCTCTATGTCTGTCAGTTCAAGTCTGAGAGCTCAGACTTATCCCTCTTACTTTCCTGTTCTCCCCTCTCAGTTCCCAGAAAAAATATGATGACCACAGGGTATTAAGATACTGTTTTACCCTCTGAACTGGAGTGCCAGAGTCTGCTAGCTTTGGAGGTTCAGGGTTTAAAGATATTGGAAGAAGTAGGAGTGTATTTTAAAAGCTGTGTTTATGGGATTCTGCGGGACCAGCAGGCTCTGCCTAGCCTCCCATTATTTACTGAATCCAAAGTTTTCTTTCATGCAGGTGAAACTGGTGAAGGTTTTTATCAGTTGATGAAAGGGTGCCTCAGTGGAGTAATTTGAGATTGTGGACTAACTGGTTAATATTTCTCTAGCCTTCTGAAAGTGTAAAGAACTACGAAAATGTTAAAAATTATTTGCTAAAAAATAATTAGTACAGTTGAAACTATGTCCCCTGCTGTAATTGTATCATCATGTGGCATGCTTTGGCTGATAATCATAAAATCATAGAATCACAGAATGACTTAGATTGGAAAGCAGCTCTGAGATTATTGTGTCCAATTTCAGACTTATCAACACCACCATAACACCAAGTGCCACATTCAGTCATTTTTTGTTCCCTGACACTGCATTCTTAAATTCACAGAACTGTGTGGTTACAGTTTATAGCACAGAGTTGCTTTGATTTTTGTTTTTGTTTTTCTTTTTTTTCATTGACTATCCAGGCACTGATACTGCCTTTTTAAGGACATGTTGAATTTAGCTCTGTGACTTGGTCTTTCATGAATTTTTGAGGCAAAGGGCTTAATATAGAGACTGATTCTGATGTATGGCAGGAATAACTCTGCAGAAGTTGGCAGAGTGCTGTAATGTGGAACTTTTAGACTGTCCTTTTAGACTGACCACAATATTTACAGGGGTTTGGGGTACTTAAAAATTGCCCTTTGCCATCCTGTAATCTTTTTTTTACCAATGGGACATCTGAATCCACAAGGACATCTCAGGGATGGGTCATATTTTCTGCACATTTAAAATGTTGAGAAATATGTACATTTATTCTCATGGAGAACTTGGCTCAATATGAGTACAGATAGGATTTTAACAGAACTTAGTTCACTTCTTTCACTTCTGAAAGAACTGAAGGAAGGTTTGCTTTTTGTAGCCTTTTTTTTTTTAATTCCATTTTATTAGACTAGTCAGTAGTTAGAAGTAAACATTCTGCTCAGTCATTTTGGAATTTTGAATCTGTGCAGTACGATGTGAATTGCTTTGGAGATGGGATACTTCCAAGTATAAAGAGTCTGTAGATGATGCAACAAAATTAATTTTCAAGCTGAAACTCCACTAATCACAGCAGGGGGTGGTAAATGCTGTGCGTATATAAAGCTAACATTACATGATTACAGTCAGAAGCTGTAATCATGGCATTGGGGTTTCAGTGCAGTTCTGCATCTGTAGGTGCCTTGGCTCTCCAGTGTGCTCATTGCTGTGTTCCTTGTGACATAAGAAGCAGTTCTGTGAAGTACAGTTCTGCTCAGAGAAGTGTCAGCCACACTTTTCTGGCTCAACACATCTGCATTTTGCTGTGGAGCAAATGATGCAGAATTGGATTTTCAAAAGCTTTTGACAGTGTTCCAGTGTTCTTGACAAACCTGTCTGTAACTACAGTCCCATGAGGGTGTTGTCACAGGAGGGATTAATCATAGCAGCACACCTGGTCCCTGTCCCCAAGTCCTTGATCAGGGAAGTTCCTGTCTCCAGGGCTGGCCTTAGTCCAGCAGGCCCTAGGATTAGTTCTCACTGCCTTCATTGGTCTATGAGATTAGTCCTTGACAGCTGAGACAGCATAGGTTTAAAACGGAAAAATATGTTTACATCCAGTCTCAGAGATCCTTAAACATACAAAAGAGTTTCACTCAGATTAAGAAAACCCCCAGTGGTAAAACCAAAGGCCAACTAGTGACCTGTAAAGTTTCAGATGAGGGTGAAATATTGGTGCTGCAAAGCAAAGGGAAGCAAAGAGATGTTTCATCTGATTGGGAACCTGGAGTCAGAACTAATTCTGCAAACAGGTATTTCTAAGGCCAAGTTAAGCATGTGTGGAAATTGAATTATAATAGGTGTTGTTTTCCTCTTTTTTAACAGAAATTGCCATAAATTTTTCTTTATTGTTGACCTTCAAAATATTTAAGAAACATGGCTCAGTTAAGTTAGGCTGCCGAAATGGCGTGGGTGTCAACTTGCTGCAAAAGCAGATCAGGTGATATTTAAGCCTTATATTCCTGTAACATTTTTACCTTCTTATATATATTGTTCTGTGAACATAAACACTGTGAACACTAGAGTGTGATGTGTTTGTGCCTTATATTGGTGCTTAAGGAAGAAGCACACTCTGGTTCAATGTTTTGCAGAAACGGGGATATACAAAAGTATTCTCAAATATTCATTCTCTAGAGCCTGTTGAGAAGTTGTCTCTGGTGCCTGATCTTCAGTTAGTCCACATAGTGAACCTCACGTTTTTGTGAAGCTTGCTGATAACTTAATATCATCAGATATCAACTCTTCTGTCCAGTTTAGTTGAAATTGCACAGAAGGTTCAAAGTAAGACAGAAAGGTATTTCTGGATTTCTTTTGGCAGATCAGCTGTTCTTAGTCACTGCTCTGATAATACTGGGCACTGAAGTATTTTCCTGTATTGTAATGTCGGGAGGATCTCTGTGTTACTTGTATCTGGTACGGTTCTTACGGTTTGTAGTTAGCCTGCAGTGTAAAATCAGGGTGAACTGTATGTCAGGTAGGGAAGGATCTGCTAACCTAACTTGTGAAGAAATGTTAGCAGAGATTTTTTTGCTGAGTTTTTTTTTTCTCTGATGGTGGGATTCTGCCCTTTGGAAAAACTTCGGGCAACCTGGGTTAGTGCTTTTTGGCTTTTTTGGCTGTGCAACATTTCCCAGGGGAGCTCAGCACATGCCAGGACAGAGCCCAGAGCTTTCAGGGAGTAGAGGTCAGAAGAACAATCACAGAGGTTGGGGAAAGAATGTTAAATTAAATAAATTTGAGGAATACATAGGAAAGAGAGGATGGAGGACTGTGCAGAAGGCAGGAATGGAGGAAGCTGAGTACTTACAAGCCTGATAGCAACTCCACCATGGCTCTGTCTCCCATGGGTGTTGCCTCCCTCTGAACACCTTTTCCAGCTGGAAGCCCTCCTTCAGAATTACAGAAGGTGTCCCACTTCTTGTCATCCAACTTCCTTTAATAAAAAGACTTTGCTTTTGTGTTTCTCTCTCTTCCTCAGCTCTCCAAGCAATTCATAAGCACAAATTAATACTAAACTCCCAAGGCCTTGTTGTAGATAAGACTTGTGCCCTTTTCCTATGTTTATACATGAGTGAGGAAAAGTATGGGGCTTAAGTGGTGTGACAGAAGTTGCAATAAGCATTTGTAGCAGGAGTGAAGAGATCTTCTTACTGGTGTGCAGACACACAGAGACTTTTGCTGTTAATAGCCCCTTGAAATCAAAAGTTTATAGATATGTTTACGGATACGGACCTTATTCTGAACAGCTGCACTGTCTTTGTGACATCTACCTAGTCAGCAGAAGATGCTTCAGTGAAATAATTATGCCCATGTGGTTTTGCAGCTGTAGCAAAAAGGACTTGCACAGTGTCTCTTTAAATAGTATATGAGGTCTGCATGTTCCCATTGCAAATGGAATACTTTTCTCTAGCTTGAGCCTTACAAGCTTATAAAGTGAGCTGGTTATCATAATGAGTGGAAAGCCATCTGTGAATGCATCGCTTCCTCTGTGCATTTGTATGTAAACTACAATGTCATGGCAACAGTCCATAGAAAACTTCCTTTACTGACTGGAATTATAGAAGGTGGCAAATTTATTGGTCAGCTAAAACAGGAAATTTAAGTTAAGGAGAAAAAGAATAAGTGAAATTAATCATGCTATGAAGAGCGTTGAATATGGAAAAACTGGATTTGCAGGAATAAATGTAATTTAAAAAAAGGCTTTAGAAGAAACATGAGGTAACCTTCTGGCTGCCATGCTCAATTTGTCTTGATTTTTGGCAGGTCACCTCCATAAGCCATTAAACTGTTTATCTTGGGATATATGCTAGAGATTGAGTAAACTACCTAATATTAATTTAAAAAAAGGTGATAGTGATATCATGCTATGTGCATTTATAGCCATCAACATTGGCAACTGTTTCTTTGAAAGCTAAGACCATGAATTTTCATTAATGAAACAAAAATTAGAGACATGCCTAAAAATTAAATTAGGACAGCTTTATATGAAGCTATTAAAAACTGTGTTTTTAGAAACCATTACTTGGTTTCTTGCACTGATCAGGATGTTGCGTCAAGGGCCTGTCATGACCTGCAGTACTTGTTGCAGAAAGCTATCAGATAGCCTGGAGAAACCAGATCAGCTCAGAGCCCAACTTCACTGCAATGCCTTTTCTTAGTTACTTTGCCAAATTGCAGTACCTCTGCCACTCAGGATGGTATCTTAGCAACCAAACTCTGAAGTTGGATTGCACTTTGTAGTTTGATTATTAATTTCTGTGTACACATGTGTATATTGGTAAGTAATCTCTGTGTATATATGTATGTAGTTTCAGCATGAGCACAACAGAGCTTTAGCATCCATGCAAATTTTTGTCTTTGAAACTTACAGTTTTCTAACATCCTTAAAATAGAGACCCCAACTGAGTTATTTTAAAATATGTAATTTTAAAATATAAAAGCTTCATTCTACATCCCCACTGATGCTTCTAACTCTTTTGCCAAGAGAAAGTAAATGGATATGAGCATAACTGCCCCAGATAGCTGTGGCCTGAGACAGCTAATCAAAAGCAAAACTCTCAACCCATCTAGACTAAAGCGGCTGTCAAATGTACAGCAAAGCTCACTTTGAAAAGGAACAGTTTTCCCATTGCTGCTGTAGTTTAGTTATAACAGTTAGTCACCATTTGTACCCATAATAGATACAGCAATCTCACTGTTTTCTGAAACTGAATGTTTCTATAACTACAGTATTACAGGTCACACTGTCTCTTATATAGCTGGTCACCCTCAATAAATCTGTTTTGAAAAATCATGTGGTGGTTGTGAAATATATGACAAGTGTCCTACTAGATCTAATCTTTATATGAAACATACTTAGTGGTGTTCACTATATGATACTTGCCCTGTTGAATTTCGATTACTATCATAGTTAGGAAATTCTGATTTAAAGTGCCCTTCTAGGTGGAATGCAATGTTGCCTGTATTTGAAAGAGCTGGTTTTCTTTCTCTTGCACTTTCTAGTAATGCTAGATACCCAGTGTGCTCTGCTAGGTCACCCTGAGTGATATGACATATCAAATGACCATGGGCATAAAGGGGTGAAGCCAGGTACCTTATGGTGCCTATGTGCAGCGCTATTAGGAAATTGAAAGGAGCTTGTAGTCAATGCAGCTTTGTCTATCCATTTGCTAATGAAAACTTCCCTAAAAGTGCTTGACCTTCCCTCTTGGAGTAGACATTTGCTACTGTTCATGGATAGGGAATACAGCAATGGTGATTGTTTTTTAGAAATTTTAACTGCTCTGCTCAGAATTATGTGCCCAAAGTAATTGGAAATAACGCAGTTGTGTTTTAGCACTGTGAATATCCAACTACATACATCAAAGATTTGTCTATATAAAAATGATAGCAAAATATAACTATGTTTTTATGTATTATATCTGAGCAGTTCCTTTCCTGGAAACTTCTGCAAATTCCCTCTCCTTTTGCAGGAGAGCCTATCTGCTGGTTTACTTTCTTAGCAGAATGTAGCAACATAAAGCATCACTGGCTTCAATTTCCTCCTGAACCTCTTTAACTTTAATCTTGCAACCTCCTGCCCTCTCTAGTACTGCTTCCCAGTTATCAGGCCAGAGCAGGGGGTCACCAGGGTGTTCAGAATTCAATTAGCACGGTTTTTATGAATAATTTAGATTGTTTGGTACCAGCACAAGTAATCCAAGTAGCAATTTGAAAAATCTGATTTAGAATTTAATATCTCTGGAAAAAAAATTAATGAGTGCTGCTGCTGAGGACTCTTGACTTTGTCCATTCATATTGATGCATTTAGTTCCAGTGAAAACCAAGATTGAAACAATCCAGCAAAAACAAGTGTTTCTGTGGCAGAGCCCATATTCCGTTACAGATACCCAGGGTGCATGCTCCTTCCTCCCAGCTCTCTTCCAGTCCAGCTCTTTCACTGTGTGCCCTTTTCCTTCTGAAGAGCAAGTTCTTGAAAATCCATGTAGATGTAGTAACATACTGCTGTCAGCAATGGAAGGTGTTCCTCAAGTGATCATGTGCCCATTATGTAGTTTTTTGTGAACCTACTAAACATTAGTTGACAGAACATTCTGCTTCCTTCTGTAAGAAATTGGAGCTGCAGCAATTCACATTTGTGAGCAGAGCCTAGTTAATGACAGTGGGTTTGTCTCTGATGTAAGTTGGTGCTTTTGACTTTGCCATCAGTTTGACAAAAGCCTTTGCAATACTTCACCATTTGAACAGTAATAACAAGACCTCAGCACATTTAGGACAGTTTGGCACTGCTTTTGTTGCAGAAATAGTTGGGGGCCATGGCAGTTACTGTACCTCTTCTATTCTACCTTGTCTGAACTTTGCAGTCTCCCAAGCAGTAAGATGTTACTATTTTACACATTGAGGCACTGAGAAATCAATTGAGAGGTTTTCAGGAAGGCCCAATGCTTTCCCCTACTCTTATCAGTGGGAACCTTTGGCCACTCTGGAAGATGAAACTTTGTGTCAGAAGCAAGCACCCCTTTCCTTGAGTCCCAGAGTAACCTCACAAGGGTGAACCAGTGTCAGTCTGCTGTGATTAAGTACAGCTTGGAAGCTTTCATGATATAAAAATCTACTGAAGTCCAATTAGTAGGTCTTTCCAATAAAATAAGAACCTGCACTTCACCTTTGAGCATCTGGCTGCTGACTGTGTTTTGTCTCAGATCTTCCCAGGCAGCATTAGCTGTAAGTACAGTCTGATAGGGGCCCATCCTCAAAGGGTCCTTGCTTCCCACCTGAAAGAACCCCAGACATGTTGGAGCCTCAGCTTGGATTCTGTTGGGTGGGGCAGCCACAAGACAATTTCTAGCTTTGCAGAGGCAGCAGTGTTTTGCACAGTGCCTGTTTGCTGTGCTCCTCTTTGCTCCATTAGTTGTTGCACTGGCAGCTGCTGAGGAGCCCTCTGTCCTAGCTAGTGTTGGTCAGACATTCCCTTGGCATTGTGCACACCCAGCAATGTGCCAGGCTCTATCCCTGTCAGCTGTATGCAAATCCTCAGCACTGATGTTAATGCCAGTTCGGTTTTTATAGCCTGGTGACAGCAGCAGCCCTCAATATTAAACACAAGTACACGTACACAGTTACAGCAGTGATTACTCTAGATGTTCAGCTAGTCATAATATTTGCACTTGGCATGATAGGGAGCTTTGAATGATAATAGCACTATAGTAGAAGCTTGTTAAAGTGACAGTAACTCTGGTGTCAATATGGAGTAGTGCACTGGCGTGCACATTCCTGCAGCTTTCCCGCAGTCTGCATCTCCGTTTGCTGTATGCAATGTGTCAAAAGAGAAAGTGCTTGAGGATCCTGTGTGAAACCCTCTAAACTTATTTCAGAGATTCATCTGCTCTAAGGCAGCACTGAGACATGAAGAGGACTGTAGTCATTAGGGACCTTTTTCTGTGTGAGTCTTATTTCATTAAAATAATGCAGTCCTGATGTAGGATAATAGTCTCAATAGATACTGTGTTTATTTACTAACAGCAGAGAGGCTCTCAGCTCCTGTTCTGCTTCTTTGACTAGTACCAGCTGCAAAGGGGAGCAAGTAAGAGCCACACTATCATGTCATGGCAGCATTTTGTGTTTTGTTCTTTTGTTCTGGTGAAGTGAAAATTTAGCAGAGGAGTAACAGCAATCATCCCAAACCCATTTTTCCAAAATGTAACAATGGCCTTTATTTTAGGAATTCAGTTGTGTTGGTAAGACCCAGGATGTTTCTGCTGTCAGGAGAGCAGAGGCCAGCTCCTCAAATTTGCTGGGAAGGTTGGTGCTTGGGTGCCATTGCACCCATGAGTGTCATTCAGTAAACCTGAGCCCAGAATCCTTCACTGCCCAAAGTGGTATGGGCTAGTCAGAGTTCTCCTGGTGCTCTAGGTTCTTTGTCAGCTTCCAGAACTCTGAATGCCCTGTCAATGCATTGGGTTATCTTTATGCAGTCACTGTTACAGCCAAATCTGTCAGCACCTGAATGCTCCTCTTCTCAGGTATTTCTTTGTGTGCACAGCTGCAAAAACTTGGTCTGTGATGTACTTGGGAAATACTCAACCCATGATAGTGTCTACTGGCTCTTTGGATTTTGGAAAGGGATCAAACAAAATATGTTTCAGTGTCTGAAATATTGTAATAGCTGTGTTACTGCCTTCAGGTTCTGCCAGCAGGATGGTGTGAGGATGATCTGCATAAGCATTGGTTCTAGTAGCCCCAGCTTTTGCTGTTTGGAGGGCATAAGGGAGACTGACTGCACTGCTGGGGAACAGGATGTATAGAGAGAGCTTCTTGGAAAAAATAATTAAATATATGCCTGAAAACATGTAAATAACTACAAAAACATTAAAAATATATATTTATGTAAGTATATGCAAGAATTATAAATGAATACTCTTGGTATTTTTTTGAGTGCCTTTTTATATCCAAGAGACTTTTCTGGTAAGTAACAGGCCCTTTTGAATTAGTCTTTAATTTGACCCATCTTCAGGAAAGCTCTTCCCATGTGTTAATGGAACCCCATGGATCACCCATACCATTTGTCAGGGATTGTAACCCCTGTCTCCTCTTCCACAGCTGCCTTTTTGATGCTATTAAGAATAAGAGGGATGCAGGAATCACAGGACTTAGCCCAGAACAAACACTAATAAAACAAATCTAATGCTTTCAAATGGATTTCTTGTTAAAGCTGATGTTCTACAAGTAATAATCACATTTGGAGTGGGCTGTATTGGCAGATAATGTGCCTTTAATGCCATCTTATGACTTTGTCTTCTATTCGTCATGAATAACTGAGATTAGAGCCCATTATTTGGCCAGGAAACACACAGCAGTCCTCTCAGGTGAAAAAATGTAGTCACCTGAGTATCCTCACCCAGGAGAAAAAGTTGCTTCCTGGAAGCTATTTTGTGGAACATTTAGTGTGCATTTTTATTCCAGTTCTGTGTTTAATATGCAGCATTTCAGTTTCCATATATATTCTGTATGTGCTTCTTTTAAAAGTTCAGAACAGCTATTTTTAAAATTTAATTTCGTTTTACTTTTGAAAAAAATTAGCAGGCAGTAGGCAATTCATTTATGTTAAAAAAGAATATGTGAGGGATTTGAATAATTTGACAAAAGGCAAAATAGTCTGATTTGAGACTATCATTTGCATGGTTTGTTGTGAAATTCAAAAAACATGAAGCAGTTAAACTCTGAGCCAGTGGATATTTCTTTTTCTAGACAAAAATCAACTGAGGCACTGACGAGATATTTGTTTTATCATTCTTTACCATCTTGAGTGCATGTGAACTGCTAATCAACTAATGCTAGAGGTTGAGGGTGTCTAAAATGTTGCAAATTTCAGTGTGTTCATGCAGATTAATTATGTTAGTGTTTTGCAGTTCAAATTCATGTATCTTATAATATTGTGCTTATTTCAACATCTCTAAAGCATTATAGGGTGATGGAAATTATCCCAGAAATAGCCATTTTGTATAAACAGAAATAGAGTTAAAATATCAAAGTTTGGAAGTGTATCAAGTATCTCTTAATATGGAATTGCAACATTTAGCCACATTTAACTCTGTACTCAAGCCATGTCTGGCTTTAGCCATCCAACTGGGATTTATAGTTTCCTGTTTGTAGCATTAGTTTTGATTGATCTATTTGCTTTAAAACACAGGAGGACTTTTGTCCTTTCTTATTTTTATATTTGTGTTTGTGCTATTCAGTTCAGGACAGAATAAAGCTGACTTGATTTTCTGTGACACACCATGTTAAAATGTGCAAGAGAGGTTGTACCACCTGCAACAGTATTGGCTGTAGCATTTTAAGACAAATAATGAGAGCAGATAATCACTACTTCTTTTTTGTAACTTCCTAGGAATTGTGGCAATCCCTATGGATGTCAGTCACAGCTCAAGAATCTTTCTTCTGCTTTTTACAGAAATACAGATCAGAAAAGGATCCAGTCCCAAGATCTTAGAGTCTGAGTTACCTTAATTTAAAATAAAAATCAGCATGGAGGGCTATTATAGTCTGTAATAGTACAATGTGGTACTTCTAGAAGGAACTGACTTCTTAACAAGTGTGATAATATATTTGTATGTGAATAATAAAATTAAATTAAGAAAAGTGAACTGTGTTATTTGCAGTTGTGAAATGCCAGTACTGAAACTCCAGTAAAGCCTTGATATGCTGGTTTTGCAAAAATTGATTTTTGGTGAAGAGGGAAAATGTTAGTTTTCCACAGAAGTGATTTTTTTTGTGATGAGTACTAGCAAATTCCTCCGTGCCTGGCAAGACCAAGAGCTGGTTAGCTCTGAGGATGGGTGCGCTGCTGAGCCAATTGGAAGGGCTGGGCACACCTCTATGAGTCATATTTAAGAACAGAACAACAGTGGGACGTTTTTTTTTCCCTCCTCAGAGGCACGGCCCCAGGCTCAGTGTGGCAGCCAAGAGCCTACCACTGAACCTACAGACAAATCTAGACACCAATTCTCTCCCAAATCAGGGAAAAGAAAAAGGTGAAGACACGTGAGGGGAACAACATGGAAACACCAAGTCAGTGGATGGACAGGGAGGAGGAAGAGGAGATGCTCCAGGCCTTGGAGCTGAAATTCTTCTGCAAACCATGGTGAAGACTACAGTACACCAGACTGTTTCCCTGTAATTCATAAAGCTTATAGGAGGATGCAGCATTCACCCACAGCCCTGAGAGCTGGAGAATGTAGATGCTAGAAAAGCTGTGATGGAACTTGAACAGAAAGAGAGAGAGAGAACGAACTTTTGCTTTCAGAGGTAGAACAAGAGGATTCTGCTTCTATGATAGAACAGCTTATCCTTAAAAATTGTACCCCATAATCCAGAATGACCACAAATGGTAGTTGTGGGAAGACTGCCAGACTGTGGGAAGGATTCCATGTGCAAGCAGGTGCTGGGTGGACTGTTTAGCCATGAAATTAAAACTACAAGAAACTCCTTCAGGTGTCATGGCAGGAGAGACTCTTCTCCCTAAGCAAATTGAAGAAAGACTTAATTGTAAAAGTGGTAAACTGTCTCAGAATCCCAGGTTTTTTCTCTGTTGTCGGTGGGAAAGAAAGAAGGGCTGGGGAGAGGAAAGATGTTCTAGGGTTTATTTTAGTTCTTACCCCTTCCTCTTTTAATTATTTTAATAAAATTTTCTTTATACCTTTTTAAAGTTTTGAGCCTGTTGTTGCCCTTAAAGTATCCTCTCACCCCATGAGCTCAATTTTTAATCAATCTTAATGCCTCCTAAGCTCAATTAGAGCAGAAGAGGATGAGTAGATATTTTTGTGAGTGCACTGGCATTTTGCCAATGGTCAACCCACCACAATTGAGCATTCTGGAGTCTTTTTTTACAGACTAGTAGTTATTAGGAAAACCCTGACTGGTAATTGTGCTGTCTGACTTCTTATCATCCTGTCTTTTCACTGGGCAGTTTCCAGACAGTGTGTGCTACAATAAGCTCTAGCTGGGTGAGCTTAGTGGAAACAGCATGTTTTAAGCAAATTTGTCCTGAGCACAATGTTATTTAATACCTTTCCTGAATAATTAGTAGTAGTTTAAAAGGGGTACTGCACTGCATGGGCAAGATTCAAAGCTCAGGGAAGCCAATCCTATTGATTGCAGAGGTTCACACCTGCCATGTCTAAGAGAAGGGTCTCAACAGATGCATCTCACATTTCCCTTCTTTCAGGGCAGAGTGAATGCCTTGCTCCTGTAGCCTCACCTTGAATACACTGGGCAGTTTTGGGCACCAGAATATTAGAAATACGGAGAGTGATCAAAAGAGGATAGAAAGATGGGGAAAGGCCCGGAGAGGCCACACAAGGAATGGCTGAGGGCACTGTGTCTGTTTAGCTGGAGGAGACTGAGGTCAGACTTCACCAGGGCTGCAGCTCCTCCCAAGGGGCAGCAGAGAGGTAGCTCTGCACTCTGGGACCAGGGACAGGACCTGAGGGAATGGCTGGAGTTGGGTCAGGGGAGGTATAGGTTGAATACCAGGGCAAGGTTCTTCTCCCAGGGTGTGTCAGGCATTGAACAGGCTCCCCAGGGAACAGTCACAGCCCCAAGGCTGCCAGAGCTCCAGGAGCATTTGGACAAATCTCAGGTACAGGGTGGGATTGTTGGGGTATCCTGGGCAGGGCCAGGAGTTGGGCTGGATGATCTTTGGGGGTCCCTTCCAGCTCAGGACATTCTGTATTATATGATTCTAAGAGTTCCTGTCCAGGATCATCTGCGCCAGAAGCAGCATGTTAGTCAGATCCATGCTTTGCTGCTCAGCTGGCTGAGACAGAGGTTTGCAGAGCTGGGTAGCTCAAGACAGCACTGATGCTCAAAAATGCACTGCTTAACAAGGCTACTTCTCCTAAAGGCTTCCTTCATCTGGCTTGTGATTCAGACTGGTGCTGAAATCCAAGAACTGATGTTCACCTAGGTTTTGAAAATATTTCTCCGTATTTCTCTGTTCCCATTGGTGTCAGGAGCTGAAATGGATGCCAGGATGCTGGCTGGAGAGGAAAGCAGTGGTGTCACTAGTGATGCCAAGAGCTGTAACTTTCCTCGGGAGGTTAAGAAAACTTGAGATCGGCTAGGAAATTTTATGTAGAAATATTGCTGTTTTCCAGAGACCACAACTCCCAACATCCCTTGAGGATTTATATCTCTTTGTTTACTGCTGCCTTTGTATCCAGCTTTTGGTAATTTCTGACATGTGTGCCTGGTCAGGCCAATGACAGTAGTCTGTGATTATTATAGCACCCTTTCAGCTGCAGTAGCCACAAGAAGTTTACAGTGGTGTATTATTGTGTAAATGCAGAAGGAAGTACAGCTTTTGAAGTTGAGGGGAAAGCAGGGAGAGATATGTAGATTGTACCAGCAGGTTAGGCTTAGAACCATTGGATGGCATGTGTTTGTGGAGAGGTGAGGAGGAATCAGCCAGTGGCTAAAATTCCTGTGGAAGGAAAAAACAGTCAGGATGCAGTCATTACAGCGCCTCTCCAGTTACAGCATACCCTCAGGTCTGTTGTCCTGCCTATGCATCTTCTCCCTAAATAGCCTGGCTTTTGTTACTAAGGAGGGCCCAGGGACAGTGGACTGCCTGGTGCTGAGTTTGTGTAGTGTCTCTGATGTGGGGCTTGGTCTCAATTCAGGTCTCCTAGATGCAATGTGTGGGGCCACGTCCAGGCTCAGGCACAGTTCCACAGGCCCTCCTTGTCCTGGCAGGACCAAGGTAGCACAGTGGTGGCACAGGGATGCTCATTAGGACAACATCCTTCATAGCATGCTTTAAATATTGGTCAGTCCTGAAGTAGTCAGGTAGTTGAACTAGCTGACTGTGAAAGGTTCCTTTCAACCAAAAAAATAATATTGTATTGTACTGTATTCTATTCTATAGGTGTTGTTGAATAACCCCTTATTCTGTGGAACACAGAGTAAGAGAAGATGCTGATTTCACATACATCATTACTAGAGGGGTCATGCTCAAATTTTATGAGGAAAGCTCATGTTAATCTTTTGTTTAAGCATGAAAACAAATCTGCATTATATATATGTGGAAGGTGGGGCTCTCCAGTGACTTTTTGTGGTTCAAAGAATACCACAAGCAAAACACTGTACTGCCAAACATTGTATTCAACTTTTATTTTCTCATCAGTAACGGTGGGCAAATCATTACATGTCTCTGGCCTTCATGTCCCTCCATCTGATGCTGAGGATAATGGAGCTTTGCTTTAATGTGGTAGTGTGCAAATGCTTTGAGATGCTTGTGTAGAAAAGGTTTCCACTCGTTGTAGCATGCTCCACTTTCCCTTTAAATATGGGACATGCCTAGTTTTTTGTGGGCACACCTTTTCTGTAGGTAGTCAATTCCATCTCTTATATGAAAGAAGAGAAATAAAGGATGAAAAATGTGTTATGGCTGGGAATCTATTGATTGAAAGGGGAGCTAGGTCAGAGCACTTACGCTTTTATTAATGATCCTGACAGTTCAGTATGAATAGAAAATCACTGGTAATTAGGTTTGCAACTGTTATTGATTGTTGTCATTTTCAGTATTGATTATCTTACTACTTGGGAAAAAAATAGTCTGGAAGCTCCTCAGGAATGCTGAGCAGAGCCTCTGGCCTGCCTTTCTGCTTCTGCAGAAAGCAGATCGAGCTGCTTCTCATGATGAAATAGAGCCCTGTCAGCTGTGTGGGCTGGGCTTGTAGTTCAGTGTTGCTGGCTGTGCTCTAGCGCTACATCTCCTGCATGACATTCAGTTCATTGGCTGTCATTCCAGAAAGGATACACCCATTTCTTTTCTGAACTATATATTTATACTGCTTCCCAGTATAAATTTCTGAAAGACATGGGGCTAAAACCCTGTCTTAGATGGAGAGTCAAGATTAATGGTTATTATTTATCAGCTGATAACCACTGAAAAGAAAACATATTTATCATTCATCCCTACAATCAATGTTGTATAAAGCCATGCATATAACGACTTGGAACAAATGAGATCATGGTATGAACTAACAGAACTGAAATACAAAATACACAAAACTCCTTTCAAAAGTCTCTGTGATTTCAGCAGCTGGCAGTATTGATCATTCAATGCATCTGTAAGATCAAGGTTGTTTACAAAAGGATTGGGAAGCAAAGGAAAGGTGTGTTTTAAAATAGCAGCGAAGTCTGAGTCACTCTTCAGTTGTGGTGACATGACTAGTGAAGGAATTTTGTGGGTGGCTGTTTCAGAGCAGAAAGCCCGTGGGATTTGTGTTTGCTGAGGTCACTGCACCTCCATCACCACCCTGGGAGAGCAAAGCTGCTGGAAGCAGTGGTTTTGGGGGTTTAGAGGGCATTCCAGTGGCTGGGCAGTTTTGTTCCTTTGTCTCCTGCATTTAAAGCAAAAGAATAAGATTTCTGGAGAAGAAAAAAATTCCTCAAATGCCTGGGATGTTTTCAGAGCCTTTTGCAACAAGGGCATTTTGCTGAAGTGGTGCGGAGTATTGAATTTTTGCCTAATGGAAGTTTCCTTTAATCCAAGAATATAAAGTGTTTCCAGTAAGTAACAAGAGAGACAAAAGCAAGCAATTTTTTCCCCTTGGTCAACTTCTGCTAGATATTAAGGTTTTGGTTTTTCCACCATTTCTGTTTTGATTAGTATGGAACATCTCATTCCACAGTAGATTTTTATTTTTTTTCAAGAACAAAGACACCCTCTGACCTGGATTTGGATGCATCTGTGACAGCTGACTTCACTGGCTGCCAGCTGAGCATAGTGCATTTAATTGATGAAATAATAATGATGTACCATGCCTGAACTTGCTTTGACGACTACTTGAAGCAGAAGCCAGAATAAATCAGGCCAGTACTGCAGCATCCCAGTGGTCATGGTCCATCCACTGACTTGGTTCATGGAAGATACCAGCTTCTCAATCATATCCCCATAGGCTTGCTTCATTCCCATCTAATACTCCCCTCTCCTTCTTTTAATTAATAGCCAGATTAAAAGAATCTCTAACTCTTTTTTTAAAGAGCCAAAATTTTATGCATCCTCTTAACTGCCCAGAGCATTAAGATTATTAAAACAGAGCTTTCCTTTTCTCAGCTGTCTCAGTGGAGAGACAGGCTAGGGTAGAACTGCTAAATAGATTCACTGGCAGAGCAAGCTATCTGTCCTGGCAGTTCTTTAGTCTGATTACTGGGGCATGTTCCCTCCTGGAGCCCGAACCTGCACGTCCTTAACTTCCAAACTGCATTTTCATTCATAACTGAGGCTCCAGCCCTGCAATTTTTACATGGGGAAAATCTCAGCAAACAGTATCAAGTCTCAGCCTTTTTGTGTACATTCATAAAGATTAGTGGAAGGTTGTTTTTTGTCATGGTTTGATGAGGGGAATAGATTTGGAGGGGATTTGGTATGGCTTAATTAATATTACACATTGACTTAATGTTGTGAAAGGGGACTTAAAAAAATAAATAGTTTGCCTCTGAAATCCCCCTAGGTATCCTTTGCCTTGAAAATTGGGGTTTGTTTTCAGGACCAGTGTGGAAAGAATAAGTAGAGGATGTAGAAAAAGAAATGTTTTTCTGAGGCCTTTGTTAGAATTTCAGGCTGTTTGTCTTTTAGTTTTGATTCTTCCCTTTCCCCCGCACCCCACCCCTTCCTGCTCAGATATTACAAAATTTATCAATTAACTGCAGAAAAGTGACCAGAGCTGTTCTTGTTTTGCAAAAAGGAATATTTGTGCTTAAATAGTGACTTTTAGAGCTGATAATTTCTTTTTAGAAGTACTACAATGTCTCTTTTTCTTGTCTTTTAAGAAAAGACGATCTCACCTACTGGTGGTAATTAAATGAGCAAATGAAGCACAATAAATATATTTTTTTTTAGTAAATTGCATGGAGTAAGACAACTGTGTACAAGTATTACTAATAATTACCACTGTTTGGTGTGCAGTTTATTCCAAGCAGACTGGTAGTTGAAGGACTTGAGCAGGTGTACTGGAGACTTTGATACTTTATCATGATGCTTAACTGCTGCAGGAGTTTTTGTAAACTGTAAGGAATTTTGCAAACATTGTAAAATGTAGTGTTCCAGGAGCTGATGATCACTTAGAAGCCCATTTGATTTTCTTGAGACTGTTTTGGGATCAATAACCTTGACTTTACAAATTCTGTTCCACAGAACATTATTTTCCCTTAGTCATCTCATATGAAAGTAACCTCTTAAATGTCGAGGAAACCCAACCGTGTGGTTGAGACCTGAGGACTTTGCTGTGAATTTCAACTGTGCAATGTTTTGCTGTTAACTGATTCTACCTTCACTCTAACCGGTGTTTGTGCTTGTAGATCTGCAGCTGGAATGCTTTAAATATTCTGTTCACAATTTCTTATGGAAAACACTTTTTAAGCAGTTTGGTATGGGGTGGGAACCAGGACTCTTGGATTCTTCCTGCAGCTTTGTGTGTTTTTCACTGTGGTCATTGCTTGGTTCTTGGAGAAGGCATTATTTTAATCTTCAGTAATAAGTCACATATGATTTTGACTGCATCATTCTGTTTATTGGCATTTTTAAAGAAGGATCCCAAGTGCTGAAAGCACTAACTTATATTTCTGAGAGATCAAAGATATGAGAAGGAAGGGGTTCCCTAGAAATGTGTGTCACAGTAGTTAGTGTTTTTTGTATTTTCTGCCTCTCAGAACTGGGTTGTGCTGCTCCACTCAGTAGATGTTTTGGTTAAGGCACTGAGATAGTCACATCAGGAACATGGAAGTTGTGACTTGTCTGTATTACAAATGTGGTAAAGCTGTTGGTGTGTTGGCTGTGATGCTTGGGCAAATAAAAGCCCAGCTTTTATTTTGTGAATAACTGTAACAGCGGAATAACTTCTAGACTTCCAAGACCTCAAAGCCACCTGCCAAAGGTCAGTGCAGATCTTCAGGAGCTCTTCAGTGGCATCAGCAATTATAAATACATACCACCATGATTTCATGAACTTTAGCAATTAGGAGTTGGCTTTGTCTATTTTTGCGGTTTGCCATATACCATATATGACATCTTCTCTGCTTAACCACAGTTTTTTTAGGACTTCATAATAGAATGCATGGTTCTCATTTCAGTTTAATTAAATCAGGAATGGTCCTGTTGACAACAGTAATTTTACCCATGCAAACCAAATGCTAGAGGAAAAAATTTGGGTCAGCAATCTCAGAATTCCTTCTTGAGCTGCATGAGTCCTCAAAATGGGCATGAGCGAGATGTAGGTGGGGATTACTCATATTATTTCAAAATGATCAAATGTTTAGATTTTGCCCTTTTTCTTATGTCATGATCTTTTGAATATGAAATGTCACTAACTGCCAGAATTGGCATGTCTTCACATGGCTTTAGTGATGTATTCCAGTGTCCAGCAGCATTATGACAGCACATCAGTAACTGGAAATTGATTTGTCAATGCTTGAACCAAGTGAAATAGAAGCGAATAGTAGGAAGAGTGAATATTATTGACTTAAAATTGATTTCTTATTGGCCTTCTTATCTTAGTGTATTAGTATGAGGAATTCCCCATAACCACACAGCTTTCAGTTGTTTTGCAAATGTAATCTTATATTACAGAGAAATACCTGTGTTACTCCATTACTTTCAGTTTCATACACATCGTGCAAAAATGCCAACAGCATCCTAATAGGAAATAAGTCCCATCTGGCATCAAGTCATGCCCTTCAGACAAACTTCCCAGCCTGTGCAATCTGCCTGCTAGGACATCCCTTATCAGAGCATCTTGCTTGTTTATTATTCTCCACTGTGAAGCACTGTGCTTCTCTGAGACCACAGAATGAAATCAGAGTATTTTGAGATGCTGCCTCAAGACTGGCTGATTTTCTGTCAAGCTAAGGAATTATGAAAAAAATGTAGGTCACTTTGACACTGCTTTTCCCTGGCTTTCAGGCTGTGGTGCAAGTTCAAGCAGCCTTCAGGCCACTGTCCCAGCTGGAAACTGAAAAAGGTACAGACTCTGTCTGTCTGAGTGTATGAATGAGCCGGAGTTGTGATAAAGTGCATTTTTCAAAATGCAAAATAAGTTCATATTTGATGGAAATATTGCCTTAACAAGATCAATAACACTTTCCATGTTTTCAGCTCTGAGAAGTCTGTTTTTAAATCACCCAAAATAGAACTTTCAGATTTGGAAAAAGAGAGAGTTTGGAAGGGAAAGACTGACAGAGTTTTGACAATGGCCTTAGCATGAAGTTGAGCTATAACTCTTACAAAAAAGGAATGGATAGATAAGTAGGTGGCAGAGGAGCAGAGGTTGCAAGATAGTGCAGGAACTAGCATGATATAAACATCTCCTCACTGGAGAGGATCTTTGATGCTCAGGGAAGCCCATGCCTTACCTTCTGATGACATGAGCTTATCTGTCTGTAACTGAGGACCTTTGAATGCCAGTTTTTTAAGTTTCTATTTAGTGTTCATGCTAAATTGTTGAGTAATGGAGAGTCAGGGAAAGCTACAAAATGTCTTTAAACCCCTTCCATGGTACCTGAAGTGTATCTTTCCTGCTTTCCTTCATATTAAGCAAGGACGTGCATCTCCAGTGACTGAACACGTTTTAAAAATGTACAATCTGCCTTACAATGCCAGAAGGATGACAAAAGTGCAGAGAAACAGATAGAAAAACTTTAATCAGATTGAAATAATACAGAAATGGGGGGGGGGGGGGGCAGGGGGGAAGAAAAGGAAAGCACCTGCTAAAATTGTACCTTAAATGTGAAGAAACTGTGCTTATATGAAGTGACAAGGGATCCATATCCACAAGTTACTATAATGCAGTTTTTAAATTGAATTTTTGTAGCCAACCAGCTGAATAAAATTGCGAAGCTGTGCTTCAGTTGTGTAGTAAGTGATGCATGTGGTGTGAAAGACAAGCTGCAGTGTGATAACAGACTATCTCCTCCATGCACAAAGAGTTCTATATTCTCATAAACTCAACAGCAGGTGCTGGTAAATATTGGTCCAAGCTACATGATCATTAGAATTTAATGTCTTGGTTAATCATATTGAGTTTAGTCATTCTTTCTACTGAATTGATTAGTTTACTTTTGGAGACACTGCTGTGGAATTACTTTCCTGTGTCCTAATAGCATGAGTTGCAGAATTACTGGAGATTCTGATGAGATATAAGGGCATGAGTGAGAAGGTGGTGTAGGTGAGTATAGAATCACCTTTTGCTTCTCTCTGGGCTTTCAGAGTCAGTTCCAGAAGTGAGCATCCCTAATCTGAGTTTTTGGCAGGACTAGGAACAGAACAAATTCTGCCATGCTTCACTGATCACCCCAAATTAATTTGGGGAAATTTTGGCTTGTGTTTGTCACAGGGATGTCTACCCCATGACTCCTCTCACCACCTCTCCTCCCATGCCTTCTGTGGCAGAATTGCTCAGCTACAAAGGGACAACATGACCTCAAGATCAGCTGCTGGAGTGACTGGGCAGTGGTGCTGTGGGGTTTTTGTTGTGCACACCCAAAGCACTGTCTTTCTTTTTGAGATATTTGCCCCATGGTTTTTTCTACTATACTTTAAGACCTTCTGGGTTGTTTTTGGTTTTTTTTTTTTTTTTTTTTTTTTTTTTTTTTTTAATTTTGTTTTCATTGTAAGGTCTCTTGGTTGTTGAAGAGAATTAGTAGAAAAGTCACATTTACTTTGGGCATGGCTGTATGTCCAGCAAGTATTCTGTCCTGGGCTGATGTGAACTCAGGTATCCTGTCATTGAAATTCCAAGAATTGCTTGGGGAGATACTCCAAGTTGTCCCACTATGTTTTGAGTGATATGTTTTAGTGATTTAGGGGTCACAGTAGCAGTGATGGCTTAAACACTGGGGACTGAATGGTCATAAAAGTCCCTTCCAACCTTGATGGTTGTGTGATTCTCTGTTGACCAACAGGGATTAGAATGAGACAAAATTAATATTTTACTGCTTGTGGTTTAACCCAAGTGTCATAACCAGACCAAAGCCCTTATTTAAAATGCTGGGACTCTGAGGCTTTTGTTGCTGGCAGCCATCATGCTTTTCTCACAGAGCTTACAGTGGTGAATATTTTCAGATTAAGGCTCAGCTTTTGTCAGCAAACATTAAACTTTCATTTTAAACAAAAGTTTTTAGCTCATCAGATGGTGGAGAGAAGCTCAAAAACTCAATTCCTTTACAGAAGCCTTCTTGTACGTATTTTGCTCACATCATAGTTTTCAAGCTCATTTCTGTTCCTGTGCGTGTGGGAAGGGACTTGGTCTTGCATTTCTGAATGTTTGGAGCTGCCAGTGTTGCTTTTCATATACCACTGCAAGACTGTAATCTGAGATTTTTAGACTTTTAACTTTCAATGAAATCAAAGAGAGAACAAGCATCTTTCAGAATTTGATCTCTATTTTCATACCGGCTTGTGACTTCATAGCCCGTGATGATTCCTTTAAAAGCAGTGTAAGGGGCAAGTCTTTCAAAGGGAAAGAAAAGTTTTAAACTTTCTGAAAGAACTTAGAATCATCTATGTTGTCTATTCTAAAGGCTTCCCTGAAGTGGAAGTAAGTTAGTGAGAAGACATGAACTGAAGTTCTTTATTTTCAAACTGCAATCACAGCCACAGCAATTTACTACGTCCAGCTTGCTATTTTTGCCTGTGATGTTTGGAGAGATGAACTTTTTAGGATGTAATTTCCAGAGTACTCTTTGTAGTATCTGCAGTGATTCTGGCTCTGGAAATGCTAGGAAATACTATAAAGTCCAAGGTTCGGCATTCTTTCTGGTGCCAGTCAGGTGGGAACTTTGTCAGAGTTCATCATGTCCCTACCAAGTTGGTAGTTTTTATTCTGGCAATGGTAAATTGAGAATGAAATTTTCAATCCTCACTTCCTACTGGTGCTGACTTCTTAAACACAAAACTAATCATAAGAATTTGAGGGCGGAGTGGCCCATAACAGGTACAGGGGAAAGGCATTAGAGCAGGGCAGGGAGACAGGGAAACTCCACTCAACCTCCCATAATTTGTTTGGGGACTTCCTGAGCCAGAGGTGGTCTCTCTTTAACATCTCTTTACTAGTCCTTAGCAATACCTTTAAGATAAAAGTAATCATTTGCCTACTTGGACTTGAAATAATTTTGCAGGCATATTTATATTGAAGGCCAGGGATAACTCAGAAGATATTTCTAAGTGTGAATCACCACAGGTAGCATAATGAGTTGGCTCAGAAACATGAATCTGCTGCCTTCATTATAGTATTACACTTGAGGGGAGAAAGGGAGATGAAGAAATTAAACCCCACAGCCAATTAATGAAGCAAAAGGAGTGGACTGTGGATTTACAACCAGATTTTCCAAAGCACTCAATACTTCAAGCTCCCACTGAAGAGAACAGTTAGATTTTTCTAAGCAGTGCAGTACCCACTTGTGAAGTCTTTTTAAAAATCTGCCTTAGACACTTAGTGCAGGGTTTCTGCAAGCTTAGACTGTAGGTTTGCAGGCTGAGGAGCCCTGGAAGATGCTCTGGAGTAATTTCTTGTGTTCTTTGGTCTCTTCCAATGAGCCCCATGTTATGGTGATGTGGGTGGTTGGGTGGCAGAGTGGGACAGAGGAGGTGGAGGGAGTTGAAGGCAGATGAAGTGAAGCCTGTGTGGGATTGACCCACACAGGGCATGGGACCTCTCACCAGGTGAGAGGGTTACTGCTGCTGGATTCCTTCATGCCCTCATGCTTTTCCCAATCAAAGGGACACTTCTTCTGCTTGGAGACCTGTGCTATCCTCACAGTGAGGCTTTTCTTGTCATCTGTTGCTAGGAGCTTGGAAGAGCTGGTTGACACATTACAGTTCACCATCCTCAAAGCACACTTTTGCCCAACTATTTTCACATCTCCTGCACTTATGTGCACGTTCATGAGCTTGCTGAGGGATTTTCCAACCATCTGCAAAGCATGGGTGCATCTTGGAGCAGTTTAGGATGGCAGAATAGCCAGAGGCACAGTGAATGTCAACGTAGAGACAACCCATGAGGCAGCACCAGGTCAGGCTGGAAATGCAGACATGAGAAATGTAGAGTAAACCCTTGCTAAATCATCACTTGAGTGATGCTTTTATCCAGCCATGCAGGTGGTGCGCCTGCCTCTTCCCATGGCCATGATCTGATGGATGGAGGAGTTTTCCTGGGGTTTTCCTGGGTCACCCGAGGTGCTCAGGTAGTGGGGCTGGTGCATTGTGATTTACTGCTGCCATAGATCAGCAGCAAATTACTAGCAGCAAAGGGGAGGCTGAAGTTTGACTATTTTCCAACACCAATGCTAAGGAGTATCCACAGTGCTTGGGGCAAAGATCCAATCTGGCTCTCCATTGTTAGAGCTGGGTTTTCCACATGGGAACATTAACATGTGCATGAATGTAAGCAGCAAACCCAGGATTTATAGAGAGTCACATTCAAAATGCAGGTAAATAAAAACTGATCTCTTAGCAGAAAGAAGGCACTTCAGCGGTGGGCGCAATCTTATTTTCAAATAACTACAAATATGAAATTACTTAACTCATTAATTGACTGTTCAGCTTTATCAGGATAAGCATATGGCTACGAAATCTCTTTCTCCCTTATTCTGCACTACCGCCTCCCCCCTGCTTTGTGTTTAGACCTGGAAATTCAATGCACCATAAAAACTACTAGAATTCTGTGGCGTTGTGAACCATAAAATCTTTGTATTATCAAGCCTGTTATCCTACTATGTTAATTTAATAAAGATTAGAAATACTTTTAGTCTAGTTCAAAAATTTGAAGAGAAAAATTTCTAAACTAAGACCAAAATTTTTTTGCTTGGTACAAATGCTATGGCAGGCATTTTTAATGGATTTTAAATGGATTGAAGAAATTGTGATGGAAAATGGAGACAAAATTTCAGAGATATTTTTGTTGAGTGTGCCTGTTTTTCAACCAGATCTTTACACATTAACAGACAGCAAAGTATGATAACTGTGTGCTCTGCAATGACATACACAACACATGGATTTCCAAACAAGTATATGCAAACACATTATTAACAAAGCAGATTGTTATCCAAATTAATCTGAAAACAGATTTTTCACTAAACCACTTATGGGAAACAAAAGTGCAGTCAATAAAACTTTCTGTATCCACTGTGTGATTGCACATGTTGTAGTGTTGTCTTGGGACTGAGCTGTTTCTGGCTGTGCAAGTGAGTAGAGGGGACTTTTTTGTGTGCTTGCATCTGTGTTTGGAAGCTGTGGCTGCAGTCAGTGGGGGGAAAGGAGGGAGAGATGTGCAGAGCACAGGAGGAACCCTAAGCAGGGCAGTGGAGGAACAGCTCTGCTGCATATTTCTGCAGGTAGAAATTACCCGCAGAGTAAGGAGTGGAAGAAGCCATCCAGAGGCATCCCCCAACAAAGCTGCCTTGGTTCCAAACCACAGATGGCTTCTGTAGCTATCCGTGGGTAGGAGGCTGAAGTCTCTGTGCCCACCTGCTGATGCTCTGTTCCAGCTTCCAGTTGGTGCCTGCTTGCCCCCCCCCTCATACTTACTCACCTCCTGAGGAGTCACTTCGATGCCAGTCTTCATACAAGCAAACATTCCTTTGAGCTGTTTGGTGATTAAGGCTGACTTGGCCCCCAGTTTCCCTCTCAGCATGAGAGGGCATGAGAGACAGTTGAATACTCAGCCTAGTGATGACTTTTTTTTCTAATTTCTGACCTTTAAGTGAAAGCTGAGCTGTCCATGGAAGGACAGTAATGAGGTCTCCTATATCTCAGTCACTAGTATATGGAGAAGCCCTATTTTTCGGGAGGAGGGGATTTCAGTCTCTCTCATCAGGGAGTTGAAGTGCGTGTTTTTATTCACCTCAAACAGTGATAACAAAAAACAAAAGATTGTAGCATGATCATTAGAAGGGAGCAATAGCATTGCTGCTTCTTTTCTGATCTAGAGACAGGGCAAAATTTCTCTCTCTTCACCTGATGAACTCTTGTGTGGTAAAAAGAGGCAGAAATTAATGTCAGCAAAATGTTTCTGATTGGCCCCCCTCTATCTATGTAATGCCTTTTATGTAAATAAGTCAGCAAGGTCGAAGGAGTGGGAATTAACCCTAGACTGTCACTGGTATATCAGGTTCTCCGAGTCCAAATGTTCTGCATCACTAGCTAGGCAGTGGGTGCTCCCAGAAAAATAGAGGTGTCTCAATTACCTTACTGGTTCTTTGGAAATTCACACAGTCCTCTTGTGCATCCTCACTGACAGCGAGCACTCAGGAAACCAGGGAAAAGGAGCTGGCCCCTGGTGTTTAAAATCCACACTCTGAGAGTGACATATGACCTAAAGCTGCATGGACATTTTGCCTAATGAAGGAACCCCATATCTTCTGAAGAGTCATAAAAACTGATAAATAGTGACTTTCTGTCACTAAATGATATTGTAACAAGCTAAATCGCCACCTGCAATGAGTAAATTAAATATTGACTATTTCATTGACTGTTAGATTTAATTTGAAGCAATCATGCAGGAGGTGTTATGGCATAGAAGATGAGTGACTATTTAATCTTGCCATCCCTCTTAAGTGTTGAATAATGAGAAAAATATCCACTTGACAGAATAAGGGAGTTGACATCACATTGGGTTTCCATGTCAGGATGTCTACTTCAGAAATTTATAACAAAGCTGTTGGGAACAGGTGTTGTTGCAGGCTTGTCTCCCTGGTAACATGGGAGGATTTGGGTTCCTCAGTAGCCTGTCTACATGATATCCAACCTGATTATTTCCAGCAGAAATATTTGTACGAGCTAGCCAAGGGAATCAATGCTTTTTCAGGAGCCCATGCTCTGTCACAGGACAGCTGTGCCCAGAGTGGAGCTCCCATTAACTATATTGTCTTCTCAAGCTTAGCTTAGGAAATAATAGGCCCTGTTGGCTTTCCCTGGGATAATGTGGTTTTGATATACACAGTGTTTTCTCTTCTTCCTTTTCACTTCCTACTTTGCCAACCCCATTAAAACCCTCACCTCCTTACCAGGAATCTTTGTTGTTTCTCAGGAAGTGGTCTCTTATTTAAAAAGGAAATAGCCTAGTTCCCATGGATTTTTGAGCCTTTCATTAGTGAAATCAGGGGCATTTTAGGTGCTCAGCACTGTTAAGCATCTGAACAAGTAATGTTTCACAATAATTTCTCAGCTTTTGCTCTTTCAGAATTGTTGGATTTCTAAAGGACATCAAAGGACATTCTTTACAAAGAATAGGCACTTGGTGTTTAAAGCCCAGAGATCAGAAGAATTTTTAATTATTTTTTTAAAATGGAACTTGTTTTTTAAAATCTTATCGTCCTTCTATTTGAATGGATATTTCTGGAGTGTGGAACTTACAAAAGTTCTTATGTGCACAGTGCTAACATTCTTCTCCCTTGCATTCACATTTCTTCATAAAATAGATTGCCTCTCAATGTTGCATTCAAACTAGCAGATCTCTGTAGGTGAATGCCATCATTACTTTGTATGATGAAGTCTGGTTAAGAAGATGGTTAAATTGAAAAAGCACCTGTCATACCTGTCATATGCAGGCAAACACAGAAAGAACTGTTTAAAGGCAAACAGAACCATTTTATGCCTTCTGAGTTTTGAATTTGGCTGCAGTATTTAATTGTTTTCTCCTGCAAGTAAGATTTTCAGTTCTAGGTAGTCAACTCTGACACTGCTTTGCATGTTTCTGTAGCAGTCCAATCTTCAGCAGAAATGACTGGGATGAATTTAATGCAGTAAGTGAGGTCCCTGTGCTAAACAACCTATGATCTGGCCTTGAATGTAATTACAGGCAGTCTGCGTTACTATACAGCATCCAGAGGGTTTTAAGGCTAAGCCATTAGGTCTATAATATTTTTGCTATGTGCTCTGAATCCATGAGAAATGACAGTGAAAGCAAAAGGCAGCTGGCTCTTGAGTGGACAGTAACACTCATATTCACTGGAGTCAGCACTGAGTTAAACTTGGTTGCCACTAGCCCCAGTTCCTACCTTTAGTTCTGGTTTGTTTTTTGCAAAGGAATAGCTGCAGACTGATCTTTCATCTTCTCTTCATATATCCAATAAAGTGATCTGATATGAATAGTTCTCTACTTTGCTTTTTTGAGGGTAGGATCCCCTGTGGGAGAGGGGTAAAAGGAAATTCCTTGTTAGGGTTTGCAGTGTGACTATAGCTGCTCCCACCTGCCATCCCAACCTCTGGAAGAAACAAGGAAGTCCCTCCAGCCCCACTTCAGCACAGAAAGCTAATTTGTACAGTTTGCTGGTGGCAGACAGTGAGGGCCCACTGGAACCAACATGTCCTGAAGTGGCTGGACCTGCTGGACTGAGCACAAGTAGGTTGCTACAATCAAAGCAGCTGTCTTGATCTTTTGCTCATGGTGTCCTGTGCACGGTGTCTCCCACATGGGGAGTTCTACCTTGTGGAGACCCAAAGCTGTTTCACACAAGGCTCAGGCCAGGCAGGTCTGGTGCTGTTTTCTCCAGAGGTCATATCTGCATCTGAGCTTCCAGTTTTGCTCTTTCCAGTGGCACTGAGTCTGGCCTTCAGGATGGCTTTGAGAAGTGTTTTTGTTACTCTGGTCCCGTACTCTAGAGATAGTCCTTCATGTACCACCCTGGCAACAACTTCAGCAGAGTTGTGCCTGGTTTAGACAATGTTGAGGACCTCAAATTTAGGCCGTCTTTAGATTGAAATTTACACTTTAGGTGGTGGAGGAAGTGACAAGCAGTGTTGTTCACTTGTGCTGGGCACTGATGAAGCCACCCTGCAAATCCTGTGTTCAGGAACTGGAGTGTGTCCAGAGAAGGGAATGGTGCTAGGGAAGGGTCTCAGCACCAGAAACAACTGAGGGAGCTGGGAGGGGCTCAGCCTGTAGAAAAGAGGCTCAATGGGGACCTTCTGGCACTCCACAACTCCCTGACAACTGGGCCCAGCCACGTGGAGGTCAGGCTCTAGTCGTGCGGGACAAAGGACAGGATGAGAGGAAATGGTCTCAAGTTGTGCCGGGGAGAGTCAGGTTGGACATCAGGAAGAATTTCTTCATGAAAAGGCTTGTTGGGCATTGGGAAGGATGGCCCAAGGATGCGGTGGATTTCCCATCCCTGGAGGTGTCCAAGGAGTGGCTGGATGTGGCACTCAGTGCTCTTGTCTGGATGACAAAGTGGATTAGTCACAGGCTGGACTCAGTGACCTTGGAGGTATTTTCCAACACATGTGGTTCTGTGACTATATGATTCTGTCACATGCTGCTAGTTAAAACTGGGAAATACTTAACATTATCTCCTTGTGTCAATTAAACTAATATGCTCATCATGGAGGTACCATGCTGTAAAGTTTTGCACGTTCCGTGGAGTGCACTGAAGTGTCCAGTGTGGGAATCCCATCCCAGACAATGAGTAAAGGTGCCAAATGAAGTCTGTACTTCTGCTTTCCCTGGCTTTGCTCATCCAGGTGGGTTATGAAATAAGGAAGGTGAATCTGAGATCTTCAAATAACTGTCATCCATGTGATGTGCTTTCTTTAAAGCTGCTCCTGGAAAATAAGCCTGTGTTGGGGGTTGAGTGTTTTTCTATTACTGTGTCAATTGAAAGAATTTTTCCCATTATCATGCCAATGGAGCTGGCCAGGTTACACCCAGGATCTCTGATGACTCTAGACAAAAGGTGTCAACTGCTGTGGCTCCCGGAGGGGCCTCTGAGCTTCTGGGAGGGGACTCATGTTTCCGGCGAGCTCAGAGGAGGACTCCCGGATCTTCAGCCACGTGGCTGGAGCACAGGAGAGCCAGACCCTCTGTGATCACCTGCCCTGCATCTGCCCCGTTCCAGCCTCCTGCCTCTGCGGACACAGCTGATCACCCGGACACAAACAGTGAGTGAGGAGCCGCTGCTCCAGCCCGTTCCCGCCCGAGACCGGCGTGGCCGCTGCGCCTCCCCCCCCGACTCCTACCTCTGTTCCCGCCTGCCCCTCGGCAGCTCCGGGCTGTGGACTAAGCACAGACACAGCGTGCTTGCATCTAAAGGGACTGACACCGAGTTATCTATTCTGTTCTGTTAGCAATTTTAACAACTGCTGTTGTTTTCTGCTTGTACAGCTAGATGTATTAGTAAAAGAGCTGTTATTCCCACCCCCTTATCTCTGCCTCTGAGTCCTTGATTCAAAAAATTATAATACTTGGGGGGCAGTGGAACCAAAGTCTCTGTTTCAAAGGGAAACTTCTGCCCTTACTGGCAGACACCTGTCCTTTCAAACCAGGACACCCTATAGAGAAAAAAAGTTTGAAAAGTCCCAGTAGGCAACTTGCTAATTAAATGAATTATGTTTGCAAAGATAGACATTAGAAATGACAGCTTCAATTTAAATGGAACTTAGTGATGACTGCAGGAATAAAATAGAAACACAGAAAGCTCACAAGTGTAATAAGTAAATAATTAATTCATGCATCTATGAAAAGATGGATCAGACTGTCCTTCTACCCCATGTTTAGCAGCTGTAAGTGAATCTTCTGGACTTTAGAGTTTGACCACAACGCCACAACTTAGATTTTTTTTTTCAACATGATAATCCAGCGTCTGTAGAGAAAATGGTAGCTTGAAAATCGAGTGGCTACAAAAATAATATGGTAATCTAGAATATGGCTTCCTTGTCTAGAATAGGTAATACCTATGAAACAATGCAAAGTAACTTCAAAAGCAGTCATCTGGGACTTAGTGGTGCCTGAGAATGAAAAGATCAACTGTTAAAGCAATTCAACCACTGGCTGACAAGAAACAACGTGTGACCCTGACAAATCTCTGTTTGCAGTGCAAGTAAGGACTCTGCAGGCCCCGATTTGGAGCAGCAAATTGAAAAGCTTTGAAAACATAGAATTCTCTTGCTGGTATAAGAGGTTTGTTTATATTGGTGCGTTTGTGATCTTGGATAAAAAAAGTCCCTATTTTTATGAAAGCAGTGTTGGGCCTTCTGGTTGGTGCAGTCTATGAATGTGCTGGTAGCCATAGGTCAGCTAAAGAGTTGGGCTCTGACAGTTGCATCTGAAGCTCATTTACTACCTGTTGACCCATGATAGTGAAGCCAGAGGCAAAACAAATGTACCAATACATGACTAGTGCATCTTTATCTTTTGTCTTGTCTTCTTTCTCTTCTCTACTTCACAACTTAATTCTGATGTTTATTATTTTACAACTGGGACCCAAACCCACTGTTTGTGGCATAATCTGAACTCTGTTGGTAGATGTGATATTACAGTGTTCTGCTGTACAGATGAGTATCTCAAAAGTCACTGGCTTTGTCTGCATAAATGCTCATAATATGATCTTTTTAAAGTTTCATTTCATCATGGTCCCTCAGTTAAGTTAATCTAATGATATTTGTTTCATATTTCTTTAATAGAGGCCTCAAATCCAGCACTCGTTTCAATTTGAGATAGAACTTGGGGGCTGGAAGTGGACTGACACAGTGAATCAGGTTGAGTGCTGGCCTCCTGAATTTCACTCTTTCCTTATTTATCTGAAATCCCTTTGAAATCCTTGAGAATTTGTTTGAGTGCAAATTGAGAAGGAAACAATGGACTGAGAACTTTGGGGAACAAATTCAGTGAAAGATTTACTCAATGGCTGATTAAAGATTTTAGAATTTTGTCTTGCTCAGAAAAGAGCTTTTGTATCGGAAAAGTATTGACAAACAAAATTACCCGTCAGTAAGACTGGTCTTCTCTGGATTACATTCTTCAAATTGTTCAGCAATTCCCAGAGGGAAGATCTACTCCATTTGAGAAATATTCCCTCCAGAAAGCATTCAGGGGTTTTAATTGCATTAAATGAAATTCACTGTGGCTGCATTATGTTTCAAGACAGCTGATAAATTAATAAATTAGATCAGCTAAAAGGAAATTAAAGTGAATATGGAAAAAAACCCCACTAAAAACATGAGCTTACCATACAATTAGAACACAATGAAATGCACTTACTGTCTTAATTTACATAAAGTGAGACTGCTGAGTTTTGTCATTAGTCTGAAATACATGTATTGTGGTGAAATATGTGGAAGGTGATGACAAACAGTTCAATCCTTGGGTGCAGCTAGTTTCAAATGGCCGCAGCTGAGAAGTCAGAGAATTTCTGGCAAGATGAGAGAACCTCAGTTCAGAGTGCATCAATAGCCATGCAAACCAAAACTCTGGGTCCTACTCTTCAGTAGTCTCTCTCTTTCAGCTCTGACTGCAGGATAAGGTGTTTACACCTCTGAACATTGCCTTAGAAACTGAACATCTTCCTAAAAATCACTTTGCTTGACACTGCTCCCCATACCTTATTTTCCCACCTACCATGAAGAGACCTAAACATCTTGAGGCTTCAACAATTGAAAAATTTCATGTTGCTTTCAAACTGAAAACACATTTCTGATGTATGATTTCCAGAGCAGCTGTGAATCGTTGGTGCAACCCTGGGAACCCTGAATTTGGGCCAATTGTTTGGGAATTAGAGCTAGATCCCAATCAGAAGCTATTTAACAGATATAGGAATTCTTCCATGGAAATGATGTTTGCTCAGATGGCAGAAAGTGAGAATGAACAATCCCTGCTGACCATTAAATCTTTGAACTTCAAACCCTTTTCTGTCTTGTGACTTCTGAGAAGTATGACTTTGTAGGAGACAGTATTTTTTGTTTCAGTAGGATGGACAGCTGCATGTTTGAGAGGAACTCTGGAATGGTGCAAGTACTGACCTGCTGCAGGGCAGGAAGGCTCTGCAGAGGGATCTGGACAGGCTGGTTGGATTGGCTGAGGCTAGCGCTCCACAAGGCCAGAGAGGATCAACAAGGCCAAGTGTTGGGTCCTGCCCTTAGGTCACACTAACCCCCTGCAGCTCCAGGCTGGAGGATGAGCAGCTGGAAATCTGGGAAAGATCCTGGAGGTGCTGGTGACAACAGCTGGACATGAGCCCAGCTGTGCCCAGGACGGCAAGAGGCCAGTGGCACCTGGGCTGTGCCAGCCATGATGTGGCCACAGGTCCAGGGCAGTGACTGTTCCCTGTGCTGGGCACTGCTGGGGCTGCACTTGTGCCCAGTTCTGGGCCTCTCATTACAAGAAGGGCGCTGAGGGACTAGAGCACATCTAGAGAAAGGCAAAGATGCTGGGGAAGGGTCTGAAGAGCAAATAATGTGAGGAACAGCTGCGGGGGCTCAGGCTGGAGAAAAGAAAGGCTCAGGGGGTGCCTTGTGGCTCTCCACAACTCCCTGACAGGAAGGGGCAGCCAGGGGGATTGGGCTGTGCTCGCAGGGAACAAGGGACAGGACAAGAGGAAATGGCCCCAAGCTGTGCCAGGGGAGGTTCAGGTTGGGCATCAGGAAGAATTTCTTCATGGAAAGGCTTGTCCAGCATTGAGCAGGCTGCCCAGGATGGTGTTAGGACCACCATCTCAGTAGGTACATGTAACTGTGCATGTGGCACTTGGGGACATGGTTTAGTGGTGACCATGGCAGTGTTTGGTAAACAGTTGGACTCAATGACCTTAGAGTATTTTTCCAAAATAATCAATTCTATGATTCTGAGTGGCAGCCAAGACCAGACAGCATAGGACTAAATATACTAAACAATCTGTGACGAGAGAAGCAGAATCTATAGCCAGCTTTTGAAAAGCAAATGGAAGACTTCATATTGATAGTTTCCTTTAAACAGCTCTTTTACAATCATACCTTTATTGATGACAGAGAATGATGAGAAAACCATTTGTCTTTGGGGTAAAGGTAGAGCTGGCTCTTGGTCCTTTCCAAATATTTTAAAGTTGGAGTATAATGAGACACTCCTTAAAAATGATGCTTTGTGTGAAGTGCTGAAAATGCCAAAGATTATCAAATTCCACAGCAAGAATCCTATTCAGGAAAAACACTGATATATCCCCAGGAGACCTTTTCAAGAAGATGAATATTCCAACTCCTTTCAGACATTCGTGGGAGGAAGTAGTAACTTTAGACCTAAGCAGGTTTTAAGATTTTAACAGTTGAAGCTGTTTTAAGGAAACATGCTTATCTGTAAATAGAAAGAAATAAGGATAGAGTGGCTTTGGAATCTTGGAGCTCTGCAATAAGTTATTAAATAAACTAGGATCCTAATTTAAAATCTTGAACCACATCCTAATTTGATGTAAATTATGCAATTCTTTTTTGAGTGAGTGGAATTGCACTGGTTAATATCATCTGAAGTCTTGTCTTCCTGTTTCTCAGAGGGGATAGATTTTTTTAAAAATTCTGTAATAATTCTTTGCATTTTGATAATTGGCCAGATATGATCTCAGACAACAAATATGTGTTTCTTCAAAATCGTGAATCAAACTTCTAGTGTCAAGAAAGAAATATAAAACAGGTTCACCAGAGAGAGGAAGGAAAAATAGATAATTACAATATTTTATTGCAGTTGCTGTTGTCAGTCTTCTTTCCTTGATAATAGATAGCTGGAATCAGACATTCTGAAATAATGACTATAGATTAATCTTTCTTTTATTATCTTCACACAGGGTATTTTGTTCAATGTTGCAAACTTTTTTGTGTTGGGGTTGTTTTTGTTTGGGATTTTTTTTTTGTTGGTTTTTTTTTCCATGTTGTATTCTATCTGTGTAATAGTAGTGAGAATTAAATGATAGTTGGAGATCTCAAAACTGATGATTCTTGAAGCATAGAAGGTGTTTCCATACATATGAGCTAGCAGTGAGCAGACAGCATAACTGAGTTGTGAGGCTCAGCTCAATATCTTAGTCATGGTTTGAGAGGTAGTTACCAGAATGGTGAAATGTCGGGGCATAAAACTCTAAAAGTGTGTGTAGTTCTCATGATAAATGATGCTTCAGCATAGAAATGCAAATAAAGAGATACTTGAAGTACAGTTGCTTGTGAATTAGATATTCAGGACTGGCTTGTCAGCTCTGTTGCTCTGGAGTAAGACGATAGGACACACAGTTCAAATCACTGTATTGTGTAGACATGGAGCTAGTGTGTGTGGGGTGGGAGCCAGTGCCTTGTGCTCCTAGGAGGGCTGCCAGCTGCTAAGGTAAGCCCACGTGCCATGAAACACTGATCATTTTCAATCGGGTACCCATAAAATGCTACAATTGCTCCCATTGGCTTCAAGGGCAAATGACTGCTCAGGATGCAACAGCAAGAGGCTTGATCTGTGCCTCCATAGGCTGGGCTTATGCCTATCTTAAGTTTAAGATGTCACTCTCCCTATCTGCATTCCCAGAGTCATTACTGCAACAGCTATTGTGTGAAAAGGCTGCAGGATGAGCCCCCATCTCCTTCATTCTCCAGCTGCTAACTGTTAAAATATGCTGGAGGAAAAATAATGTGACTAATTAATTCTACTTTTTTCCCTTGCAATTCTTTATATGTAAGCTCAGATCTGTAATGAGAATTTCCATTGAGAATTACTCAAGGAAAATACAGCCCCAACAGTTTTTCTCCACTATAAAATTCCTCTTAGATGAAACATTAGAAACGATTAAAATGTTTAAAGACACTCTGAACTGGGAAAAGGAAAGCCATGCTCATTTATTGAAGTGTTCAGACAGAATTGTTCTTATAGTATCTTCCATGTGTCCTTTAATATTAATGTAATTAAGAGCAGAATTTTGCACCAATACATTCTTGGAAAGTTATTTGCTGAGATTTTTTTTGTCTTGTACTTCCCTTCATGTATTTTATCCTTCTTCAACCCAGAGGATGAATTCTCACGCTGGACAGCTCTAGAAGGAATGAACTGAAGAAGAAGGGGATGCATAAGGGGGAAAAGGCAGACTGCTGGTTGTGTTGCTGCTGCAGCAGAGCCCCAGTGGCGGGTGGGAATTTGCTGCCTGTGCATTTCTTCACCAGAACAAGGCCAGGCTGCTTTGTTAAGGGGATGCCTTCCTGACCCCTTCACCTTCCTTGTGACTGCACATGCATACAGATACATGTAGGTATGTACAGGAATTTTCTCCTTCATTCCATTCTCTCCTTAAGGATAACTGGAGGATGAGTCAAAGAAAGGAAAAACTGGAAGGTTCTATAGATAGTTTTAGGGAGGGGTCACCGAGGGGGCTGTATATGTCCTTGCTCACAAAATGCCAGCCTGCAAAGAGATTCACCAAACACATTCTGACAGATGGACTTCTGTTCCCACTTACCAAGGGCAGATGCAACTCTACACAACATATCCACAAGCACTTGTCATTTAGAAACTGCACTGTGCTCATAATCAAACAGAAAACTCTCCTAAATGCCTGCATCCTCCTTGCCCTCATGTAGATAGAACTCTGAGTTTCATCTCTGTTGCCTGGAACTTATTGAAAGACAAATGCATTTAATGGTGTGATATGTCAACTCTCACACAGCAGGAGTTTGAGCTGGGTTCTTCAAGCACATATTTGGAGCATGGCTTTCCATCTGATTCAGAAGAGCTTATCCTGGAATACTACAGACTAAAACTCTTGCTGAACTTAAATTGTGAAACATCACAGAGGTAGTCAAGGACTGTCTGTGTATATTTTCACAGCCCTGGCACTAAGTATGGTGCCAGGGGAGTGATTTATGGCTCAAACAGGTAAGACTTTGGGCTCTAAACAAGCTGAGTGTGCATTGCATGTGCAGTAATACCAAACTTATTTGTGTCTCCACCAGGTTCTTCTTATAATTGAACTCAGCAAGAGCAGCCCTACCTGCTAATCACAATCATAACTTACACTTGCAGTAAAAAGAATGAACAGGGCACTGACAGGCATAAATAAATGTATCAGTGGAGTTGCACTGATTTATTCAAGTTGAGGGCAGTTAGCAAGGGGCTACTCTACGTATCCTTAAATGCTGATAATGTGATTCTGTTCTCTGATAGCATGTCTGACTTTGTACAAATCAGATCTTGTACCATTACTTTGTCATGGTTACAGGTGTGTCTATCCCATCTGAGGATACAAAGAACAAGTACAAGAGATCTGTGTTTCTTGCGCTTGATTTTGAGGTGTTCATGCTCCAAAATATGCTGAAGGGGAAGTGAGTTCTTAGGTTTTCAGAAATGCAATGTTCAAATAAAATCTCATTATACAAGCAGCAATGTTTTAGCTCATCAACCAGTGAAGAGCAGGGTCTGGTATCTATTGTTGGGTATCACTCAAAAGTAGAAATTATACAGCAGGATATGAAAGCCTCCTTTCTAAACCTTAATTTCATAGGATCATGAATACCTTGCCAGACACTTCATAGCATTCTCCATTTTTTTAAAGATTAAAATAATTGTTGACCCTTATTTTATTTTATAAGAAGAAATGTGAATCTGCATGCCAGTAGTCTGAAATAAGAAGTCAGTAGTACTTCCTCATGAAAGTGGTGCAATTAATGCAATTGGAGTAGCCACTTATTTGTGTCACTTAAGAATACAATTTACAAATAACTGTGATTTTTACTGAATTAATTATGGAACTTGTATTTAGTTATAGCACAACTGGACCTGGATGCAATAATATGATCAACATTTATGAGTCCAGTCATTCAGACCAAGGCAAGTTCTCAATGGCGGTAGGAGTTTTTAATTTTAAAAAAAGTAGAGTGAACAGAAATAGTGTTTTCATTAGATCCATGTTTGCTAAAGCCATTGCCTTTGAGAATGTGTACAGAATCCTGCCTATCATTGATACTACAGCTGAGCTCTACCCCACTTTCTGCATGTGAGGGCCTTGGTTTATTGTGATATTGAACAAGGCTTACTGTGGACAAAAAAAGAGGGTTTATAGCACAGCCTTGAGTCCAATGCAAATATGGACCTGATTGGTTTGACCAGGATGTTAAGAATTTGACTTCTAACTTCTTATGGCCTTGCTAGCAGCAAAATTGGTCCTTTTTACATTAGAAACAAAACCCAAGAGAGGCAGTTAGATTTTCCTGCAATATTATGCTCTTTGTCGGGAAAACTCCATAGAAAAATTCATAGATTCTGTTGTGAGTTTTTCCTCAAAAGCAACTTTTCATCATATTCTCATTCAGATCTTTTGTCTCTTTATTGGAACAGGGTTTTTCTCTCTATCAGGGGGAAAGTCTTTTAAGAAAGAACAAATTTAGTGCCAAGGCTTAATAGAATGAGTAAATCATAATCTAATACAATAATATGTTAGGTTAGTTAGAAAAATTGTCAGAACATAAAGTAAGCATTGATATAGCTAAATCCCAGCAGAGCAGATTCAACATGAAAAGCTGACTAATAAAATTCCTAGTTCAGGTAATAATTTTTCAAAGGATTAGTACTACAGCTAGTGTGTGGAGACTTCCACTGTTAGCACCATGAATTATTGGAACTCTGAAAACACATTGTAAATAAGTTATAAATGTGAGTGTGTTCACAAGGATCTTTATGTTTCCTTTCATTACAATGAAAAATTTCATATAATTAAGAACCCGACTTCTACTGCCAAAGAGGAATAATGGTTAAAGGTGGATATGAAAAATGATGCTGAGTGTGTAAACAAGGAAACATGTTTTGAGATAAATCTCCCCTGTCAGGCACCATCTGAATTCATATTGCATGAAGAGGATATATCAAATGCTGCATCCATCTCCCTGGAAAGCAGAGAATATAATGTAAAGCAACCCCAAACCTCACTAGCTATTACAATTTCTTCTGAAGGCATAGTGTCTTAGGGAAGTGCATTATCTGTCAGGCTTTTAGAATGCCTCTAATAAAAGTGCCAGCTGCCAACAAACTTCTCCTCCTCCTCCTTAGCACACAGGCTTTACAGCTGCTAGCACGGGTTTTATTAAATATTCTAATTTAACTAGCAGAGATTAACATGGCTAAGTTTTGAAAGTTTGACAGTGGGAATCAAAGAGGTCAGCATGTGCTGCTGTGACTTTAGCTCCAAACGTGAAAAGTGGGTGTAGCCATGGAGCATCTCAAAGACAGGACAATGTAGCTACACTTTTTAGGCAGCAAGGAGCAAGTAGGAAAATCACCTTTGAAATCATGTAAGATATTTTACTTTCTTAAATGTCTGTGCATGTATTATTTCAATTGTAATCTTTTACATCTAAAGTAAATGTTCTTCCACTGGAGTTGCTTTGCTTGTAGCTATTATGGGCAGTAGATTTACATGACCTTATTTTGGCTGAAGAAAATGCTCCTTTTCCAAGCTTATTTGTCTTTCCAGTGCTGTTAATGGGAACTGCTTTGTTATGCATGTGAATGAGAACAGGGCTGTTGTAATTTATACACTTGTATTTCCAACTAGAGTCCAAAATAACTTCTGATTTGGCATAACAGGAGAAAAATCAGCTTTCACTCATTAGCCTTCCTGACTTAAGGCAGGGAAAGCACAAATATTTAAAGATCCTTTTGGGACAATATGTAAATAACTGTAAAGTGTCTAGAAAAGAAGTTGGAGTGAATTTCAGTTTACTTCTTCTGATCCTTTGCCTTACTTAAGATACACTGGCAGAATTTATCCCACTTGACATTTATCAAAATTATAAAATCACAGAATATCCTGAGCTGGAGGTGACCCATCAAAATCATTGAGTCCAGCTCCTGGCCCAGCCCTGCAAACACCAACAACCCCACCCTGTGCTTGAGAGGTTTGTCTAAATGCTCCTGGAATTCTGGCAGCCTTGGGGCTGTGACCATTCTGGGGAGCCTGTTCAGTGCCCCAGCATCCACTGGGGAAAGAATCTTTCCCAATATCCAGACTAAACCTCCCCTGACACAGCTCCAGCCATTCACTTTACTTTAGAAGTTTTGTAATTCCCAAATCAGAATCTATGAGTGAAACAGTCTTGCTAAAGTATCCTTAGTTCAATGTCTTCCACTGGATGTGGGTTTTCCAGATCTGTTTTATATAGGGTATTTCATATAATTTAACTTCTCAGTATTCTTGGCTCAGTTCCTGCCTCTGACACCAACTTTTTCTACTAGGTTGGAAAACACTTGTAGGGCTACGCAGGGCCAAATCCTGCTTGATCCCAATAATTATTCAGAACACATTTTGTCTAGGACGTGCACCTCATACACCTTAGCCTGTGCATTGTCTCTGTTGATATCCCCAAGCCTAGTTCTTTGTGTCATCTACAGAAGTAACAAGCATAGTAATAGCTAGGTACTTTATAAAGGAAGAGGTGTGATATATTTCATTAGTGGTTCAGGAATTCTTTGGGATTCCAGGAAGAAATGGGCATCATTAGGACTCAGTTTATTACTGGTCCTTTATGGTGAGCAGTGCTTCTACTTCTCCATGGAAAAGAATATAACTAGATCAATGGCTTTTGGCATGACCTGAGTGGTCTGTGAGAGGTAACAAAAGGCTCAGAAGATTTGAGGAAGTCATGTTACTGCTATGCTCAAATTTATAGTCCTGATATTCACAGTTGTATGGGAAAATTCTGTGGATTGCACAAACAGGAAAAGCTCTGTTTCTTTAAATTAAGGTTTTAAGAGCATGTAGTAATTTTGTAGGCATTGTTAGTTTAATCTGGGCACTTAGAAAAGAAGTTTCTTTTATACAAAGGGCTACTTTACACCCCTCTGTAAATGATCAAAGAGGTCTTCAAATCCTACTAAAAGACTATTACATTGCATGTCAAGCCAATTTTTCATTATCAAAGCAAATTCCATCAAATTTCAGTCCATAGGTGCCACAGGTGCTTCCTAAGAGCCAGGTGGCTCAGTTTCAGTGAGATTTCTCAAGGATGAGACAGGAATTCTCTGAACCAATCCAAGTGGCACCTGGGTAAGCATTGAACTTTGCAACAGAGTTTACTACACAGAGCCCTGCTGCTTTACTGCCATCCTTATTGCCTCCAGGCATGTCCCACTGGGTTTTTGTGTGCCTGGGCCCTTGGCACAGTCAGAACAAAGAGTGACATGAAGTGGGAAAAGAGAGAAGAAAGAGAAATATATCAGTGGAAGACAGTGCAGTGCGTTGAACAACAGTGTCCATGTGACTCCCTAGTAACAATTGGAGGAAAAAAACCCATAAAACCACCTGACATAATAGGCAACCAAAGTGCCAGTGAAAATCAAGCTCCTTTGGAAGATGCTTTTTTAGTGTTATTTGTGAAAAATGATTCAAAACTTCCGTGTACTTTTTCTTTGTGTTCTTTGAGCTATTTGTGAAAAATTATTCAAAACTTCTGTGTACTTTTTCTTTGTGTTCGTTGTGCTCCTTTTGTTTGCATGAGCTGGAATATTATACACATGTAGATTTTCTCCCTCTGTTATTTCTTTACAGATGAGAATAGTAAAGTGGTTTAAATCTTAAAAACATAAGTAATCTTGAATTCATAATATTTCCTTTAGAAAACAAAACCAGTAAACTGAGAATCCAAGGTCAACTCAAAGAATACCTAAAGCTTTATTTATTTACAGAGATGCCCAATTAAAGCATTTCAAAACAGCCTTACCTTATCTCTCCCATTCAGTAATTATATATTAACAGGGTGCATGAGGACAAATGAAATTTCCCAGACTGGTATTTTCCCCTAGTTTTATCTCCTTCACCAGAGGTCAGTTTTCTAGTCTCCTGTACTGAGCTTTCTTTCTAGGGTATGGGCTACAAGATAGGTGTTTCCTAAAGGCAGCACCCATGGTTAGTCCAGGATGAGGCCCCAGGCATGACTTGTGTAAAGCTGCCTTAGTGACTGAATGTGCAGTTCCAGTGTTGGAAATCACTTCAGCGAGGACTGAGGCAGGGTCAGGACAAGCGAGTAGGTATGTTTTTATCCAGTGTTCCCTGTCTCCAGAGCTGGCTGGGTCACCTTGAGTTCTACAGGTGTGGTGTAGAAGTGGCATTCTTGTTCCTAAGGTGTCTGCAACACAGAGGCACTGCAGAAGCTCTCAGTTCCTTCCCAGTTCAAGTAGAGCTGTCATCAAAGGATTTCTCTCTTGTTGATAATGGAGGACTTGGCCAGTTCTTTTTCACAAGTTCTCTTCTTTCCTCTTTGAAGGATGATCTTATTGTTATGTGCATTCTCAAGGCTGCCTTTGATCAGTGCTGTGTACAGTGAGATGCATGAGTGTGCACTGAGTAGATGTTACACCTGCCACTTACTGGTACATTCTGACTTAATAATTTTGGCACTCCAAATCCACAACCCAGCATTGACAAATTAAAACATTTTTCCTCTTGGCAGGCTGTATTTTACTCATGTGAAGTATAATTTTATGCTATTCCCCTTCCCTACTGTAGAGGTTTTTAACTTTATAGATGTAAAAGTTAGTCATGATGTGTCTTTTTCAGAGAGATGTGGAGATGTAATGGAAGGAGCTACCAAGGAAGAAAAGGAGCAAAATTACCTGGCCTGTTTGTTTTAGAAAGAACATTAACAATTCACTGAGATGAATTTAGCCACGGATTAACTGTGTTGTAATATTAAAATTCTCCCTGCAATTCTTCCCTTATTCCATTTCCATAAGGCATTACTGTCACAAATTCCAAAAGTACTTTATGCTTTCTGTTCCATGTAATTTCATTATCTTTTGGGTTTGGAAGCATCTAAAAGCTCATATGAGTGTCTCTTGAGTGGTATGCAGATCACTCCAAAGGCTGGCAAAGAACAGGAGCTCAAGGATACAGAGTGTGCCTTATTTCTTTTAGTGGAACTCTAGTGTCTATGTTTAATCCAAATTTGTTGGTCCTTCCTTCCTTCCTTCCTTCCTTCCTTCCTTCCTTCCTTCCTTCCTTCCTTCCTTCCTTCCTTCCTTCCTTCCTTCCTTCCTTCCTTCCTTCCTTCCTTCCTTCCTTCCGTCCTTCCTTCCTTCCTTCCTTCCTTCCTTCCTTCCCTTCCTTCCTTCCTTCCTTCCTTCCTTCCTTCCTCCTTCCTTCCTTCCTTCCTTCCTTCCTTCCTTCCTTCCTTCCTTCCTTCCTTCCTTCCTTCCTTCCTTCCTTCTTCCTTCCTCTTCCTTCCTTCCTTCCTTCCTTCCTTCCTTCCTTCCTGCCTTCCTTCCTTCCTATCCTTCCTTCCTTCCTTCCTATCCTTCCTTCCTCCTTCCTTCCTTCCTTCCTTCCTTCCTTCCTCTTCCTTCCTTCCTCCTTCCTTCCTTCCTTCCTTCCTTCCTTCTTCCTTCCTTCCTTCCTTCCTCCTTCCTTCCTTCCTTCCTTCCTTCCTTCCTTCCTTCCTTCCTTCCTTCCTTCCTTCCTTCCCCCCTTCTTCCTTCCTTCCTTCCTTCCTTCCTTCCTTCCTTCCTTCCTTCCTTCCTCCTTCCTTCCTTCCTTCCTTCCTTCCTTCCGTCTTCCTTCCTTCCTTCCTTCCTTCCTTCCGTCCTTCCTTCCTTCCTTCCTTCCTTCTTCCTTCCTTCCTTCCTTCCTTCCTTCCTTCCTTCCTTCCTTCCTTCCTTCCTTCCTTCCTTCCTTCCTTCCTTCCTTCCTTCCTTCCTTCCTTCCTTCCTTCCTTCCTTCCTTCCTTCCTTCCTTCCTTCCTTCCTTCCTTCCTTCCTTCCTCCTTCCTTCCTTCCTGCCTCCTTCCTTCCTTCCTTCCTTCCTTCCTTCCTTCCTTCCTTCCTTCCTTCCTTCCTTCCTTCTTCCTTCCTTCCTTCCTTCCTTCCTTCCTCCTTCCTTCCTTCCTTCTTCCTTCCTTCCTTCCTTCCTTCCTCCTTCCTTCCTTCCTTCCTTCCTTCCTTCCTTCCTTCCTTCCTTCCTTCCTTCCTTCCTTCCTTCCTTCCTGCTTCCTTCCTTCCTTCCTTCCTTCCTTCCTTCCTTCCTTCCTTCCTTCCTCTTCCTTCCTTCCTTCCTCTTCCTTCCTTCCTTCCTTCCTTCCTTCCTTCATTCCTTCTTCCCTTCCTTCTTCCTTCCTTCCTTCCTTCCTTCCTTCTTCCTTCCCCTTCCTTCCTTCCGTCCTTCCTTCCTTACCTTCCTTCTTCCTTCCTTCCTATCCTTCCTTCCTTCCTTCCTCCTTCCTTCCTCCTCCTTCTTCCTTCCTTCCTGTCCTTCCCTTTCCTTCCTTCCTTTCCTTCCTTCCTTCTTCCTTCCTTCCTTCCTTCTTTCCTTCATTCCTTCTTCTTTAATTCCTTCCTTCATTCCCTTTTCCTCCTTTCCTTCCTTTCCTTTCCCTTCCTTCCTTCTCCTTCCTTCCTTCCTCCTTCCTTCCTTACTTCCTTCCTTTCCTCCTTCCTTCCTTCCTTCCTTACTTCCTCTTCCTCCTTCCTTCCTTCCTTCCTTCCTTCCTTCCTTCCTTCCTTATCAGAAAATCTCAGTATCTTCAGAGATCTGCTTATGTAAACCCCAAATTAGTTCTCAAGTGTCCCCCATTGCTAGAAAGCCTTAAATTTAACTTGAAATGTATTCTCACCCTACTCAGACCTTCTGTTATCATCCAGTTTTGTTATTCTTGTTTATTAACATTGGAAGGCCTGAAAATAATGCAGTGAGAAAGCAGAGGGCCTTTAATGTGCTGACTTAGATGCATACACAGCAGGCAGAGCTTCAGGAGATTAGAAATGGTAATACTTGTAATTAGAAATTCTGCAATTGAGTAATGTTAGTTAGGAGCTTGCAGCAAAATGTAAGTACTCTGATTATTCTATATGTTGTGAAAATAATTATGCCAAGCCAAGTGTTTCCATATCAGGCTATCTGGGATTAGTCCCTTGGATGGGTCTTCATTTTGAATTCTAGCAAAGCAGACATGGAGTGTGAGGCATCAGTGAGCCAGTTGTAGTGTGACACAGTGTGTAGCTGTTCTCCTCCACAATTGTAAAGGACATGGAATTTACCAGCTTTGGGTTTATGGGGGTGCATTTCCACAATCAGCCCATCCTTGTAATCCATGCTCAAAAGGCTGCAGGATTGAAAAAGCACTGAGCTGGGCAGAGGAAAGTTTTACAGCTGAATACCCATTTTTTTTCCCAGCAGACTGGTAAATTCCATTACCCTTATGTAAGTGTGCTTTAATTTTCTTCAGTGCTGTGTGTGTATTTCTTCTCCCTGTCTCCAGAAGAGCTGTGAGCACTGAACACCTTGTCTACTATTTCTTTCATAGGGAATTTTTCATTGTAAAAAGCAGTAAACATCAATTTTTGTAAGGATCACAGAAGTATTTATCTTTTAACTAGGTTTAGAAATATACCGGTTTTGGAAAAATAATGAATACTTACAATTTTTTTCCCCCTGGTTCAGTCCTCCTTCTGCTCTTGGATATTACTTAGCAAGTAAGGGATCCCTGTGCCCTGTGATTTGCTGTCTGATGGCTTATTTTCTTCACCTATATCTGATTCTGGCAGCATGGCCTTGCTTCACAATATGCTCATGCTACATGTTCTTCACAGGCTAATTTGCAGAACTCCAGTTTATACACTGGCTTGCTTGCTTTCTGGGAAAAGTATAGACAGCCCCTGAACCAACTGTTTCAGTCAATCCTCCACAGATACTGTGCAACCAAGCTGATTTTCTCAATCCTTGGCCATACATCACCTACAGTCAAACCACTTTGGGGTTGAACCATCAAGATGTATTTCTTGCCTGCAGGGTGGATGATGCATAAAATATACTGTCAGGTTCTGTATACACCAAGGTGCTCTGTGACACAGCAATCCCATGGTGGAGCTCAGAGTTCTCCATAGCCATCTCCTGCATCATCACACACAGCAAATGATCCTGTCCATTTTTGCATTTAGAAACTAGAGGTCTTCTTAAGCTACAGCAATTAAAAAAGACTGCTGCACAAGATCACATAAAAACCAGCCTTTCTAGAATATGGGAAATCAGGGATACCAGTTCATAAGCAGAGGTGAAAAAGGTGGTGGATTTACTTTAATGAGCATTAAAAAGACTCTGTACACCTGTTGGGAATGTCTGGATATACTATAATGTATTTTAGTCTGCCTCTGGGCTGGAGTGAGATGACTAACCAAGGTCCCTGGGACCCAACATTGTTGTGCTTCTATTTCTTTTATTTGCACAAAGAATGTACTTTGAGCTGAAAACTGTACTGGAATAGATCCATAATACTGGGTTATATACTTGTTACACTTCCACTGTAGATGATTATATTTTTAATACTATAATTTGCATAATTAGAAATATTGATTATTTTACAAATGAAGCAATTTAACTGTAAATGTGTCAAGAGGCCAAAAAGTAATCAATCTGTTGTTATCTTGCATGCATGAGTGAATTGGGATCCAGAGACAGCAGGGTTTTTTTTTTCATTCTTTGGTTTGGATCAGATGCCACTAATTTAGTATTGTCCCCAACTCATGTACTTTTTTGATTATATGGTGTGAAAGTGATGCTAAAAGGCATAAAATTTATGTGTTAAAGTAGTCTCTGATTAGAGGAATACAACACATTCAAATTGTGAAACAATTTCCAGTTCTAGTGCAGGTTTCTCCAGTGGGATATCAGTGAAATTTAAGTATGAGTATCACCTGGGCCCTGGAGCACAGAGCAGAGTAACATTCTGCATGAGATGAGAAAATTAGAAGTTACATTAATTTTTCTCTATATAAGGCTGAAAAGTGAAGTCTTTATATTGCATCATTTGCAAAACACACTGTCTCACTAGATCCATGTTTCTGAAACAATAAACATGAATAATGCAAACATGAATTCTTGGTCTCCAGAGCAGAAGGAACAGATTCAAATCTAGAGCTTAAAAAAAATCCACAAGGAATATTTTAATCAGTATATAAATTACTGAATTCTGTTTGTACCTCTAGTACAATGGTGTGATTTTTTCTTTTTTTTTCATAAAGCTTTAGGAAAGTTCCTCAATGACATTTCTATGTAGTATTTGAGAAGACTCAGCCATTGCAGCTCTATGTCTCCCTGGAGAAAATGCCAAATAAATTTATTCTGGCAGAGGGAAAACCAAGTTGTTTCTCTCAGGAGAACTGAAATTGTAAAAAGAATCTTTAACTATGTTTCATATTGTAAGATTTTTTTTTTTCTTGGTTAGCTACAAATATGAAGTTGGCTTTCAGCTTACTGCAGATTTTCAGTAAAACATGATATTCTTTCTAAAATACAGACTTAGAGGAAAGCAGAATATTTGGTCTCACTTGGCCAGGAATTGGCTTCATGCACAACTCCTGCTACTAATATAACTTCTGTGAAAGTTGTTTTAAACTGGTTGTATATTTGGATTCATGGCTCAAGAAAAGTTCAGTGTGGACTCTTAAATGAGCTTGTGCCTTTTCATGGGGTAAAGCTTAAAATCATGGATGAAAGCTGAAGGAGGAAGGCAAAGGTCTTGTGTGTGACTGCCCTGACACTGCAACTGCTCTTGCAAAACTGTTGTACGTGAACTTGGTATTTTTCTTGGCATGACATTTGAAGGCTACTTCCGCCCCTTTCCTTCCCCTTTGTCGCTACATTTACGTGAATATATGGCCAAGGAGAGATATAAGAGAGCAAAGGGACACTCCATCATTCTTTAAAATCAATCCCCTTAGTTAGATACACTAACAGTAGTATCCAAACGAAGACTGGGAAATATAATGACATACTGCATTTCCTATTTTTGTGTAATTTTTTTCCTGAATTGGAATATTCTTATGATTCAAATGTGCAGTCCCGTTTCAAACCAATGTATAAGATCTGAATCAGAAATAATACATATGTTGGGCTCTTTAGAAAAGCGGTAGCTTGGCAAAGACATATAAATATGACATTCTCCCCATGAATCTCACTGGTTTATTCCACAGATCCAAACATTGTATTTCTAGAAAAATACACTAAAGAGGAAAAAAAGTTTTTATTTGAAGACCAAGTTTTTGTTTGCTTTCATTTTCCTTTCATATGAATGCTATTTAAAGAGCTTGAGTAAGAAATTAATAGCAGAAAATCAGTCAAAGACAAACTGAGGAGACATTTGTTGAGGAACTGGTGCAGTTATCTCCTAATTACTGAAATGATACTTAACATGGCAAGCTCCATTGTACAAATGGCTTGTAATATAGTAGAATAAAAAGTACTTAATAAAAAAGCAATCACTATCATAGTACACATCAGTCAAGTGGTTAATTTTAGCAATTAATTTTATGTATATAAATACATACACCTAAGTATATCAAAATTTGTATGGTCTCATATATATCTTTGTGTAGTTATCTCCTTGATTTTATTACTGGTGTCTGTTACATCTTGTGTACACCTGTATAAGTAAATAAGGACATAAATTTAAGTTGTCCCAGATAACTGGAGCTGTTACCAGTGTAGACAAGTTTTTTGTATTAAGGAGAGATATAAGAAATATGATGCAAACTTTTTCACACTTGCCCATGAATTTCTATTCTTTCACTTTCTGGAAGTTATTTTACCTCACAGGTATGTATTTATGTTTGATGTGACTACATCAGATAAGCACAGCAGATACTGCCAACTTGTCTCTTCATGGCTGTTAATGATAATATTGCCTAAAACTACATGATTTTGAGAGCATTTAACTACTAGCCAACACTCTAGGCATAATATCCATTTGCTGTTTCATGTGGAACATTCAAACTTAAAAGAAATTTATTTATTAACTTTTTAATGGAGTAAAGACCCTGAAGTATTAGATTTTTAACAACCATGGTGCAAAATAGCTGAGCCCAGTCTAATGACCATTAAATGACCACATGTATCACTCTATGTGAGAAAAAATGCATGTGACTGGAGAAGTTTCCTATCTGATAGCCGTTATTGATTGAATTCTGACTTCAGCAGATTCAGAGCACAGTCCTACAGCAGGATATAAGATGTTCCCAATGCTTTAATTGATTACAACCTCCCAATTCGACAGAAGTCAAACGTTTCAGTCTTCCCTGAGCTTAATTAAATTTGCTTAAATCTGTGCAGGAGTGGGAGGACTTTTGGCTTCTTGAACTCTTGTTAACATCTGATCAAGTGAAATGTTGCTTGCATTCAACAGGGGAAAAAAAAAAGAGAGGAAAATTGGGGTATTCAAAGGTAGATGTTGTGCAGGAAATGTTACCATTTCCTGTGTAGTTACAAAATTACCACATTTCACCTGCATTTTGTTATTTAATCCCAATTTAAATGAGGAAGATATTTGATCCCCCAAATTCATAGTCTTGAAGGGAGATCCAGTTTATTGGTTCTCAAAGACTAAGTGGACAGCCCACTACATTTTTCACTTCAGTTTCTACCAGTCAAGTAGGAGAGAAAACATTGATGCCAGGCAGGCTGCAGAAGATACAGAATGGCTTCAAAATTTTTGCCAGCTTACTGCTACTTTCACACTCTCAGTTCAGAAAGCACATGCTGGGAGAACAGGTCAGTCCCCTGTCAGACTCTTCTGTTTTAAATTTTCTTCCACTCTGCTCACTGAGGTTAGGTTGGAAGCAGCACAGTAACCACTAAGATAAAATATAGATAACTCAGCATTTGCATGAAAGGAAAAGATTTTTCAAAGGGAATTATATTAATTAGAAAATAAAAGTTTTCCTTAAAAAGAAAATGATTCACTGATTTTTTTTCTGATTGACCATAATCAGAAATATGCCTTTCTGAAAATTGCAATTGCTGCAATTGTATTTCTGTTGACTCCTAATATATTTTTGACTTTATTTTTTCATCATCACCAAGGACTGAACTCTTCTTTTTCCTCATACAACTTTCAAATACCCACATTTTAATACATGGAAAATGATTCAGAGAAATTGCCACCAAGAACACCCCTGCTTACTTAGCTCTCACTGATTCAAAATCAGATTTGCATTTGAAAAAAATGGTGCCCTTAAACATTATGCTCTCAAAGCCATCCTGCTTTTTGTAAACTGAGTTCTTCTCTATTACATATCATTCACAAAAATCAAATTAAAAACCAAAGACTTGATTACTATTACCTAATAATGGTTGCCCTGGATCAGATTGGATGTCCATCAACATTGTGTCTATGTTAGCAGCCAGAAGCTAAATCAAGGAGCAGGACAGTTATATTGAATATTTTATCAAAGTCTCTTCTGACAGCAATTTCATCACAGGTTTCCTGATCCAAACATAGTCTCCATTTATTTAGGCACCCGTGGTGGTATGCTTTTCCATGAAAATGCCTAGTCTTCCCATGGTCTCATGAGAGCTTTCATCCCCTACAGTGTCCTTCTGAAAGACTCTTTTGTTTTAAACTTGTCTTCCATAGGTTTAATTGAATTGCCTTTGCTGGATGAGACATAAAAAATGAATCTCCACCTACTTTGTCAGAGCCATTTAAGATTTAGCAAACCTCTCTCACATTTTATGTCAGTTCCACGCAAATCTGAAGCAACATAGTTCTAGTAATTCCTTTTGTATAAGGTTTTCCTTATCTTTGGTCATCGCATGAAGCTATTTTAGTACCTTATGAACATCTGGAGCTTTTCCTGGTGTAACAGTAACCTTTTCTAATGGTGGGGTCAAAACAGTGCTCAGGGTGCAGAATGTCAGGACTGGTTTCTCTGATACATATTCTCCATCATTTGTGTTTGGCCATCAGAGAAAGAATGACACTGATTACAACAGATCCTTCTCTTTAGTTGTTTTTCTACTGAAAAAGCTAACACCCCATCAGTTAGAAATTACAGTGGACTTTAGGATTAAAATTGTGGAACTTCGAATAAGGAAGATGGATTCAAGCCTTACTAGGAGGAAGAGGGAGGAGAAAGGCAGGATAGAAAAGTTGAAACAGGGACAAGCAGACTGCAGAGTATTTACTGTTGCATTACTATTACTATTACTATGTTACATTATTTGTTTCTCTTCTCTTTCCTCCTTGCAATACTTACATTTGGCATAGAAATGGTCTTTAGAAACTGTTTTTCTTGAGGTTCTTTTAAATCTGTCTTTCATCTTAACCTTTTTCTTAATGTGGAGAAACCTTTTAATCTAAATATTCAGAAACTGGCACCTGTAGTTTTTCTCCTAGTATGTGTCTTTAAAAAGCAGATTGAGTGCCCATTAGGTAATATGAAATTTAGAAAGTTAGAATCTGAATGATTTGTTAAAAAACAGGAAGAAAGGTGGAAAAACCCTCATCAAGCTCAGATTGTTAATACGTACCAAGATGAACTCAGTGAAAGAAGGAGGCAAATGAAGAAGTGCTTCAGCTGTGCACAGGCATGAAACCTGTGCATATCACAATTCTCCAAGGAATTTGTTACAGCACTGCTCCCCAGAGCAAAGCTGTGGCTCTGCGCTGTGAAAGGAAACCATATAGCCAAATCTCCCTCTAAATGGATAAATCATCAAAGATAAAGACACACTTTTAGTTTGGTCTTGGTGAGCTTATTATTTTTCAATTCCACTCTCTGTCCTCATTTTACATATTTAGTAATGTGAGATGTTCCTCCTGATATTTGGAATTCCCTGCCAAGTTTTCAGAATTAAGACCACAGTTAGAAGTCATAGAAATAATCTCAGGAGATCCACAGATCCTATCCAGAGCAGAGACTGGACTATCTAAATTATTCACTCTGCTTTAATTTATTTTGTACCTGTTCAGTTTTTTTATGAAAAGTGTTGAAAACCTGTCATTTGAACCAAAAACTCCCTCTGCTATTTATTAAGTGGTTCAGCCTTTCTCATAAAGCCTGGTCTTGTGCACTGAGGCTGACTATTCAGCACTGAAGCTATTTTCATTAGAACAGTGTTTGGAGGGTTCCCAATGGAAGCAGTGCAGCCCCTTTCCCAGATTTTGTAGTTCAGGGGCTGCTTTTGTTAAGTGTGAACCTGAGAAGGAAAATCTAGAACCTAAAATATTATTAAACCAGATATAGTGAGACTTTCACTCTTCCACTCTGATTCCAGCATCCAACTACCTTTTCAGATCCAATGTTGTGAGAGATCTGGTCTGATTCACTGTGTTCCAGACTCCCAAATCTGATTTGATGTTGAGAACTCTACAGTTGGACTCAGGGCTCCCAAAGGTCTTTTCCAACCTTACTGATTTTATGAGCCTGTGGTGTAGGGGCACTTCAGTCCCAGCAATTGTCCCTGCTGGCTGAAAGACACATAGAAAAAGAATCCTGCAGTTCTGTCCTCTGAAAGGACAACACTGAGTGCTAAAATTCACCAGTATAGTGATATAATTTAAGAATATAAATTAATTTAGTCTAGAGCCTTAGAAATGGATATAGTGAGGAGGAAAGAGAGAGCTTGAAAATCATTACCAGTCTGCTGTAAGCAGCCATCATTAACTACTGTTAAGAAAAACCAACCAAACAAAATGAAGTACAGGAGACTGTAGAGTGACCTGAAGGTGTCTGAAAGACAGTGCTCATATTTTTTATTGCTTTGCATTTATGTATGAAGTGTATTGTGAGGCAGCCTAGTGCTTTCAAATATTTCATTGCAGACCAATCATTAAGACAGAAAGAACTACATGGATGCCATCAAGGGCACTTATTAGACTTGTGTTTGGGTATGCTTGTGTTAGCAATGGACTATAAATAACAAAATAAAATAAAAAACAGGAACAAACCAGATACTTTCCTGCTTGGTGTCTCCAAGTTCCCTGTTGTGGATGTTAGCTGTGGATGTTATTATTTTCATGGAGAGGAATTTTAAAAACTGTTGGGTATTATTTCTGAGCTCTGCTGCAGTTAGCAAAATCCTGTAAAACATAAATCTAGCAATATTATATCTCAGTATACAAAAAGTCATTACTGCCTATGTTTTCTTTTATTGTTGAAGTTTTATTCAAACAAACAAGTAAAACCCCCTCAAGTAAATAACTGTACCTCTGTGTTACTCTGAGCTGCTGGTGCAGTGCTGTGTGGGTGTCTCATAGCAAAGAGGTGATTTAAACTGAGGGTTTTTTAAAAATCACATAATATAAGTATTTCATAACAGCACTAAAACATAATTGTCTCTATTAAGCACTATAAGAAAACTTGGGCCCAGAGTCACAAACGCACTTAGGACTTTGGCATTTGAGATGCCATCAGTGTGAATCCAGAACATGGTGTCCTTGGCATAAGCTGACAAACATTGCTAAGATAGTCTCTAAAATCACAAGTAGTGTATGAATATTGATCCTTAGAAGGTGCAAAATTGGCTCCAGTGTGCTGAAATCACCTGAATATTCATTTATACCCAGTCCTTAACCCTTGTGCAGAGTTCTTCAAACATGGGTGTGGTAGTGATAATTCAGAGGAACATTGATGCCTTGTCACTGTTTACAGTAACTGAAGTTCTCGCCTGGTTTGATACACAAATGTTAGAAGCTTGAAAAGCTTGTGACTCACCAAGAATGAGTAAGGACTGAAATGTGAGCTTTGAACAGCAGCGTAAGGTAAAATGGTGCTGGAAAATTTTTTTTCATTGCCTAGTTTGAGTTTATTGCATATAAATGGAGCACCACCAACTCTAACAGGGATATTGTGTGTCATACAGAGCTTGATTTTCTTTTTAAAGCCCTAGCTTTAGCAATCATGTGATTGCATAAATTCTCCACTTTAATTTGTACAATTAATTGTATTTCTAGTGACTATTTCTGGAAGTTTGACCACACCACTCCTATACAATTATTAAAGGAGACAAACCCCCACAATTTATTGCTTTTATAAAGTCTCATATTTTTACATTGTTTCTGTGATTAGTTGGAATACAGCATTTGAATTCATTACTTTTGTCAATATTCTGAATGTAAATGGTAAAAGTTTTTTGGGTTTGATTGTTTTTTAAATTTTGTTCATTTGCATTCAGTGAGCTGTTCAAAAATATTTGAACAATAACATTACTGGCATTGTCCTCCTGAAAGTGATGTGTAGCTGTTACATTGTGGTGTGTAAAAGTATCCTAAAGTTAGAGACAAGGCCAATGTAAAGGTATCTTAAGGTGAGAGAAAAGGGTGGAAGGCAGGCTATGAATTTCTTTCTCACCCCGATCTGGTGAGGAATTATGCAGTTGTAGGTTCCACACTGTAGTTTCCACTACAGCTCCAGAGTTATGGTAGCACAGCAGTGGGAAGGCATGTCACAGGACCAACAGATCTTCCAGCTGTTCCAGGAACAATTGAAGTAATTCCATTTACTCATTGAAATATCCACATCAGATAATCTAATTGTGCAACTTAGTCTCCTCTGTCTTAGAATCTCAATCATCTGTTTATCCAGGTTAGGGCAGAATTTTGATTATTTGTTGAATAACTTCTCTGACTCATATTTTCACACATGCAAAACATGGGGACGGGAATGCAGTAGGTCTCATCTTTTCTGCAGAGGACCAGTCAGATAATAATCCAGGATGTTGATCTCTCAGATTGAAAAAACTAGTTATTCACAGGGAGGGTTGGACACTGGGCATGTTTTTAAAATCTTGTAATTTTTTGTAAAAGAATTTGATTTGGGCACCATAACTGACACCAAAACTGATTGAAACATGTACAATGAGAGAAAAAGAAGGGACAAATTCTGTGGACCTTGAAAGGACAAATTTTTGATTCCCATCCCTCTGGAGAGACCCAGCTTATTTAAAGGTTGAAGTGAGCTGTGGGACTGCTTAGCTTGTTTTTTACTTCAGAGAGCTGGAAGAAGCACTGAAGGAGTAGGATTTCTCTGTGTAGCAATGAGCCATATGGGGAGTTTGTGTAATAACTCCTTGAGGGGAAAGGAATGAAACACAGTCATAATTCTCAGCTTCTTCTTTGGACAGTCCCTCATTATAGGACTTCTGCTCCTGGAAAAGACTCCACCCTATGACATGCAGAATCAACCACTGTGGTAATAGCAGATACTCTGTTGTAACACATACACACACAATGCATGGCTCTGTGCCAGGCTGTAATTTGTTTTTGTCATCTATCTACTGACTAATGTGACAACCCACACAAGTATTTATTTCCAGAAGGAGGAATGCATAATGAGAGCTGTAGCTCTCCCAAGTTCTGAAAAGCTGCTTAATGAAAGGGAGGGGGAAAGAGCACCCTCCCACCCTTCCTTCCAAACAAGAGGTTTTTAAAAGACTGAGCACCAAATTCAACAACTTTGAAGTTGGCCTTCTGCATTTTTTAGCTGCCATTTTCTCTCTGCTGTAGCTTCAGAGAAGCTGGTATTTGTTCTTTGTCGGGCTGGGAGTATCTGGGGACTTCAAGTGAGATGTTGCCAGAATGTGAATGGCTGGGAGCTGGGAAGGCGAAAGACTGGACTGCATGCTGCCTTGCACATGAATGACACATGCTTCTCAGCCCACTTTGGCTTCCTACATCAGATTAAAATACAAAAATCCTGGAACAGTGAGGCGCCCATCAGAAATTCTGGCCATGTCAGAGGCCCTTGTAAGCCTGGTTACAGCTGCAGGTGAAACTCCTGAGCAATTCAAGTCACAAAACAGGCTTATATTCTACCCTGAGTTTAGTGCCTGCTGTGGGTATGGAGAAAACCAGAACCATTGTCTCTGTCTTTCAGGAAAGGAACATCTGAGTTAGCAGGCAGCTATTCTGTGTAGCTGGGAAAAAGGTGTAAATGGGTGGAAGCTAAAGCTGGAAATAGGACAAGGATTTTCAAGATTGAAAGCCATTAATCTAGTTAAATAGTAGGTGGTATTGCTTGAGATACTTACATTGAGGTTTCACTTCAATTTCAGAATGGCTTCCAGGAAGAAATTATTAACTTCCTGCAAGTATTCCTAAATTAAGTTTTCTGCAATGTGATCCAGTAGTCACATAATCCTAAAGTTGCCTTAAAACATTTAACTCTGCAGATAATCATGTCCTGACCATTCTGTGATAGCCAGCAGGCTGTGGCAGCTGTGAGATGGATACCAGTGGTTGTCCAAAGGAATTTTGGAGTATCCCTGCACAGATTTTCTGGTAGTCCTGAATTACTCTTCATGTCTGGTTAAGCAGCTTTGGGCTGGGACTTGATTCACACCCTGTGGCTTCAGGCACTTCAGGCACTTCAGGTCTGACAGGCTTCCTCTAGCAGTCATTGCAAATGCTTTTTCAGAGGAGCCTGTCCACAGAAAAATGGAACCAGGTTTGGAATGCTTGAGCCAGTCTCCAAGGTAAATGTAACTGCTTTTCAGGGACAGCGATTCCTCAAGGTGCTAGTGAGGATGTGCAGTCCTCATTTGTTCTTGCTCATGTGTGAAGAAACATAGTAAAAGACCAAGAAAAATACAAATGGTCTTGTAGCATTCTATTGTTGGAAGTCAGGTATGGTGGCAGTCAGTGGTTAAATACATCCCTTTTCCTACTGATGCTGTGGAAAGTTTGTAATTGCTCTTGAAGGGCTTGTCTTTTTCATAAACAATATATTTTTCATGGTTGCTTGTGGCTCAGCTGATACATCCCTCTTGGTATTTTTATACAGCACAGTGTAGAGAGGTTGTCCTAAAACTCGCCTTTTTTTTTTCCTGTACTGTCCTATCAGTTAGTGATATTATCAGCTCCTGTCCTTTCAGTTATTGACCAGCTGAAAGAAACCAGGCATTGTGAAAACTTTTTTTTTTTTAAACTTCAATGTGAAAATGGTTTAAAAGTCACTTTAGAGGTATTTCTGTATGAAATTGTAGGAAATGTTCATTCCTCTTGCCAGCCCTTAAAAAGAATCATGAGAGATTTTTTAAAAATAGAGATGTCTAATTATAGTTTAGTCATGATGCTATGAGGGCACATTTCTACTGCCATGAGTCAACTTTTGCTTGTTCTTATGCTCTTTGTCAGGACACTGAGCTTGTCCAGGTCATTTTGCTTTGTCCCCTGCATAGTTTTAAAAATACCTGTTGATAAGGTCACATCCAAGCTTCATTGCTCAGCATGAGCAATCTTAACAGTATCAGCCTCCTCCTAGCCAAAACTACTCTTAAATTACATTGCAGTCTCTCAAGGAAAGCCAGAACTTTCCATGGCAGGAGGACTTCTGTGCAAGGCTGTGCCAGAAAGACTGCATGTGTTGCCAGTGTACCAAAGAGACCATGAATTTGGAGCTGGTTTTAATTTAAAAGCAGGAACAACTAACTGGCAGTGTTGGAAAGGGGGATGGTGAAGCAATGTGTGCCTGCTTTGGAGAATGCTGGCTAGCCAGCAGTCTATCTCTGGGGGGAAGATGGTTGCTGCGGGTGCATGGTGGCAGCACATCCTGTTTAGGGATGGCAGGATATTTTGTCAAATGGCAAGTTGTGATCATCCTAACTGGATCTGTCTGGGTCCTGGACAACTGGAGGGAGATGTCTCTACTTAAATGGACTGGCCCTGAGATCGACACACAAATTCTCGTGTCATTCAGACTTAACATTCTTAACACATTTGAAGCCAAATTAAATGCTAACAGCAGCTATTCAGGAGTTCTCTCTGAACATCAGGAGGTGTTCAAGGTCTAAGGCATAAAGGCCTGGCCTAAAGCAAGGTAAACCCATTTTGTGGTTTAGGAACATAATTCCTGCAGCTCACCCATCACTCTTATCCCTGTCCTAAAACTGGGGTAACTCCCCACTGAGACGTGCAATTTTATACAAACATATGTTTCAAGATAAAGAACAGTGCACTTGCATGACTAAACATTTCACTGTTTAATTTTCTGGGTTAGAATTCTCCAAGTTTTGTCACTCAGTAAGGATATTTGATTTTAAGCCAACATGCCCATCAACAGTGGAGACAAACCTCCTCAGAGGAGAGTCCACTGATCAGGTGGGATGATGTTTCCCTCTGTTTCTTTGCATGTAAAGGTAGGATGTTCCCAGGGAGACTGTAGGGCCCCCACAAGGTGAGTAAAGATCCTCATGCTTTGATCCATTTGAGCTAGTTCTGGAAATTGACATTGGAGATAACACCATGGAGCTGGTCTGGTCTGGCTTGTCTTTACTCTCTATGAAAATTAGAGCAGAGAGAAAGTAGCGGAATCATTTAAACACATTCCACTGGATTTCTTCCTGCTCTTACACCAGTTTGAACCAAGACTAGTTCTGATGAAGCTTATAGGTGTTGTGATAGCTGACAGGTCTGCTGTAGGAGAGAAGAATAAAGTTCAGCGAGTACATTAACTAAAGGAGAAGTGTTGGGGGTTAGGATTCTCCTTTTGTTTAATTCTCTCCTGGAATTTTGCCCCATCTGTTGCTGAGAGTCAATAACAACTGGTACTAGACAGAAGAAATTACCAAGGCAGAGGAAGGGTGCAGCTGACTACTCTCTTACCTGGTGGGGAGTTATCTTTGGAAGGGCAAAGATGCTGCGAGATTTTGGGGAGAACTGAGGGGCTGGGCTGGGCCGGGCTCCTCTTGGTGTCTCTCTCTCGGCATTGGAGGGGAGACTAAAGTTGCTGTGGGAAGAATTTGCCACTACTGCTGGGTTTCATCGCCTGCCATCTTCTTCTGCTGTGAGTGAAGCACTACTTCTAATAGCAGCCATTGGACTGGGACCTTATTAACAGCTTACCTCACTAGGAAGGGCCCTCACCATCTACTCAGGTGCCTCAGGGAAAACCCGGGACCACAAGACCCTTTGATGGAGCCTCTCCCGGCCGTGTTCAAGAGCCCGTCTGCTACTGCCCAACCACTCCTCTGCCACGGCTCTGGGTTTTTCACCACACTGTAACTCCACATCCCCTGCCTGCTGGGACACCCGCAGCTCCTGCTGCAGCTGCTAAGTCTCTGATACATTTCATTCACTGCTTGTCCCTGCCGTTCCAACTGCTGCTCCAAGGTTCCTGCTGCAGCCCACCTTGCCATATAGAGGGGCACCGGGGCCCAGTGTCCCTGTGGGTTTGCAAAAGAAGCACCTTTTCTATCCTGCCTGCCATTACCCGTACGCGGTGAGGCTGCCAAGCCCGCGCCACAGCACCCCCTGCAGGGGTGGGGGACTCATAGCACTCGCCCTGCCCGCCGGGAGCAGCAGCGCCCCTGCTGGCTGTACCTGGAACTGCACCAAGGGGAAGATGAGAGAGGCTGGGGCTGGGATTCGGTTCTGTTTGCCTTGCTACACACACATACTAGCAAAGAACTGTTGCTCCTTTTCCCGTATCTTTGCCTGAAAGGCCCATAATTTCAAAGTTAAAATAATTCTGCAGGAAGGGGGTCATATTCTCCATTCCAGGGGAGGTTCCTGCCTTCCTTGGCAGACACCTGTATTTCAAACCAAGACAAGAAGATTCTTCTGACTCCATAATCGAGAAGTGCCCTGAGCTGGAGGTGTGCCAGTTAGAGATCTGCAGTTACTGAATTCAGCAAATGGGGAACTGGAGAGGCGTAAATGTTGGAAGATGAGTAAATATCTCAGAATCTCAAGGCCTGTTTTCATCTCCTTGGTCCAACAGCCATTTGCTCTGAAAGTGGGCACCTCAGCTCCCCTTTATCCAAACAACAGGGCTTATCTGGACATGTACATGTGCCAGGCTAAAACAGTTGGGTTGAGATTTGTTTTTTTCAGACTGAGAGTTGCTCTTGAAATAGCAAAAGGACTTCACTGCCTGCTCTGAAGCTACATGTGTCAGCATCAAAAGCCTGTGTTTTCTCCTCCTGCCATATTCCAGTCACTCCAGACTGATTTGCCCTGTTTTCTGCAGCTGATGCACTGCAAGTCCTTTTATACTCACAGACTATATGGTAACCAGCAAACTTTCTTAGGAAATTTATCATGTCTTAGAGTGCATCAAAAAACAATAAACCATATCTCTCAGCTGAAAACATTTGTGCCTTGTTTAATATATGTACCATCTTCCATTCATCCACACCATCCCCAGATAAACAATCCACTAATAAACTTCTATCATGTTGTAGAGAGGAAATGCTAATAAGCCCAGGAGAGCAATGATGTTAACGGATGATATAATGAGTAGCAGGAGATTCAGTCATGCTCATTGCTAAAATACTTAGGAGCTTTACTTTTGTTCCAGCTTTGAAAAGTTTCCATTTACAGATTGCTTAGTCCATTTATAGACTTGGCTACTGCTGAATTCAGCAGTCTTTGTCTCTTGTCTCTGATGCTGTAGTTACTTCTTCTTCAAACTTTTAGGTGAGAAAACTGAATGCATCTGCCTTTACCACAGCACTGCATTCCAGCCTAGCCTGCTTTTGGTTTTTGGAAAGAATGCTGTCAAGAAATATGAAATTTCTTTCAATGTCCTCTTTCTCCCTTACCTCCTTTCTCCCTCTGCATTTGAGTGATTTCTTTTTTAATAATGTCTGTTGAGTTGCTTTTTTGATGACTGCTATTCCTGTGATTTATTTCTTATTCACCGTGTCAGCAAAAGAGTGGGAGTAGAGTCTGGTAGGTGGATGTGCCTATGTGGGGATGTTAGTGTCTATTTAGATGAGGTGTGAACATGCTGTGCATGTTTATAGGACGAAATCTTTTTTAGATTTATTAAGTATAAAAATATAATAATTTTTGTAATAAAGTGATTTATTTTCATTGAAGTGGCTGTTGAGTATACAGAACATATTCCCTGACAAGCTATAAATGCTTTAAGGCAGGTCTGACTTTAGATCTAAATGACTTGACAGAGACCTATAATCTTCTGATGGTTGAGAGGGCAATTTATTTATTGTGTCCATGCAGCCTTTAACCTCTCTGCTAAGTCTGCATATTGTCATAGGCAGCAGTCTGCTGGAAATGGACATGTTTCCACAAAGGCTACTCAACTCACAACTGGAAAAAGTGACTGTTGATTACTTCTGGAAGTACTGTTGCTATACTTGTTGGCCTAGCATGAAAGGCACAGTGACTCTGTACTTGTTTCCTTTGGCCAAAATACATTGTTCTCATAGGCTCTTGCATATATTCTTTCCTTTATTCTCTAATCCCTTCTTTTCTGTTTCCCACCTTCCTTACAATTTGTTGTGAAAATGCCAAACCTGTGACTATTGCTGCCACAACACCATGCCAGCACTCTCCTGAAATGGTGTTTTTCCCTTCTCTTTTCCCCTTCCTCCCCAGTGCTTCCTTATGTCACTTAGCCCAGTTGTTTTTGCAGCAAGAGTGTGATCTGAAGTGGGAAATCCATCTATATTAAAAGCAAGAGGTTTTTTTTCTTCCTTTGATAGGTTAGCTTTAATCAATAGAGCTACTGGTTTATTGCACAGCTATCTGAATGCTGGTGTAGTCACATTAGTCTGCACATTAGATATTAGTATGTCACAGGAGGAGGATTAAGGGACTAGGAGATGGATTCCTTTGAAAGAATTGGGAATTCATATTGGGGTACTATGCTCCCTAAAACATGACCTGTTTCCCTCACCTCCTGGAGAAGACCATCATTACTAAGGTTTTGGGTTTTTTTCTCCACAATTCATTTTCAAGGCTTCAATCCCTCAGGAAAGAAAAAATTAAAAAAAAGTAGGGAAAAGCAGGAGTGAAATGATAGGGGGCTAACTATAGTCACAGTATTTATAGAGCAGGTGTGTAGACAGCTACTGTTTCCACACTGAGTACTGTTAAAGCCTCCTGCTCAGCTGGAATCCACTGGAATGGCAAACTTGATATTGCCACTTATTTGTCCCATTCTGATTCTAAATTGTGAGATTATAGTTCAGACAGTTGTGGCCCAATCTTATTCCAAGTTGGGAGTTATGCTACAGATAATTTTTGAATTTGAGCAAGGACTTCCGTTTTCATTCCTATATATTACCTATACTGTATTTGAACTCAAGTCATTGAGGGCTGCTGCACAAACCTGCCACCCAATCCTTGCCTTGTGCTCTGAAGGGTGTTCCACTCTTGCAGAAGAAAAGGTTAACTCAAATGAGAATATAAAAAAATAGAGTGCACTACAGAACTGGAGAGCTAGAGCATCTGTTCTTTCTGATCCCCTTGTCATTTTTTGTAATCGGCGTCTTTGCAAAAATTACTTTTATCAGAAGAAAAGTTGGAATAAATGGGAAAAGCTGGTCTAAATGTTCCAGACAAAGCATCTGGTTGACTGATGTAGGCTAGTATTTACATGCTTGTGATGTTTTTCACTCAATGGAAAAGGTTTATTCTGATTCTGAGATATAAAAAGTTAGGTGAAAAGTTTGCTGAAGCTTTTCTTGATCGCTTGTCACCATTCTTTTATGCCTTTGAATCCTTTCTGAGTATAAACACAGATCAGTGCCACTCTCCAGTTCCGTGTAGAGATTTCATGGCTGAAGTATCCAAGTGCTTGCCACTACAATAGCAAAAAGCTTGACGTACAAGCATCTTTCTCTCTCTTTTGCAAAAGGTTGCTTTTGCAAAAAACTTGTTCATGGCAGTAGTTTAGAAATTACTTCAGACACAAAACTGAAGACTAGGGACTAAATTTTGCAGATAATTTCCATTTGTATGTGCATTAAATAATCATTTCCATCTTGATGGAAAAGAATCAAGAAAGCAATGTGAAAGCAATGGCAATGTCATTGCCTTCTCCTTCGCCATTGTGCTCCTCTCCTGTAGTTGTTTTGAAGTGGGCCCAGTCTCTCTTCTACATTCCATCCTACTTATTGTTGTTGGCACAATCTTTGTTATTTATTGCTTGTTACTCTCTCTTTGGCCTCTACAATAATGGTTGTGTAACTGTCTTAGTTTTCAAGGATCTACAAAGTCCTTCATTAGCAGCTCTTTTATCTCTTTAATATTCTTTCCCAACACTGCTGTATACCTTTCTTTCTCTTTAAGCATTGTCTTATCATTTGCATTTCCATTAAGTTAGAGTGAAAGCATATAATTCCCTTGTTTCTTAAATTTACACAGTACATTTAGATTTTCTACATCTGCTAATGTATTTGTACAGTTCAGTTATTCTAAATGGTTTTTCATGCATTCTCTGAAGTCTCATTAACAGAAAAATATTACATGCTGTATCCTCCTCTTATTACGACTGATCAATTATCTGTATATAGTCAAGTGGTATTCCTTGGGATTCTCAAAGTGTCTAAGTTGGCTTTTGATGTTTCACATGTGTATACGCACACAGAATTCTTTGTTGGAGGCGGAGGAGGACTAGGGAAGGGAAGTTAATTTTTAAAAAATCTGTCTAAACCACCCATGTCCCTAGAGGAACTAGGCCATTATATGCCCTCAATTAAAAAAAAAAAAAAAAAAAAAAAAAAAAGTAACGTATTGAACAGTGGTCTGAGCAAAGACAGAGGACTTGGAGTTCTCAATGTCCCAGTCTGGGGTTCCTCCTCTGCCCCGAGATCACCCCAGAGGGACACGAAGGTGGTTCAAAACCCGGTTTTCCCTGAAGCCACCGAAGAGAGACTGCTGGAGACAGTTTTCTCTTTTTCCAAGGGCAGTTTATTGTTTCTTATCTCTGGGACACTTTGCCTGGCCAGCAGCGGTCTGCTCAGCCTGGCATCCATGGTGGAATCTGCCTGGTCAAGGCAGGGCTTATCTTATATAGTTAGTACTACGTATTACATGTTTACAAAATTTTACCAATACAATACAATTTTATTAAATGGTCCAGCCCTGACCCCATCCAATCCAAGAGTGCCAACGTGTCACCCAACATGGATGACATGGAGAAGAAGGAGGAAAAGGTGTCCACCCCCCAAATTCTCCATCTTGGCCACGTGTCCCTTATCATAAACATTCAAGAAAACCTATTTATCTACGTTCTAACATTCTAATTTACACTCTACTCATCATTATTTTCTGTGTCTCTTCTCTCAATGTGGGCAGGTTCTCCCAAGGAGCCAAATCCAGCCCCTGCAGCTCCTGGGCAGCACTCAGGGGTCTCTGAGGGGTCTGCCAGGGGGGTTTTTGCACCCCCAAAGGAGCCAGGAAAAAACCCTGGACTCCCACATCTCCCCCCTCTGTTTGCACCAAAAAGACCTCCTTCACGGTTTTGTCCAGAGCCCTTTTCACAGCTTTGTTCAAGGCGTGCCGAGTGCATGGGATGATGCATGGCAAAGCAATGAGAATAGTAACAAGCTCCACTAATATATAAAAACCTACTTTCAAAATTTCTTTTTACAAAGGTAAAAGATCAAAAAGGTCAAACAGACCATCCAGGCACAATAACTGTGCTAAAACTCGGAAGGATGGTTTGTTTTGGACTACAATATAATTGCTATATACATTCTAATTCGGAGTAACATCCATTGTTTGGTTCTTTTTCACCCCTAAAACATCACATACAATTCCAAAATCCATTGTTGAACCAAAAATTTCTAATTCTTTTGGTTTGAAAACAGCCACAGGGAGAAATTGAACCCACACATGCCATCCATTCACAGGAGTTGTTACAACTCACATCACCCATGAAGGGATGCCCTCTGGAATGGACCATTCTTTCACTGTCAATCCCACCAGACATGTTGAAAATGGCTTTTTTGCCTGGAATGCCTCAAACAAATTGTTTCCAACCCCACTGTCCATGCTAAATTTTCCCAAACACTCTCCCTTTGCTACATCACTGGTAAATCCTCTTTTTCACCTAATACAGTTGACAAAAAATCAGATACAACAGCATATAAACAATCATTTTTCACTGTCAGTCCTTAAGTCTTTTAAATCTTGTTTGAAGAGAAGTTCACATCCTTTTTCCTTGATGTCTGCCAACACTCCCCTTGGAATCTTGGCGGCTTGTTGTACTGGATCATTGTGAGGAGGGTCTCCTGCTAATTCTGCCATGGTAAGGTTAGCATGAGTACCACCTTGGTATTTCTTTCACAGCTCCTTCAAAGCTCGTCTCCATCTGCGCTCCCATATAAGTCCTTGTGTGTCAGTAAGTATCACTGACACAAGAGATTTCATGTCACATGAAGTCAAGTCATATTCATTGAGAATACCTTTTAAAAACTGTTTAAAATATGAAGATCCCAGTCCATAATCTCTAATTGCCTTAATAAAATTTTTAACTAAATCGTGATTTAATTTTTGCCATCTTTGGTTTTGTCCTTGTGGGTCATAATTCACTGGCATGGCTATTTCACCAGTCCCAATTGCAGGACATTTTCTGCTTCTTGTCAAGTCCATTCGAATATTTGTCCAATCAACTAAAGTATCTTGAGCTGCTGTTGCAGGTCTGTGTGTCTCTGTAGGAATTTGTCTGTTCAAAGGTATTACTTGTTGAGATTGAGGCCAAGCTGCTGCCTCATCCATTTTTTGATTCATTGGTATTGTAGAAATCTGTGGTCCTTGACGCATTGTTCATTGAAAAGTCCTTGCCCATTATTGTCATCAACCTTGTTTTTCCCTTTATTATCACTTGTACTGTCATTTCTGAATCTGTAAGAATTGTCCTTGGAGATCTGTAAGATAGGAAAACCCATTCTATAATTAAAAGAGTGTCTTTTTTTGTGTTCGTCCCAATGAAAAATCAAACCATATAGCTGTGTTTCTTCTCCCAACACTACTAAATGGAATGGTAAAGAGTCCACGTATCGGTGTGGAGTGGCGAGTGCCACAGTAAGTCCTACTAAAAATCCATTGTCAGGTACATGTTCCACTGTGAAAGGAGATCTCTTTCCCATACAGTGAATGGCTTTTACACGAGTAATAGCTGTCTTCTGTCCGGGTCCTGTGAATGTTATTGAATTTTCACTTTGGAGGCATACAGAACTTCCTCCAATGCCTGTGATTTGATCCAAAGGTACAATCAAGTTCCTTTCTCGAGGTCAGAAAATATATGAAATCACTGTCACGTCCGGTGTTCACCATCCCTGTGATGGTTGTTTTCCTGTTATGGTATATCAAGTCCCAAGTAATAGTTGGCTGTTCACGGGTTATGTACTTCAACCATAATGCATGTACTTCGACATGGTCATTGTAGTGTGGATGCCCTTCGCCCATCGCCGGCATTGCCTGATGCTCCAATGGATGCGATGGCAGAGCTATCGCTTTTGCCAGTTGAGTATTTTGTGAAATTGTCAATGGGGGTCGAAGAGCCCTTGCTAAAATTGTCATCTCTTCGAAGCAGTCTGCTGAAACAACAGTAGGATACATTGTCAGTCCAAAATTGCTGCACCAGTCTCTGCCTATTACAAAAAATTTTGTCTCTTTTGTCACGGTGCTTTCAGTCCTGTACGTATAGATGCAGATTCTTCATTCAAAAAAACAAGTCACTTTTGAAGCTGACAGGATGTACTGCATTCCTGGGCAGCAAATCCCTGTCACAGGGGATGTCCCCTAACGCCCTGCTGAGGGAGTCAGATTGACGCTCCCCGACAACTGTATTGTCTGTGCCGGTGTTGTTGCTGTTCCTTGTTGCACTGCCATCATTTCTGTCGTAGCACAAGATGGTCCTGCACTTCGTGTTTTTTGGCAGTGGCAATGGTTTTCTGTCCACATCCGTCAGAGAATAACATTCACTTGCCAGATGTCTTCCTCTGCGACATCTAGGGTAAAGTTCTGGTGGCTTGGAAGTGTTTGTGGATTGAGGACAATTTTTCCCAAAATGTCCAAAAATTCCACAGTCATAGCATTGTCCTTTAGATGGATTCTTTTTCTTCTTAAAATTTGCAAAAATCTTTTCATGTTGTTCTTGAAGAACTTCCGTCATTTGCTCCTTGACAACTGAAGCTATATGTTGTGGTGTTCCAATCTTGCTGCAGGCTTCAACCATCTCCGTCCTCTCTCTGTGGAGACACAAACAGAACCCTTCCCCCAAATGCTTACTTTGTAAGCTTTTCAACTTTCTCTGTCTCTATATTTTTGATCAAAACTGGAAAATTTTCCCTTGTACTATTATTTCAAGTATTATCTAACAAAGAAAACAAACCCAAAGTTTACAATCTTCTGCAAGTAAACATAATACAATAATTAACAATACTTTAAATAACAGGCATACATTTACAAGATTAGATAATTATCAATTTAAAAAAAAAACTGTGTCATCACCTCAGGGTCTGCAGACACCTGACAAACCTTGATTCAATGAGGAATTAGATGGTCATCTCCAGAAAATGAACACCAAATTCACTTCAAAGTCAGCTTCAGCTGTTATATTGATAAGTCAAATTGTGAATCCAAACGATTGGAATATTATTTTGATGCAGAAAACACCTGGGTTTACACAATTTCTCTTTCAGTCAGAATTAAGGCTTGGCCAGAGCCTAAACTCTATTTGGAAGAGAACTCCCTGACATCTTCTTATTAAAGAAATAAACCACAACTCTTAACAACAAAGTTACAATTAAACATTTCAAAAAGAAATCAAACTCCTCTAGCAACTCATTTTCTCTAAAATTCATCTTTAGAGTAAGATACTTTGAGCATGGCAAGACACTGCAGTGCTTCTATGATAACAACTCAGGAAAACCATAACATTAAAATTTTTTTTCTGAGAATGAAGCTCAAATAATTTTCTGGAATTCTGCAAAATATTCAAAACCATAAGATATCAAAGTGTCAGGTCACAAAAGACCTGCCAAAATAAAAGAGAGAATTAATAAAAGGAAAATAAAGAAACATTAAGTTCACAACTTAGCTGATTATCTTCATACATTTGATTCAAGGACATATCTGGAGGCTTTCCAAAACTTACTTAAAGTATTGAAATATTTCAAATTAAACAATGAAACAGAAAACAAAATCATTCTGTAATATAGAATTTATACAATCTTATTACAGTGTTTTTAAAATTAAATACAGAAACTAAATTTGAATTTTAAAATCCAACTCAAAATCTATTGATTTATATTGACAATATTGCAAATACTTATAAACTGGCTTCTCTAAAACCATTAACTATAGGAAAATTAAAACTCAATGTTGACATTTAAATAAATGTCCACTCATATCTGACCAATAACAAATCACTAAATATAGGTGATATATATTCAAATAAAATACAAAATACCTTATTATACCTTCAATTATTAAAATACCTAATACTATTAAAATACCTTTACCATTCTTAAAGTTTCAGCTATTTTTTTAACAAAAATGCAAAAACAAACACCTTTAGTTTAACATACAAGAACTGAAAATAAAACTGACTCTCTTGTCCTGTTCCCTTGTTCTGTTTGTTCTCCACAGTATAGATAAAAAGCAGCTCTTGGCATCTCTCCACCCCCCATTCCCCCTCCCGTCTGCAGCACTGGGTCTGTGCAGGCACAGGGGGTGCACAGGCACAGGCAGTGGGGGTGCTGCTGGAGCCTCTGGAGCAGGGTGGCTGTGCCTCCCCTCCCTCTCTCGGTGAGCCTGGGCTGTGACCTCACGCTGCTGTGCCTGGGTTTGCTCTGTCCGGCTCTGTCCGGGCAGCTGCCTGCAATTGCTTCCAAGTTGTTAATTTTTTCACCTTTGACTTAAAAAGCATAAATTTCTCTCCCCATTAGAATCTGCCAGTTCTAATGTGGACAACTCAGGTTTCCCTGAAACAGGGCATTCATCTCCTCCCCCAGCATTTCTGACAGCTGGAGACAGGTCTGTCTGTGTCTTTTCACAATTCTCGCTTTTCTGCGTCCCGGCCATTGCCGCAGGTTGCCCCTCCCTGGACATCCCTTGCAGCTAAATGCACCGAATCTGCGCTTTTTTTCTGTTTTTGTCCCGGTCAGTGTGAAGGCTGCCGCTCCCTCCCCCTTTGGGCTGAGAGCCGCCCGCATGGTCCTGTCCTTCTGCGTCCCAGTCCCCGCAGGTTGCCTCTCCCTGGACATCCCTGCGGCACCGAGCCCGCATTTTTTCGTGGTCCCGTCCCCCTCCCCTCTGTCCCCCACGGCCCGGGGAGTCGCCTGTAGCGCCCTCCCGCCTTCTGGGGTCAGGGTTTCTGAAGGGGTGAAATAGCAAAAATGTATGTCCTGCAACTCACTTGGAAATATTTCTAACTTAATTTTTCCCCTGGCCTTGCTGATGGCAAGGCCCTTGCTGAACCACCTGCTGCTGGCAAGGCAGTCATAAACTTCCCTCCCCCAGCTCATAGCTAGGTGAGAATCCTTCCCCAGTCTCTGAGGAACTTTAATTGCTTTCTCTGCCTGCTGATAGCAAGGCAGCCATAAACCTCCCACCCCCTGCTCATGGCTAGGTGGGAATCCTATGATGTGTCTGATTCTGAACCATCTTACCCAAAAGCAATCCGTCCAAAATCGATTCGGAGGTTCCTGAAACCGACCAGCGGTGCACAGGAGCAAGGCTTCCCGGGACACCTCCTCTCCGACTCGCGTCTGGAACTCGGCTTTTCTTGGCAGAGGGCCATAAATCTCCTCCACAGTCCTTTTCAACAGCGTGCCTCTTCTGAAGTTCTGTCTTTTGGGGGTCTGTATCTGCCTTTGCAGGCTACAAGGATCCACCAGGGTCCGTGCCAAATATCTCTGCCTGGGGGGGTCTCCTCCATCTCTGTGCGTCTTCTTGAGCTTGCCCTTCTGGGGGTCCACACCCACCTTTGTGGGCTGTGGTGCATCCAGAGACGTCAGATGTCACTGCCCAGCCAGGGGGATGCCAGATGTCAATGCCCACCCAGGGACGCCAGGTGTCCCAGTCTGGGGTTCCTCCTCTGCCCCGAGATCACCCCAGAGGGACACGAAGGTGGTTCAAAACCTGGTTTTCCCCGAAGCCACCGAAGAGAGACTGTGGGAGACAGTTTTCTCTTTTTCCAAGGACAGTTTATTGTTTCTTATCTCTGGGACACTTTGCCTGGCAAGCAGCGGTCTGCTCAGCCTGGCATCCATGGTGGAATCTGCCTGGTCAAGGCAGGGCTTATCTTATATAGTTAGTACTACGTATTACATGTTTACAAAATTTTACCAATACAATACAATTTTATTAAATGGTCCAGCCCTGACCCCATCCAATCCAAGAGTGCCAACGTGTCACCCAACATGGATGACATGGAGAAGAAGGAGGAAAAGGTGTCCACCCCCCAAATTCTCCATCTTGGCCACGTGTCCCTTATCATAAACATTCAAGAAAACCTATTTATCTACGTTCTAACATTCTAATTTACACTCTACTCATCATTATTTTCTGTGTCTCTTCTCTCAATGTGGGCAGGTTCTCCCAAGGAGCCAAATCCAGCCCCTGCAGCTCCTGGGCAGCACTCAGGGGTCTCTGAGGGGTCTGCCAGGGGGGTTTTTGCACCCCCAAAGGAGCCAGGAAAAACCCTGGACTCCCACACTCAATTCTCAATTTTCAGTTTCTCCCACTTCATTAGGAGGTGATATTCGATTAGATGGTATTCATTCAGCCATGTTTTTAACATTATCTTATGTTTTTGGTAAGACGTTATTTGATAACCTACCTGTTTGACCCTGCAGTGCTGTTGCTGCCTGAGTGCTGTGACAGACAGCGTTTCCTGCACAGTCAGCCCTCATGTTGGATAAAGAGAGCAATATCATCACTCACAGTTATATTTTTTGATACTCCACATGACAAATGAAGTGGTGCAACTGAGGGAAAAATTAAGTGAGGAGTGAAGGTGCTCTCTCAATAACTAAAGTTTTGTGTTCGTGCTGTGGAACTTTGGTTTCCAGCTTTTACTTCTTGTGACTTCAGTTTTAGCTGCTGCAGCTTCCTTCCACATTACACTTAGAGTTCCTACCTCTTGAGGCGTTTCAGTGGATCGTAGGCATTCTTCTGAATGATGAACAGATGCTCAGACATCCTCGGTAGGAACAGAGAAATCATTAAGGTTGTCATCCTCTATATATAGTATGAGAAAGTAGGAAGTCTTGAGATGTAAGTCCATTGTCAACTCATCCTTCTGCACCCTTTACTTCTGCAAACACCTGCATAATGTTCATCATTCTCATTCCATAGTTTGTAATAAACAGTTTTATTTTATTATGCAGTAGGAAAATCTCTCAGTGGTTTTCTACTTCAGCTATTTTCTCTCATTGACAGCAGAATGGCAAGAGTGCTGTTGTCAGAAATTTATCTCTGTCTCTTCCGCCATTCCTTCCAAATTTTCTGAACACTTTTCTTCTTTAGATGTGTAGCAACTCTTTTTAGAGGTGTGTTTCCCATCTCTGGTCATGGGCTTTACTACATTTTTTTGGTCTGTAGATTGCTTTTTATGCAGTCTGTGGAAAGGAAAATACATGAAATTTTTTTCACCAAAACTGTACTTGGGAGTGATAGAAAATTGAACGGTTGCTCTGAGCAGTTTCATGTGTACCATGCAAATGTGCCTGCACTTGAAAAACATTAATCGCTTCAGAGTCATGCTAAAAGCTCGTGCTGTTGAGATGAAATATGTGTATGTAGAATTGCTGCAGAAATGTCTATACCAGGCCTGGAGAGAAAACAGAGATCTTTTTCTTTTCTTTGCATCTTACCCAGAATTTCTAATGGGAATATGTCATCACTGAAGATCTGCCTTCCCTTGGGAGAAATGCAACCATTTAATTTCTATCTTCTTTCTATGTATACTGAGGAACTGATGGTTTGATCCCATGGGAAGTCTGTATGTGTTCGCAGTTATATTTGTTCATTTCAGGAGGATTCTGTATTATCAAGGAATTTGGCTTGGTTTACTGTACTGCTGGTTCTTCCTGACACTCCAAAGAAGATGTGCAGTTCCAAATTTGATTTTAAGATGGGGTGAAGGAAGGAAAAATCAAAGAAATTATTGTTGATTGGGGTGGGTGTTGGGTTGGGACTGGTGGGAAAATGGAGCATAGGGAATGTGAATTAGGATGCAGCAGCTTTGGAACTGGATTCAATAAATTACTCTAATTTAGTCTTCATTTTTCTGATTGCATACAGTTGCATCTCTTTTTGCAATGCTTGGTTATGGGAAGCAGTGCCTTTTTAAGCAAAAATGAGAAGCTCCTGAGTTCTAGACACATAGAATACAAACTTTAATGGCAGTCATGGAGAGGAGAAGAAAAGAGACAGAGTACTGAAAGAAAGGGAGGCAGATTATCAAGAAATGTGAGCTTGGTGCCATTTAGAAAGGGTCTGGATCCCATGATTGATCTAACAAGATGCCACTCCAGAAATGCAAATGTCTGCCCTGCACATCTTATAGCTATAGTGAATGAGCTTCACACAATAGAAACATTCAGCTTATTCTAGGGCACTTAGTGTGCATATGCTGGCTGTATGTTCCTGGCCTTTAATCACTCTGCCTTTGTTTTCTCAAAACTTAAATTAGAAGTATATTAGTGTTCATATGGTGTACACCCAGGGTGTTTTTGAGTGTTTGTTTGTAGAGAGTTTGTTTTGTTTTCACCAGCAAATAAGCTGTACAAACACAGTCCTCTTGAATGCATGGGATTAGACAAATCATGAGAAATTGAAGCTGGCAACAGCAAAAGTGTAAATTTTGAGCTGCTGATAGAAAGTAGGACTCTGGCTTTGGGGCTATAGGAGAATCCGTAGGAAGCCATAGGGAGCCCTCCTCTGACCTGCCAAGAGGATGCCTGTGTGATTTCTGCTTTATTCATAGTGAGATCAAGCCAAAATTTTCCTTTAGGGTAAGCTTGGGTATAAAAAAACGTCAGAGCCTTGCAGACCTGCTCCAGCACACAGTGCTCCCTATCTAAAGGCTGTCATTACTGGGGGGTTCAGCACAGGCTGTGTCTTACTATAAGCAGCTCATAGTACATTTTTAATTTGGGATTAAGGAAAAGAATAGAGATCCACCCATCAAATGCAATGGAAAACCAACTACTCTCGCATGGAAGATTTTTTGGGAGGTGTTTATCCCACACACACAACATTTAATTTTCTGGATGCATCTATGCAGCATGTGTATGAGTTGGCACACATGTAACTGTTGCAAGTTTTAAAATCTCTGTTTCTGACAGAAAACTGGTCTAATTAATAGGAGTCGGAGACTAAATGCCATCTTGTTGATTTGTTTTGGGTCTCCGTCCCCGTCCCCGTCCCCCCCCCCGTCCCCCCCTCCCTCCCGTTACACTGCTCCTTCTTGATCTGATGTAACAAGAAGAGAGAGTCAGCTATGAATCAACCGCCTTGTTCTCATTTCCTTGATCATTGGCATGGTTTGAGAGAGAGAAAGGAGAAGGGATTATTTGTGAGGTTATTAAAAACCCCCAACCCTAGTTCCCCCTCCTCCTCTCCTTCAAAATGCACAGGCACTACCAGAATGTTCCATGATATCAATCTGACTTTTCTCATTAAATAGAATCCCCTTCCTCCCTACTCCTTGTTAGTTAAAAAGTGCTGTTTATACGTCACTAAGCAGCTAATTCCAGCCTTTGACAAGTGAATTGCCAGTTAGCAATACCATTTAAAACACATTGGGTTTTGCAGTCAGCAAGATGTTTAATGGGTTCAAAAATTAAAGGCTAATTGCATTTCACTGAGTACATGTATTTCTAAGCCCACAGTTACCACTGTTGGAGTATTTCCAGTTTGGAAAATTCTCTCTTTACATATATCTGTTAGTTCTTTATTGCTGCCCTGTCCTGGAGAGGAGCCACATTGAGAGTCTGGTCACTCACACTGACAAGCTGGGGTAGGGGTTTTTTGATGCAACTTTAATCATTGTCTGTCATCACATTTCTGCGTGTTGGTTTTGCTTGGAGGATTGAACAAATTTGTTCATGTAACATTCAAGTTGTATATGATCCCTTGTGAAAGAAAACGGCATGTTGGTATTCTCATTAAGATACCAAGGAGACAAGGAACTTGACTGTCTTTGGAGAATAAGAGAGAAATACAAGGGTAGAATTAGAAGCGGAAAAAGTTCAGCTGTCGTGCGTTGCAGTACATAAAATTGCTGATGTGCAGAAGAGCTTGTGAATGTTTCTAAACCAGATTTCTACCAATAACATTAATGGAAGCCTTTCCTGGAAAATGTGTCAGGTTAGAAAATCAAAAGCCATTTTGCACCTTAATAGAAAGACTGTTTCAGTATTTCCTAGCGTGTGCTTTCCTTCTAATTAATGTCATACACAGAAGGGGTAATCATTCAGCCATCTTTCCATCTTTAAAAGAGTCAAAGATTAAAAACCTAACAATTACACAGTGTAATTAATTGAAGAAAAAATTTTGGGGGTCATATGCTGGGGTGGTGATGGTGTTTGTGTGTTGCTCCCCTCTTCTGTTTCAGTCAGTGTTTGTCATTCTTTGGCAGGAGTGACTAATTTATTGCCTGACTATCATATTTGGATTCATACAGGATGACTTTCAATCCCTCCCCCCACCCCCCACCCCAAACTCTTCTGATGTGCTGTGTATTTGTTTGGAAGGGGAGCTTGGAGGGGGAAAGGGAGAAGGTTATATGTTTCTGACCTGCTTTACTGCTTTTCAACTGAAGTAAATTAATGCACACACTAGCTTCCCCTCTGCTGTGCCTATTGGATACTTGTGCCGATTAAATATTTCACACTGATAGAGAGATGCTGAAAGTACTCAGCTGGTAATACAGTATGTACATCAGTGATACAATAACTGACTCTCAGGTTAAAGTCAAACAAAATCCCCGGTTTGCTGCAGTTTTGATTATAACGAGTTTCACTTTGAATTTAAATCTTTGAGTCTGCTGCAGCGATGGCTAATTAACTAAGATCTGACAGAGACAAAGAAATATATTCTTACTTCTATGACAGGCAGGCAGGAAGTTGTCAGAAAAAAAAAAAAAAAAAGAAAAAGAAAAAGAAAAAGAAAAAGAAAAAGAAAAAGAAAAAGAAAAAGAAAAAGAAAAAAAAAAAGAAAAAGAAAAAGAAAAAGAAAAAGAGAAAAAGGAAAAGAACCCAACAGACAAAAGAAGCTGTTAAAAAAACCCCAACCAACTAATGCTGAGATTGTACTTCAGCATATGTAAACCTTCCTGCCCGTGTTTCACACTCATCTTCCTTTGGCTGACAGTCTGCCCCTGGAAAGGCTGTTTCCATCGAGTCCCAGATTTTCTTCAGCTATTTTTTAGATTCTTCTAACACTCGAATTGTACCTAGTCGGGCAGTCGCTACCTCCTTGTTTATTAATCGTGCTTTTGGGTGCTTCCTTTAGGAAAAAGCAGGGGGATGGGAGCAACCTACTGGGGAGGAGGAGGAAGAGGAGGAGGAGGAAGGCTACCTCCCCCTGGGTACCTCATGTCAGCCTGCGCCATGGGGACCTCTCCCTGGGGGTCATTAAAAATACCTCTGTCAAGCAATTTCTTCTCCCTCCCCTCCTTTCTCCCCACTCCTGCCTCCGCCCAAGCTGGGGCACTGCAGGGAGAGCGTTTGCATCTAACTGACAGGTCATTTACCGAGCAAATGGCAGGAAGAACCACCCCACCATTTTTAAAAACCCTTCTCCACCTCTTCTTCCTCCTTCTTCTCCTCCTCCTCCCCCTCGGTTGCACGTCTTGAATATTTTTACATGAAATACAGCGTTTTTGGGAACAGCACACAAAGCCTTCCCATGTGACAGTCTTCATCTTTGTATGAGAACCTGTTTTAATGTCTTCTCTTTGGGCACTGGTAACCTGGTGCCCAAGGCCTGAATGCAAAAGGAAACATTTTTTAACAGGAGTCCAGGGCTAAAATACAGACTATGAAGCCTTTTGCCTTCATAAGCATCCATCAAACTCCTCTAGGTGCCTGTGTGCACACATGTGCTTGGCTGAAGCCCTGCTCATTTCTTCATTTGAGTGTGTGAAGTTATGAGGATGGTTGGCTCATGACTTAAGGTTCAGATCAGGCAGGATCTGCCGTGTGTATGAGCAGGAACTTGGAAATATAGGAGAAATACATGGAAATTAATGGGATTGAACCAAAAATCCTAAGGTACTGTACTAAAGTGCCATAGCTGGTGATTATGTTTACAGTGTGTTCATGTGTTGTCAATCTCTGAATATTAAATATTCTGTTGTTCAAGAGAATTTTATTGTGACTATTGGGTAAATGAAGAGAGGCCATGGCTCTCACTGCTGGAGATGTCTGTTCAGCTGCTTTGCATGCATGGCATTAGATTAGTGCGGAATGTTGTATTATTAATTGACAAAGACATCATTTTGGTTTGAAAGTGGATTGCCAGTGTTCAGGAAGCTAAATAAACTCTCAAGGTTATGCCAAGTGTTTTCTCATAGCCATTGGGAGCCACTAAGGAAAAAACCTGATATTGCTTTGTAAACAGTTGCAGTTTTTCACAACCAAAATGCTTTGTCAGATCATAGTTCTGGAAAGATTGATGGAGTGAGGTCTCTAGCTACAGTATGTAGGTGTTAAAATATAAATGTGATGGACAGTGAATTTTAAACAGATCTCATATTTGACTAGGAAAACATGAAGGTTTGCTGAAAAGGCGTATGACTGTTTTAAGTCACTGATATGGCAGACAGGAGTCAAAAGCTGAGAATTCCTCTGTAGAGCATGACCATGGTCTTTGAGATGTATGTGTGAAGTAATGTTGACATCAGATCAGTAAGGATTTGAAGACATGATGTAAACTGCAGCAGAGTGACAATGAAGGAGCCAATGCCTTGCACCAGGCAGAGCTGTGTCTGTGGAGCCTGGCTGGAGCCTGCATATGCGCATACATGTGCCCCATTGCTCAGTGTGTGGATCACAACAGAACAGCCACCTGCAAGTACTTTCTCCCTTTGTTCTTTCCGTTGTTTATTCACTAAACACAATGGTTTGTGGTTTTGATAACAGAAGTAGCATTTGAGTAATCAAATTGGAGATTAAAACTGTTGGATGGCTGCCTTCTTACCTGCAAACCTTCACAACACAGGCCTTGCTAGGAAGGAAGGGATGGGAGAAAGCTTATATGCACTAGAGAATGGGAAGGCCAGAGTTATTTTGCTACATATGGAAAAAAAATATTAACTCTGCTTTAAATAGCTGAGACCATGCCACATACAAGATGGGAAATCATAAACAAGTGGCAGATTTCCAGCACATTGTTGTGTGTTTGCGTGTGACCAGCATACATATTTCAAACTCTGGACTGCCTGTGGCATCCTGCAGTGAAAATGAAAGTTGTGTTGCTATTGAAAAGGCGCTGTTTCAAAATTGGTGTATTGTGTGTGCTATTATGCTGTGGATGAGAATCAGAGACCTGCTTTCCAGCATTTAAAGCCAATATTTTTTTTTTTTTCTTTTCCTCTCTTTTGGCTCTTCCATTGTATCAGCACGTTTTCTCCTGCAGTGTTCAAAGCTTGCTTAGTGTCTTATTGTTCATTATTCCAAAAGTATCTGATAATATGATATGCTGAGTGATTCTCAAAATGCAGATTTTTCTTTCTCCTTAAAAAACTAAGATTATTATTTTAATTAATCTGGCAAAAATAGAATACAGCAGATGTAGATTTTGTTGAGGATTATTTTAATCTCTCATATCATAATCTTTGTTTCTTGCCAACACTCATTTACTAACGTCTTCTCAGGGTTATAGTGTAAAAATGGCTGTTACGATGAAAAAAAACACAAAGAAATGAGAATAACTAATCTCTTAATTAACATAGTTTGATTAAAGGGGCTATTTTAAAAGTTTTGATCGGTACAAATTAGAAAATTAATAAAAGAGACACAAAAGAGATGCTGCTGCTGCTTTTCGCTAAATAGACAGTTTTTCTGTACCTCTATTTTGGAAGCTAATCTTGAGCATCTGATCCTTTGTATGTACATCCATATTTAGTTTCTAAAATTTTCAGTTATTTAAATAAACCTAATATAACATTGTACTCTCAGGGGGCGACAGACATGGGCCAGTTGGTCTTTGCAAGCCTATCCAAAGGACAGAATGTTTTCCCTCTATTTACTTAGAAAAGCCTCAAAACCTATATTCAAATGAAAGTTTTCCAGTTTTACAAGGATTTCATATTTATCACAACTTAGACTGAAACAACCAGTAATCTTTATTTCCTTGAAAATAAATAAAGCTCTTTTGGTTGTATCGACATGAATAGACAGGACTGTGAGGTTATTAGGAAAAATGTTAACATGCAGCACATGCAAAGATGCAAAACTGACTCACTGTTAATGCTTGCAGAGAGGACGAGTGGATAAGGGATGGATGGCAGTTTGAGTAGTGAATTTTTTTTGTTTGTTTACAGAATTTATGCTTTTCTACTTATCAGCTAATTTGCTTCTTTGAAACAAGACAAAAAGCAATTAGTTGCTATTGAAGTTAGCCGAAAGTGATAATCTACTTAATTTTCTTCTTCTTTCCACTGAGCTACCAAGGATTGTCTATCTTTTGGAGTCAAGAAGTTTTATTTGCTTAGATGTTTTCTGTTGCTGAACTGTCTGAGAACAGAGTGAGGCTGTACTAATACCACTAGAATATTGCTTATTAGAAATTTAAGCAAAATATGAAATCAGAGTAATGCTGAGTGTTTCTGTAAGACGTTTTTCATTGAGTAACCCACACATTCATGTTGGAGGACAAGTATTAAAAGACACTTCATCTCACAACATTGATCTATCAGGAATAGCAAATGCTCCTAGGGTCACAAAAGAGAATCCCCACCCAATGCTACTGATGTCAGCAGCAAACCTCTGGTTGTCTGCAGCAGAGCTAGGATTTCCCTCCTGGACTAACTCCTGCTAGCCAATGGATTTCTAGCACTGTAACAAAGTACAGCATTTTCAGACAGTCTGTGAGCTTGCATTTTTTTGTAGGACATAAAGCAAAAATACAGCCACAGGGCTAAACTCTTAGTCTGAGAGCTTTATGTCACTGTAGGGGTTAATAAGCTGCTTTGCAAGGAAATGTTCTGTAGAGCAGGAGGGGAGATGGTCAGCTCTTCCAAATGCTGTCCCAATTCTCTTTGGCATCTGCTGCAGCATACCAAGGGGCATGGAATCAGTAAAAGAAACACTAGTGGAAAACTGTTCTACAACAAATTAGAGAAATAGGATTTTATAGAACTTTTTCTTAAGCAACCTTTTCCCCCTACATAAAACAATACCTGACCTTCTTGTCTTTCGTTTGAACTCTTAAACTGTAGGACAGGTATATTTCTGTTTTGAAGAAAAAGCGCTCTTCTCTTCAAAACTTCTATGACACACAACAGCATAGAGAATAAAGAGAATATTGCCTATGTTTCCTTGTGATGATTGCCAGGATAATAGAAAATTAAAGGTAACGACAAAAATGAAGAAAGCTCGAAACAATTTATAGAAAGTCAGAATTACTAGGGTAATGCTGACATTAGAAACACAGAACCACAGATTCAGTAAGGTTGGGAAAGACCTCAAAGATCACTGAGTCCAGTCTTTGACCAAAAAGAAGTAATTTCTGTATATTAAAATCTGAAGCAAGTATCTCTGGTAAAGCATATGTTTGTGAAGTAAAGGATATGCTTGTGATTTCATATAAACACAAAACCTACAGTTCCCGGAGCAAACATATATTTCCATTAAGCCTTTCCACTCTTAAAATGTATAATGGGTTTAAGAGAAGAAGGGATGTATTTTCCTAGAAGTTTTGTGCTACAGGGCTTCTACTTTATGCCCAGTAGTAAGGTTTTCAGCCTTGATTCTGGAAAGAACTAAGTGTTTGTAACTTTATACTCACACATTTCTATACACACACTGTATTTTAAACAAAGTTGACTACCAAACTCTTATGGGCTTTAACAGTAGAACAGCAGTTTCCAAAGGCTGTATACTACATGTAATTGCATTAGAGCCCAAAGTCAGTGCATAAAGTTAGACATAGGCTGAACTGTTTGCAGGATTAAACCTTTGATGTCAACTTTAGTTGACAAGATGTTTAATAATTAAAGGTATCAAAAGAGGCTTGAACTGGCATATTTTTCTATATGTACCTAACTTGCTAACCTGAATTAATAAGAAAACTCCCAAGATTACTCAAAGTGCAACAACTTTATAAAAATAGAGAAATAAGCATTCAGCATTTCAGAAATTAGTATTTTATGCACAACGTTATTATTTATTGTATTCATCTTCACAGTACCTACAGAAATCTCAAATACAAATCTTGTCAGAGATCCTATAACAAGGTCATAATCTAAATATCTCTATTCCAGATGATGGAATAACCACTCTGTGTCAATATAAAAGAACAACTGTTAAGAAAAACAGAAAACTAAGAGTTAAAAAGGTGCCATGGAAAAAAATTTAGATTGGATTATGATGATGATAGATAATAATGTATAAATATTATCATTATTCTAATTATCACCACTGGAAAAATAGCGGGAGGAAAAGAAAACTTTAAAGAGAAAGCAGCAAACCGACTCCTAAGTCAGTCATGGAGAAAGAACACAGGAGGTCGCCAAGCGCTGGGGTGCAGTGGGCACGTGGAATGGATGTTCAGACCGATGGAAGAGAAAGTTGAAAATACCATTCTTTAAGCCTTTTATTATTAATTGAAGCTGCAGTATTACCTAGATTGTATAACAATAATTTATGGACATTTGTTCGAGGCAAAACCCCAGAGGAAAAAAATCCAACCCAAACCCCGAATTTTGGAAGACCAGAGCGCAACCCACGAGTTCCCGAGCAAAGAGGGGGAGTCCAGTCCTTCCCCTGCCAGGAAGAAAACTGTAAACCCTACCAAACGAAAAGGAAACAACCCCAAATTCGTGCTGCTTGTGGCCGGAAGGTTGTGTGCGCCTGCAGCCCCGCGGTGCCAATGCCACTGCTCTCTCCCTCTCCCGGCATAAGCTGGCGGTGCTGGTGGGCAGCCGCAGCGCCGAGCCCGGCGTTGTCCCGGCGGCGCTCCTCAAGGTTCCGGGCGGCAGAAGCCCCGGCGGCAGCCCCGGGCACAGCCTGCCCATCCCAGCGCTGCGGGCCCGGGCTCCCATCGCGATGGTCACGGCGAGCCTGCACGGCGGGATGGGCGCGGAGCCCCCGCAGAGCACGGCCAGGGCTGTGGGTACCCGCCGGCCGCCAGAGCTCGGCTCCGGCGCCCAGGTACGGCCGGCAGGGAGGGATAGGGGCCGGCAAGGGAGCGGGGCGGCGCTGCGGGCTCTGCCGCGGACAGGGCTGTGAGGGGTCTCGGGCCGGGGGAGATGCCGGGGGAACGAGGGGAGCCCTGTCCCCCCATTGCAGTGCTCCCGGGGTGCAGGAGCAAAGAGAAATCTATCCTATCCCGGAGCCGCCGGGGTGCGGTGCTCGCCCCGCCTGATTGCAGTGGGAGGGTTTCCTGCTCTGGTTCTGAGCGCTGGCAGCTGAGAACCTCGTGTTGCTGGTCCTCAGTTGCCCCACCTTCTGTCGCCACGTCTCTAATTCAGAAGCCGCTCTTTAACCTCACAAAGTTTACGCAGAGAAATACTTGCGGGATGGAGGAGCCCCTGGCTGTGCTGACGTTTTAGGTCCCCGCAGCACGGAGCTGTAACCTGCTCTCGCTTAGGCACAAGGAGCTGGCAGGCTGTTACCTCCAGGTCCATGTTTATGTTCATGGTAACTAAAATATTAAATGAACGGACTTAGTGAAAGGAGATCAGAAGGGAAAGAGATGCTGTTTGTTTGCTGCACACCATGCTTTGTTGCAGTCCATTAACAGAGAAGATTTGATTCCAGTCATGCTGTGTGTCAGGAGAGGGAGGTGATGCCGATGAAGTTGAAATGTGAAGAAAGTGACAATGCCTTTCCAAAACTTTGTAGAAGAGGGTGTAATGTATAATTGCTCACATGGGAAATGTGGATTTCTTTTCTACTTTCTGCACATAGGAGCTGTGTTAGTCTGTTTTTGTTGGGTTTTTTGTTTGTTTTGTTTGTTTTGTTTTGGTTTGTTTTTTTGTTTTTTGGGTTTTTTTGTTGTTTAGTTTTGTTTTGTGTTTTGTTTTTTGTTTGGTTTTGGGGTTTTTTTTGTACTCTGATTCTGCTTCACAGGCTCAGGATATGAATCTCTAATAATTAGGAAAGGAGATTCTGGTATGGATAAAGGCAACAGGCAAACTATACCTGAAGATTTTTGTAGGTCAAGGTTAAGTGGGAATGCATAAGGATTTTTAATACCCCTTCCTAAACACTATATGATCACCTCCTTCATCCACTAACAAATGGAAAGCACATCCAACCACTTTGGAAACTAAATTGCCCTGTCACTTTTTCTGGAGAAACAGTGTTCTGTTTAGCTGTTACACTAAAGTATCTGTCTGGGGAATTGGATTTTGAATATCCATTTTATATTTCATGCTGGGTAATTTTCTTTTTAGAATGTATTGTTTATGCTTTACTGAAAATAAACTTGATGGAATCCTAGTAGATATTTCTTAGAATACTGGAAAATAACTATATAAATGATAATAATATGAAAGATAAAAGTTTCAATATTAAAACAATCTATTATTTTGTGAAGGACCATCTTTTCCAGTCACTGTCAGGAGCCGTTGGAAGAGTCAAAGCAGTGAGGGAAGAAGCTTGAAATATAATTTAATGTGTTTAGACCTAACAGTGAAGCAACAGTCTCAGGTGCTGGAGAGAAATGTGAGTTAGGATATTTGACTGCAAACTTTTCACTTCTTCAAGTGTTGTTGGAGGAAGACTTTCTAACCTGCTGTGGTGTTGAATAATCTGTGCACCTTCTTATTTCTCCTTTCAAAAGAGTAAATGGGTTCCAGTCCCTCTTTCCATGTCCCCAAGCATGCTGCACATGCATACAGTGATGTATTGCAGCCTGCTGAGCCAAGCACTGATGCTCCTAGAGATTTCTATTTATATGCTCTCAAACCTGAAGCAGTATTTGTCCTGGCATTATAACTTTTCCTTGCAAGGAGCAGCTTCATTTCAAGCAGAGGTGTTGTTGGAATAGAATGGGAATGTTGACCAGCATTTGAGGCTTGCCTTGCTTTTGCTAGAAGAAAAGATATAGTGTTTTTATTTAGAGATATGTTCACATTGCAAGTTTTCAACAACTGTAGTTTTCTGATTTAGAATCTCTATTATGTTTGTAATTTATGAAGGAAGAAGCTGAGGAATGGTTTCTAAACCAGAGGATGATAGTAGGTTTTTTATCGTTTTGAGAATAGTCAGCAAGCATGGATAGAAACAATAAGAAATATTGGATTACAAAAATACAAAATGCAAGCTGACCATTGGTCCTAAACTGTCATCAAGCTTAGTACCGCATTGCATGTTATTTATCACTCCTCTACCCAAATTAAACTTGTTTTGCAACATTTCTTTTTCTGGAAAAATAAATTTTAAAAATCTATTCTTGATTGTTCCTGGAGTGTTAATCATGAATCAGTATAGTAACACCTTAGCAACAGGCACTGTAGTGTCAGAGGGAATTCCATTACTGATGTTTATTAATAAGTATTTACTATGTCTTTTTGGGTTCTTTTGTAGTGTTGTTACTGCTCAGTAAAGTGGTTTTGGATTTTTTCTACAGAAGTGTCTGTAGTTTGGAAGATGGAGGATAATAGATCTCTGAAAATTGGGCTAAGATGGCAAGCTGACAATTGTCAATGAGATTACTGATGGAGTGTAGCCTCTTCCTCTTTCTCTGCATCTGCATCTGCAAAGTGAGGGAAAGGGTGAGGCCATGAAATGTAATATTATGAGTGTCTGAACAGTGATTTCTGCTTGAAAGTATTTAGAGGATCAAGATGTGTATATGGTGATCTTATGGTATCTAGCAAGAAGAATGAAATGCTAAATGAAACTCAGCAGAAAAAAGTAGGGCATCAATCATTATCTAAATACAGAACTTTCAAATACAAATAGGATTATATGTAAGTTTGTTACAAAGACTTCATTTGGGCAGCTGCAAGTCAGTGCTCTAATTTTAGGCTGTTTACCCAGCAGATTTTTAAAGTGAATTTGAAATGTTTTTGACTTAATGGAAATCATATCTGCATTGGAAAAATTATCTAAGTAAATAAATGCATAACAGATGCTAAAGGATTGTTTGGATACGTATCACATGGTTTATTAGAATTGTGAGATTTAAAAGGATTGAAATGTGTAAGCACTGGAAATGGTGAGCTGCTGGAATTAGTGCTGGGTCTACACTATTCCCTGGCAGCCTTTCAGTGTCAATCCCATGTGTGAAGGCATGACTGATGGAGCTACATGGATGCAAGCATACAGAGGGATATAATGAGTGGAGCTCTCGCTCCTTCTTTGAGAAATGAAGATTAGAGCTTCATTTGGATGATCTGGAGCAAGTTATGTTGGCTAAAGCAGAATTTTGCTGGCATAAACTGAATTTTGCTGGCATATGATGTATACATGATAGGTGTGCTTTGCCTCCAGAGAATTGTTAGTGCTATTGTGTAGAGAGAATGCCCTAGAGCTACTGGATAGTCAACAATATGCCTGTACCTACAACATACTTTGGTATAAAGAGATTTTGATATAAGCCTCTCAAATTTTCATTGTAGTGATATTTATGTGATATTTAACATTTCCTCTCCTCACCACCATTTCCTGACTGAAAGCAAGGTCTGAGGTTGCTTTGCTGAAGAACAAAGTCCCATCTGCTGTGCTGGAACAATGTGCCTTGTAAAGAAAATGCTGCTCTGCTGCCTCCTCATTCTCTTCTAACTAGCACAACTGTGGGCCAGCAGTCATGCCAGGGTCTAGTTTGAAATCAGAAAAAAGAAATCAGAAAGCCTTTTGGCTGTTGGGAAGACAGTAGGATCAGGCAGTATTGGAAGCACAAGCAGCGAGGGAGAACAGTGCTGTCAGACCCCTTGGCTGCTTTTCAAGATCTGTAGTGAAAGACAGAAGTGTTGAGAGGGCATGTCAGCACTGGGCCATGCCATGGAGCACCAGGACACACACACAGAGTGTCTGGAACTCACTGGGATCTCTGTCTCCTGTTACTCTGTGCAACTCTTACAGAACACCTTAGCAAGGCCCTGACTCCCTGTTCATCATGACTACACGAACAGTAGCAAATCTTCCTCTCTGTACTTCCTACACATGTATTCCATGGGTCAGCCAGAGAAAAATTGGCAACTCTGCCATGCACATGTGCTCTTGCACCTTGGGACTTTTCTATACAGAGGGGTTCTTTCAAAGCAAAATACAGTGTGAGGATTTATAGTGCTATAAATTCTTGGCAAGATAGTAAACTGTTGTCCACAAATGCTTTATTAACTCCATAGCCTACAGAACTACTTGTGTCCCTGTTTAGATTGAGCAGACAACACTGGTATCCATTTTTTTCCTCAGGAAATGTGGCTTTTATACATGTAGGAGGATGATCATATATACCTATTAATTATCTGTATTTTCAATTTACCAGAAAAAAAAGCATTCCAGAACTTTAGGAACATGCTTTTGCCTACTGTCCTGGTTTGAAAGGACAGGTGTCTGCCAGTAAGGGCAGAAGTTTCCCTTTGGAATAGAGACTTTGGTTCCACTCCCCTCCCCCAAGTATTATGATTGTTTGAATCAAGGACTCTGAGGCAGAGATAAGGGGGTGGGAATAACAGCTCTTTTACTAATATATCTAACTATACCAACAGAAAACAATAACAGTTAAAATTGCTAACAGAATGAAATAGGTAACTCGGTGTCAGTCCCTTTAGATGCAAGCACACTGTTTCTGTGCTTAGTCCAGAGCCTAGATCTGCCAAAAAGGCAAGCGGGAACGGAGGAAGGAAGGAGGGGGGTGGGGCGGCAGCGGCCACGGCGGTCCCGGGCGGGAACGGGCTGCAGAGGCGGCTCCTCGCTCACCGTGTGTGTCTGGGTGATCAGCTGTGTCCGCAGAGGCAGGAGGCTGGAACGGGGCAGATGCAGGGCAGGTGATCGCAGAGGGTCTGGCTCTCCTGTGCTCGGCCGCGTGGCTGAACGATCCCAGGCGTCCTCCTCCCAGCTCGCCGGAAACCGGAGTGCCCTTCTGGAAGCCTCAGAGGCCCCTCCGGGGCCGTCCCCACCCACCCCCTTTTGTCTGGACCCATCAGAGACCCTGGGTGTAGCCCAGCCAGCTCCATTGGCATGATAATGGGAAAAATTCTTTCAATTGACACAGTAACAGAAACACACTCAACCCCCAACATTATCCACCCCGAATTTTTTCCATGCCATCATGCTACATCATATTGAAACCTTTAAATTGTATACACACATGTAGTTACAGGCACAGTATCATATATGGTTCACCCTAGAACAAGGTCCCCTTGGGGTATGCATCGGGTCTCTCCATTCTTTTGCATCACACACCAAGTGCAACCTGGTCCTTGAGCGAAAACCACCCCACGAACAGGATTCTCTTTGCTAGAAGCAGAGTTCACCCAGACAGTTTTCCCTAACATGCCTCTCAGGTGTACCACTGGAACCTTATCTCCATCTGCTGCTCCCAAGGGCTCTGACTGGGCAGGGCCTGCTCGGTTAGTGGAACCTCGGGTATTTACTAACTATGTGGCCTTTGGTAGATTGATCTCCCAGTTCTTGAAAGTCCCCCCACCTAGTGCCTTTAAGGTGGTTTTAAGCAGACCATTGCACCGTTCGACTTTCCCAGCCGCTGGTGCATGGTAGGGAATATGGTACACCCACTCGATGCCATGTTCTTTAGCCCAGGTGTTTATAAGGCTATTTTTGAAATGAGTCCCATTGTCTGACTCAATTCTTTCAGGGGTACCATGTCTCCAGAGGACTTGTTTTTCCAGGCCCAGGATGGTGTTCCGAGCAGTGGCGTGGGGCACAGGGTAGGTCTCCAACCATCCGGTGGTGGCTTCTACCATGGTCAGCATGTAGCGCTTGCCTTGGCGAGTCTGAGGCAGTGTGATATAGTCAATCTGCCAGGCCTCTCCGTACTTATATTTGGACCATCGCCCCCATACCATAGGGGCTTCACCCGCTTGGCCTGTTTGATGGCAGAGCACGTGTTACAGTCATGAATAACCTGAGAGATGCTGTCCATGGTTAGATCCACCCCTCGGTCTCGTGCCCACTTATAGGTGGCGTCTCTGCCCTGATGGCCTGAGGCATCGTGGGCCCATCGAGCCAGGAACAGTTCTCCCTTGTGTTCCCAATCTAAGTCTATCTTTGAGACCTCTATCTGTGCAGCCTGATCTACCTGCTTGTTGTGCCTATGTTCTTCATTAGCCCGACTCTTGGGAACATGGGCATCCACATGACGGACTTTCACAGGGAGCTTCTCTACCCGAGTGGCAATGTCTTTCCACTCATCAGCAGCCCAGATTGGCTTTCCTCTACGTTGCCAGTCAGCCTTTTTCCACCTTTCCAGCCAACCCCACAGAGCATTGGCTACCATCCACGAATCAGTGTAAAGGTAGAGCTTTGGCCATTTCTCTCTCTCAGCAATGTCCAAGGCCAGCTGAACAGCTTTGAGTTCAGCAAGTTGACTCGATCCACCTTCTCCTTCAGTAGTTTGTGCAACCTGTCGTGTGGGGCTCCATACGGCAGCTTTCCACTTCCGGTTCATCCCCACAATGCGGCAGGAACCGTCGGTGAAAAGGGCGTAGCGTGTTTCATCTGCTGGCAGCTGGTTGTACAGTGGAGCTTCTTCAGCCCGGGTCACTTGCTTCTGCTCCTCTTCATCAGCGAGACCAAAATCTTCACCTTCTGGCCAGTTCGTAATTATCTCCAAAATCCCAGGGCGATTTGGGTTACCAATACGGGCGCGCTGCGTGATGAGGGCCATCCACTTGCTCCATGTGGCGTCGGTGGTGTGGTGAGTAGAGGGAACCTTTCCTTTGAACATCCACCCCAGCACTGGCAGTCGGGGTGCCAGGAGAAGTTGTGCTTCTGTGCCAATCACCTCTGAGGCAGCTTGAACTCCCTCATAGGCAGCCAAGATTTCCTTCTCTGTGGGAGTGTAGTTGGCTTCAGATCCTTTGTAGCTTCTGCTCCAGAATCCCAGGGGTCGGCCTCAGGTCTCACCAGGCACCTTCTGCCAAAGGCTCCAGGACAGACCATGGTTCCCAGCTGCAGAGTAGAGCACATTCTTTACCTCTGGTCCTGTCCTGACTGGGCCAAGGGCCACTGCATGAGCGATTTCCTGTTTGATCTGGGCGAAGGCTTGCTGTTGTTCAGGGCCCCAGTGGAAATCGTTCTTCTTGTGAGTGACCTGGTAGAGAGGGCTCACAATCTGGCTGTACTCAGGGACGTGCATTCTCCAAAAGCCGATAGCACCTAGAAAAGCTTGTGTCTCCTTCTTGCTTGTTGGTGGAGACATTGCAGTGATCTTATTGATGACCTCAGTGGGGATCTGGCGCCGTCCATCCTGCCACTTCACTCCCAGGAACTGGATCTCTCGGGCAGGTCCTTTGACTTTGCTCTTTTTAATGGCGAAACCGGCTCCCAGCAAAATCTGGATGATCTTCTCTCCTTTCTCAAACACCTCCATTGCTGTGTTCCCCCACACAATGATGTCTTTGATGTACTGCAAATGTTCTGGAGCCTCACCCTTCTCCATTGCAGCCTGGATCAGTCCGTGGCAGATGGTGGGGCTGTGCTTCCACCCCTGGGGCAGTCGGTTCCAGGTGTACTGCACGCCCCTCCAGGTGAAAGCAAACTGAGGCCTGCACTCTGATGCCAAAGGAATGGAGAAGAATGCATTTGCAATGTCAGTGGTGGCATACCACCTTGCTGCCTTGGACTCCAGCTCGTACTGGAGTTCCAGCATGTCTGGCACGGCAGCGCTCAGCGGTGGAGTCACTTCAATCAATGCCCGATAGTCCACAGTCAGTCTCCATTCTCCATCAGATTTCTGCACAGGCCAGATAGGACTGTTGAAGGGTGAGTGGCTCTTGCTGACCACCCCTTGGCTCTCGAGATCACGGATCATTTTGTGGATGGGGATCACAGCATCTCGATTTGTCCGGTACTGCCGGCGGTGCACTGTCATGGTGGCAATTGGCACCTGTTGCTCAGTCACTTTCAGGAGTCCTACTGCAGAGGGGTTTTCTGACAGTCCAGGCAAGGTGTTCAACTGCTTAATGCTCTCTGTCTCTACAGCAGCTATTCCAAAAGCCCACTTGAACCCCTTTGGGTCTTTGTAGTAGCCGTTCCTGAGGAAGTCTATGCCTAGAATGCACGGTGCCCCTGGGCCAGTTACAATTGGATGTTTCTGCCACCCCTTCCCTGTCAGGCTAATCTCAGCTTCCAGCAAAGTGAATTCCTGTGATCCCCCCGTCACCCCAACAATGGAAACAGGTAACTTCCCCACATGTTCTGATGGTATCAGGGTGCATTGTGAACCAGTATCAACTAACACTTTATGTTTTTGTGGCTTTGACATGCCAGGCCATCGCACCCACACTATCCAATAGATCCTGTCATCCCATGCCTCTCCCTGGCTAGAGGCAGGGCCCCTCTAGCCCTGGTTATTATTTCTTTCCTGGGCATACATAGTGGAGGTTCCTTCCAGGGGATCTGACAGAACATCCTCCTTGTTGTAATACCCTGCACCTTGCTTGTGGGAGGTTGAAGCTACCTTTATTTTAGTGCGGCTCCCTCGGTTAGCATTTCCCTCCCTGAGCTGACGCACCCGTGCTGCCAGGACAGAAGTGGGTTTCCCATCCCATTTTCCCATGTCTTCCCCATGGTCTCGCAGGAAAAACCACAGGTCAGCTCGTGAGGTGTACCCTCTCTCCCTAGCTGGGGGACGTGAAGTTCTGACTTGGGGGCCTGTGACTCGTACTGGTGCTACGCTGATCTTCCTCACCTCCTCAGTTCTCTCTATCATCTCCTCCCTCATATCCCTCATCCTATCTTCGACCTGTTGGAGGTCCCTGGCCACAGCAGAGACATTAGCCTTCATTGGGCCATTCATCATGCTCTCGAAATTTCTGAGTTTGTTGGCAAGAGAACACACTGTCTCTGGATGGTTATCGGCATTAATCATTGCTATGTAGGTGGTATATTGAGATGGACCCAAGGTTGCCAGATTCCATAACATCTGCCCTGTGCACTTGACCTTGTCAGGGTCATTGTCATGCTGTCCATCCCTCCCAAAGAGTACCTCTAATAGTGATGTCTCTCTCAGCTGCTGGATCCCTTCCTCAAGGGTCTGCCAGCGCATCCTACGGTGGTGCTCCTGCATTCTCTCTCTGTGTAAAAACTTCTCTCTCACACTCATTAAAAGCCGGTCCCAGAGGGAAAGGAGGCCTTGCTCCCTTACGAATATCTGGTCCACACCTGAATCCTGGGCCAAGGATCCCAAATTCCTGGCCTCAGTTCCATCCAGTTGAACACCTGTTCCCGTAAGGTCCCAGACCCGGAGTAACCAAGTTGTAAAAGGCTCACGGCCCCGCCGAGCAATGTCTTTACGCAGGTTACGGAGACTATCATATGAGAGGGACTCGGTGACAATCTCAACCTCTGGCTCCCTTGCTGGTTGTGAGGACCCTCCTTGCTGATCCCCATTATCTAAGTGCCTCGTTTTAATCTTAGATTTCCTAGTTTCCACAGGAGCAACTGCTGCTGGCTGTGGCTGCTCCTGTGATCCAGCTGGAACCTGGACAGATACGACATCTACGGGTTCCACTGCAGCACCATCTGACTCTCCCTCTTTAGGGCAGAGGGAGGGTTTCTCACCAGCTGGAGAAAGATACTCCTTCATCATCTGGCTATGCTCTTTCAGCATTTGGCCTATATCCTTCACTAGAGCCCCCACCCACTCTGGATGGCTCATTTCTGCAGTGGGCTGTGGGGCATCATCCCTAGTCCCTGGGGCAGGTATCAGAGTTGTCATCCAAGCCAATATTCCCTTGTTTCTGAATGCTAAGTAAAACAGGCCAATCAGCAACACCAGCCACTGTATAATAACACTGGCAATTAAAACAGATCTGAAATCCTTGAGAACCAGTGGGGTAGCCTCAAAAAACTGGGTGATGGGTTGGGAAAAAATTTCCCTTGCACTCGTTACCTCACAGTAAGTACCATTATTGAAATAGCCCCAGAAACATGCAGTTAGAGTACGATAGCTCCGGATCCATGCAACCGCTTCCCAGAAAAAATTAAAAACCCATGAATTCCTGACATAATCAATCCACCAAACTAATCGGACAATAGCCACAGCAACCTTGGTGAGGGGGCCCAAATTCAAAAAACGGCTTACAAATGGGAGGGAGATGGCTGTGACCACATGGAACACAAACCAGATTAAACCAGACAACATATTGCCAGTTAAGAGAGCTGTTATTCCTGTCTTAACTCTCAACTCAGTGCCCTCTGCTCCACGTCTGGGCGCCAAAATCTGTCCTGGTTTGAAAGGACAGGTGTCTGCCAGTAAGGGCAGAAGTTTCCCTTTGGAATAGAGACTTTGGTTCCACTCCCCTCCCCCAAGTATTATGATTGTTTGAATCAAGGACTCTGAGGCAGAGATAAGGGGGTGGGAATAACAGCTCTTTTACTAATATATCTAACTATACCAACAGAAAACAATAACAGTTAAAATTGCTAACAGAATGAAATAGGTAACTCGGTGTCAGTCCCTTTAGATGCAAGCACGCTGTTTCTGTGCTTAGTCCAGAGCCTGGATCTGCCAAAAGGCAGACGGGAACGGAGGAAGGAAGGAGGGGGGTGGGGCGGCAGCGGCCACGGCGGTCCCGGGCGGGAACGGGCTGCAGAGGCGGCTCCTCGCTCACCGTGTGTGTCTGGGTGATCAGCTGTGTCCGCAGAGGCAGGAGGCTGGAACGGGGCAGATGCAGGGCAGGTGATCGCAGAGGGTCTGGCTCTGCTGTGCTCGGCCGCGTGGCTGAACGATCCCAGGCGTCCTCCTCCCAGCTCGCCGGAAACCGGAGTGCCCTTCTGGAAGCCTCAGAGGCCCCTCCGGGGCCATTCCCACCCACCCCCTTTTGTCTGGACCCATCAGGGACCCTGGGTGTAGCCCGGCCAGCTCCATTGGCTTGATAATGGGAAAAATTCTTTCAATTGACACAGTAACAGAAAAACACTCAACCCCCAACACCTACTATGGCCATTTTTGAGAATAATGTATTTGTAGAATGATTTATTACCTTTCTCTTCTCCATCCTACTTTATGTGCTTCACTATACTCTTTGTAAAAGCACTTCCTCCATAACTGGAAATCCGCCTGTGTGTATGACTAAGTCTTTTTTGTTTTTATTTATTATTTGTATTGCAGCAGTACTTACAGGTTTTATTTATAGAGGAATTTGCTTGTATTGGTTATGTGGCTATATATCGCTGCTTTTTTTCTAGAATCCGTGTTACTACAGTGCCTGAAAACATGACAATAGTTAATTTATCCCCACAATATGGAGTTAGTATGACTAAGGCATTATTATTCCCTGTTTTACTGTGGGAAAACTGAGAAATAAAAGATCCACCTATGCTGATCCCTTTGCGCTTCTCCATAGAAAGCTCATGAGGGCTGCCTTAGGCACGATCCCTGTTTCTCAGCCACACTTGTGGTCTTTTTGGTAATTTTGGGAATGCCTCAGACATGTCCATGCTGCACATAGCATCCTTGGGAATGAGAACTATCCAACAAGTCCTTGGATCATGCTACAGCCCCCTTTAGCCTTTGCTGTAGCTCTTCGCACTTCTCCGTCATACTTCTTCATCCATGTAGATCCATGTGCTGAAATGCAGGTGGAAATTATAGCTGGTGAGCACAAGTAAGGACAAAATAAAAATACAGAGGCTCCACACAGATCTAGGAGAGGGGAAAAATAATGACATTTTTCTATAGATTATGACAGCCTCGGTCACCAGAGCACCAATATCTCGCTGGCATCAGAGATGTGCCAGGTTGTCTGTGATTGCCAAAAATTGTGTTTCTGGAGTCCTTGGCTCCTGCTCTTATGTGTTACAACTGGTGTTCACTTGTATTTTTCTTCAGATCTGTGTTGGTCAGTAATGGCTGATAAAATTCAAGATGTTGAAGAGATTTGTTGGGGGCTTACTTTAGCTTTGTTTTATCAGTCACTGTATTGGTTTCTGGATGTCTGTCCTGGAGAAACAGAGCAATGATTGCTCTGTGTGGGTAATAGTTCCTATTGACTTCCCCTAAATTGTTCTGGTTTTTATGGTTTCCTCAAATGTGGAACAGAGGATGGGTTTCCTGCTGGGGCTTAATTAGGGCTCAGAGCTTTCTGCTTCTGCTGGTCTGTGAGAGCAACCTGTTGTGGTAACAGCGTTCTGTTCAAAATAACAACAGAGGAGAAAACTCCACAGAAAGTCAGTGGTGTGCAGATTTTGAGCAGATCAGTACTGACCATGCCATCATGGCCACAGTTTCATACACCAGAGTTGTTTTAAACAGAGGAATTCTGAAGTATGGTCCTATTAGAGTGTACCTTCAGGAGATATGTGAAAATGTAGAATAGGAGAAGTGACTTGGACCAAATCAAATTAGGAATAATAATAAAGAAAAGCACTCAGAGAGTAGGAACCCTGAGGATTCACCACTCCACTCATCATCCAGTGATCCATTCTTGGCATTGGGGCTTAAGTTTTAACTCTACCATTAGAATGCTGTAAAAGAGCATGGTAATTTTAGGAAATAGGTTATAGAGTGTGTGTGACAGATCCTGCTCATATCTGCACCCTCTTAGTGGCAAGCTTATTAAGGGAGATTCATTAATTTTCTCCATATGTAAATATGGGTATCTAAGGGCAGGATTTGGCCTTCCACTATGATATATACAGCGTAAAAGCACTTAAATATTTGTATTTCTTGCTAAATAGCATAAAATTACATCCTTTCACGTTAATTAAACCATTTCTCAATGCTGGTTGCTGTCGATGGTATATTTAAATGTCAGATTCACAATAAGCACTTATGCTTCCTGATGATAAATGGCTTCCTTTTAAATATCCCAGATATACGTACATGGTCAATGCATCTGAAGCATGTAGATTTCTGCTCTGCTCAATCTGCATTTCCATTTGGTCTACATTAGGATTCAGACACCCAAGGACTGAATAAAGACTTTCAGGAACTGAATAAAACCTCATTAGGCCCTATATGGTATTCTTGCACAGCCAGATTTTTCCAGTGGAGGCAGCAGAATATTCGGCAAGAAAGGATAAGTAAAAGCGGACTTACACTGACTATATGATACTTTTCTGTAAAAATCTAAGAGCAATTTTTCCAAATTTGTTTCTGTGGGACCTGGCAAACATCCTTCTGGAAGAAAATGAATGACATGGGAATAATTGTGAGTCACAGTTTTTGAAGACCAGACCACAGCTGTTATCTGCAGCATTTGTGTCACTGAACATCCCATCTGCAGGTCCATGTGCACTCATGTGGAGTGTAGGAATGGATATGCTGCTTAAATATTTATGGGGTGGGTTTTCTTCCTGTGAGTATCTGGGAAGTGTCTCTGTGAGGAACACAAGCAGAAGGTGATTAATTAAAAACTACTTTAGTTATGTCAGTGATTCCTGGTCCTGCAGAAGAATGATGCAGCTCTCAGAACATTTGTATGTCTAGTCCTTATAGCCAGAATTACTTAATTGTTCTGTCCATAGAGAACCAAACAAGAGACCAGGATGAAGGAAGGAAATGCAATTGCTCCAGTTTCATGCCTCTTCTTGGGAGTAATTTTAACTACCAATATGAGAAAGTCTTAAAATTTAGGAATATAAAAATTTAGAAGTATGGGCAGCAGGGGAGGGGGGTGTTCTGCCCTTCTGCCTTGCTCAGGTGAGACCCCACCTGCAGAGCTGCCTCCAGCCCTGGGATCCCAGCACAGGAAGGACATAGAGCTGCTGGAGTGAGTTCAGAGGAAGCACCAAGATGATCAGAGGGGTAGAGCAGCTGTGCTGTTAGGAAAACCTGTGTCCTGAGTGACAGGACAAGGAAGAATGGCTTCAAACTGTTGGAGGGTTAGATGAGATTTTGAGAAGAAATTTTTCCCTGTAAGGGTGGGTGAGATACTGGCCCTGGTTGTCTAGAGGAGCTGTGGCTGCCACATCCCTGGAAGTGTCCTAGGCCAGGTTGGATGGGGCTTGGAGCAACTTGTCTTAGGGAAGGTGTTCCTGCCCATGGCAGGGAGTAGGATGGAATGAGCTTTAAGATCTTTTCCAATCTAAGCCTTTCTAGAATTCTGTGATTCTATGCATATATAGGCAGTCCCCTTATGGAAGTTCCTGGGATGTTTTGTAGATACTTATATATTACCCATACAAACAAAGTTCTGAATCCCTTGTTCTAATGCTGTGAGTTTTTATTACATTATTGTTTTGGCATTAATCAGAGTAACTCCCATGGAGAGCTTTGATTCACTTCAGAAAAGCAAAGAATGCTCTAAAAATTATAATACACTGTAGTTATTTCATTGTAATTGGAGGCTGTCTGTGCTTCACAGAAATTACCAGACAAGCATTCCTGAAAATGTCAGAATCTTCAAGTTAGTTCTATTTAAAATGGGGGAACAAAAAATGTGAGGAATTGGATTGAAAATTTGAAGGCTATGTGATTCAAACTTGAAATGCAGTTTGTAATAGTGAAAGGTGATGAACTTTGGGGCTGGAGAAATCATCTCCTAGGTCTTTTTCTAAATTATAGGATGCATAAACAGGTCTACTTATTCTACATGTGCTGTTACTTCAATAAAAGGCACCACTTTGGGAAATGAAAGGCTTTGGAATATTGCCAAACATCTTAGTTCCTTTTATTGTCTAAAGGTGGGGTTTTCTCATTATCTACAGACTTTGTGGGATATTTGAATAATTTACAGGAATCTGTTTGATTCCAGATTGCAAACTGTATATTTATCTTCTTTCAATGCTCATATTGCAAATACAGGTATGATAAGATCTGTTGGTGTTCTAACTGTATAAGGATTTGGTAATTGGTCTGCTACTAATCTCACAATGTGCATTTGTGTCTATATTGAAACTTATTGAAAAACTGTATCAGGAAATATTGATCTTCAGCTCTTTTATGTATAACTGTGAAGGGGTTGGTGTGAGAGAGATGGGAGAGAGAGTAAATGCTGTAAACACAGTGCTGATGCATACTCAAGCAGTAAATGGTAATACCTTAGAAGTCATCCCTGACAGTAATAAAGTCAGCAATTTTATTTCATCTGTGGTTGATAAACTTGTTTCACATTGCAATATAAGTGGCATTTATGTTATATTAATATATCTATTAGTACTTATATACATATAACTTATGTTAAGGTTTAGTTGTTCTCTTTTCCTCACATCACAATTAAGTTGCCATACAATAAGCAACTGAAAGTGTTTGTGTGTGTGAAAGAGAAGAAAGTAATCTGTGCGTGGGGATATTCCTTATGGAGAAGGACAGACCCTCCCAGATTAGGAATCTGGAGAGTTGTGCTCGAAGTGATGGAGTTCTGTTTGCACTAGTTAAAGATTTGGCTCTTTGAATGAATATTTCAACCCACAAGCACTGTTTTGCTGTTCATATCAGAGTGGTTTGCATGCGTTTCCTGCCTTTTAATGCAGTGGTTTTGTATCCCTTGCTTTGACTGTGGGCAGTGCCTCTTCAGGAATGAGGTTGTACACTATGTTCAGTGGCCTTTTTGTGTGACATGGAGGATTGCCAGCTTGGAGGATAATGTGAGTCAGAAAGTGCCTGATCCAAATTTAACCAAATTTGTTCATCACTAAATTTAGAGAGTAGCTGAATGGCAAAACAGATATATTTCAATTACCATCAGTGACAAGGACAGAGTGTTGGCGGATGCCTGTTAACAGCTATAGCTGTGGTTTTGATACTCATACATGTGTGTATGGGTGGGAAAAGACTAGTTACTTTTACTTATTATGACTTCTTTGACTGCTTTTAAATCACTCTTGGGCTTGATGTTTCTTCCATGCAGATAATTCTTGTGCAGACAGTGCGCTGTGGTCTTGAGTCATGTTTTTGCCCTCTTGAGTAGAAATTGCATTGGAATTGGATTTTTATCATTATGAAAACTGAAATACAGACCCTTTTAAAATAAGGCAGGCACCAGGCAAGGTAAGACAAACCAAAATTCTTTTTTCTGGTCTTACAATTAGGCTTCAATATCAATAATTTCAGAAAAGGGCTTCAAGTTTATCCTCCATTTAAGCATAATCCTGGGTTAACATGTATATAATTCACATGTCTTCAACAGGGTTAATAATATCCATGTATCAGTTTGTATTTACCTGCTTTTCTGTGCTGGGGTCTTAATCTTTTTTACTGTTTGAATTCTTTGGCTAAATATTTTCCTTGGACCACGTCCAAGACCATGTCCTCACTGCTATTGTGCAAGGCATTTTGTTAATGGGTGTGACTGTTTGGGGGGATTTTCTCCACGAGATCTTTATTATAGACCTCTGTTTAGCCTCTTGTTTTATTTTTATTTTATTTAATTTTATTGTACTTTCCCCAAGTTCTGTTCTCAAGGAATTAACTTTTGGTACCAACATCCAGTTATTATGGCTGTACTGATATAATAGCTTCTTTTGTTAAAAATGGTTGGAATTGTCATTACATTTTCTTTGTGGGTTTTGTCTTCCCCCCACCACTTTTCTCTGCCATCTGAGCTAAGAAACATTTTTCCCCTTATCTTTATTCTGTTACTTTCCTAAGGAAATTCAACTTTCTTCTGCTTAGCAAATTGGATTATCTTAGCTCAGGCCTGACAAAAGGTACTATCTGGCAGCAAGCAATCTTGTCACCTCAGGTTGTGATTTCCCTCATGTTTTCCAGTTCTTCTGGGTGACAGAAGAACACCTAACAGTCAGAGCAAAGAGTACAATAGCAACTTTGAGCCCAGTAGATGTTAAGGTGGAATCATATGGAGTTCTAATTTTTCAGTAGCTGCTAGTAGGCTGCATAGGCCATTCTGATAGGTGAGGATTCTAAATCACTAGGGGATGATGGTAATTTCCTCCTTTATTTTTCATCCCCTTGCCTTCCCTTTTCGTACTGTAATCTTCATATCCTGCAGCTGTGGTAGGACAGTGGTGCTTTAGTAGCTGCTGGGTCTGTTGAAGATTTTCACTCCTGCCTGAGCTCTTTTGAGGCAGAGGCATGAAACTGCTTTGTGTCACACTGTTCGTGCATTTTCCCTTTACTTGGGAATGTTTCTGCAAACTGTGAACACAGACTAAGTGATTTGAAAACATTAGTCATTAAAAACCACATCAACCTGGAACAGTTGAGTAGTTAAACAGTGAACCTTTTATGAATCATCTGAGCAAGAGACTATAGGTGTGATCACAGCTGCTGAGTCTTGCTGCAATTCATTGACATTATGCTCATTTGTGCAGGAGGTGGAGACTTAATTAGTTAAATATGGTTTGTGAATAAGGCTACAAATCACAGAACAGGCATATGCATACTAATGCATTTGGCACATCAAAACTTTCTTTTTGTTTTTTATTTTCTTTTGATTCAGAAATTTAGAGTGCGATCTAATGTGGAAAAAATCCTAATAAAAATAGTTGTATATATCTTATAAAATTTATTTTTATAATATATGTAGAAATAATTTATAATTATTTTGATTTTAAAAATGGTGCATTAAAAAATCAACTAACCAGTAAATTATATGGTGCAGATTGTGTTTAGGATTAGGCATTTGGCACAACTGCCTCCTTGTGCAAGTAATCAGCAGGATTTCTGAAATGGGGAAAAATGTGGATTGCATTCATTCTGTTTTCCCTTTGCCAGAATACATATCTACAGAGTGCTCAGAGTTAGTATTTTTCAATGCACCCAGATGACAATGTGCAAGTGGCAAGAAGTAGAGATATTGGTCTGAAAATCCTATGATAAAAGCAGAGATAAATCAGGTAGTGCTCTGAAAAGTCTGACAGCCACATGAAAAGCAGAATGTTGCTTGCTTCATCTCTGCATATTCTCTTCTGGTACCTGCATGAGCTGTGATACTGCCTTGGGCTTCCTTGGAAATGAGTGGTGATGAAAGGGATGAGTACAGAAACCTCAGCAGCAACTAAGAATTTGGTTTTCAAAGCAGATGTGCAATTTAAGGTGATACTTTTCCTCCTACTGCTTGTGGCTACTCCCATGCAGAGAGACAAAAGTCCAAGTCATTGTTAATTTGCAATAAGGAGAGTTGGTATAAACCGTATTTTTGGTGGCCAAAGAAAGGATGGTTTTAAAAATATTGATCTTTTGAAAAAGCAACAGGTCAGGTATTTCCAATAGTTTACTTCATAACAATCATATATTGCATATGAAAGCATGATTAATGAATTCTGAGTAAAGGGAGAGGAACTGGGGAGAGCAAACACTTTTAAAACATGTAAAGAAACCTTTACATTTCTAGGAAATTCCAATTAAATTACTGTTTTCACAAAATATGTGTCTGAAATAACAGCCTCTTTAGAATACAATGAAATGTGCAACTGATATCTTATTCTATCAGTTTATTGGAAATACCATGCACAATGATTTCACCATATTTTTGAAAATAGTGTTTGCTACCAAATTTTATGCAAGTTGAGTCTAGAAGGATATATCTAAACACATCTTACAGGAGCCTCAAAGTTATGTCTGAAGGCCTGGTGCTTTTATTGGTGGACTCCATGGAAAAATGATAGTATTCAGATGTTTAGGACAGCAGTTTTTCAGGATTCATGAGGGAAGGGGCAGCAAGTTTTAGGTCAAATCAACTTGGAGGCTGCATATAGTGCTTGGCATTTATATAAAGCAAGCTCAAGGCTGAATGCAGCATTCAAGTTGTAAAATGGATGTAGAATGGGTAAAAACCCCCTGCAATTACTTCGGTGATGATCCATTCAGGTTAAGAATTTTCGTCTTTGCTGTTGCCATAGCAATCTGTTCCCCTGTCACTACCACATTAAAAATCCATTCTGTAAAACTGTTGTTGCCAATATTGAACACATAACAGACAAAAACATTTTTTTTATAGCTTAGGTTCAACACAAAGAAGACCTAGTTCTTAAAAAGATGCATATGTTCTTTAAAAAGAAGAAGATTAGTATTTCCATAATTCATTGCAGGAACACAATATTTGTACTTTGATGTCAGTATAAAATAATTTGCAAATAATCCAGCAGTGCGGTGTCAGTTGAGCCCAAATAATTGAACTGTTCAGCTGAGATACAACTAACCCATATGTTCCTGTGTTAAACTCTCATTTTAGTAACACACTTTAGAACTCTGTGTCTCTTTAACTTTCTGTTACTGGTTGATTCTGATTCTCTTTAGTGATTGACTGGAGTGGTTTTACTTATCCTGATATAACTCTGAAATGGGAGAACAGTTATGTCCCTTAGCAGCTTTACATCTGTGATGTAATCTTAAACTGCTCATGGACACAAGCTCTGCAATGAGTTTGTACAGATAATGAATTGTCGCAATAAGTCCTTAAGCATTTGTCTCATCTTTGTTTCTGCTGCCACATCCTTCTATCCTCAGACAGTCTCTAGATTTCATGCTTTGAATTCTTATTCTCTGTCCATGCCATACTTCTTTGTTTCACTTTTTATGTCTTCCACTTGTGACTTTCCCCCCACTTCTATCCCTCAATTGTCTTTGAGAGCCTTTATCCTGGGATGGTGTTGATTTATAGCAGGCAAAGCATAGGAGCTTCAAATAATATGCTGAATTGGAAGGGACCCACAAGGATCATTGAATCCAACTCCTGTTGGTTACTCCTGTAGTTACAATGCAAGATATTAATAGAAATTATGGCAATAAGTGATCTTTTTTAACCGCGCTTGCAATATCTCTTAAATGTTTCGTTTTCTTTTGATTGAATTGGAGGAACTGTGCTTTTTTTTTGCATTTTGTTTAGGGGTTTTTGGGTTTGGTTTTTTTTTTTTTTTGGTTTTGTTTTTGTTTGTTTGTGGGGTTTTTTTTGTTGTTGTTTGTTTGTTTTTTGGGGGTTTTTTTGTCTTGTTTGGGGGCTTGAGTTAGTTTTCCTATTTTAAGTTATAACTATTTTCTTAGTGAATAAGCTGGCTGGTGAAAAGCCTGATTTCATTTGGGTTCTTTCACCTATTTTAGCAATTTGTAGTGTGACCCTTTGGAACATAGAGCTGGATACATTTACCCAACGGAGATTGCAGGTCCCCTCCACAGTCGGCCTGCTGCATTCTTGTCTGAGAGCATCTGTGGATTGCTCAACCAAAACCATGTCCTTGACATGCCAGATCCCTATCTGCATGTGGAGATCGCTAGAGATGGTGTCCTGGTTTGAAAGGACAGGTGTCTGCCAGTAAGGGCAGAAATTTCCCTTTTTGGAATAGACTTTGGTTCCACTCCCACCCCCCCCAAGTATTATAATTGTTTGAATCAAAGACTCTGAGGCAGAGATAAGGGGGGTGGGAATAACTCTTTTACTAATATATCTAACTGTACAAACAGAAAACAATAACAGTTAAAATTGCTAACAGAACGAAATAGATAACTTGGTGTCAGTCCCTTTAGATGCAAGCACGCTGTTTCTGTGCTTAGTCCAGAGCCCGGATGTGCCAATGGCAGATGGGAATGAAGGCAGGAAGGAGGGGGGGAGGGGCAGCAGCGGCCACGCCGGTCGATCAGCTGTGTCCGCAGAGGCAGGAGGCTGGAACGGGGCAGATGCAGGGCAGGTGATCGCAGAGGGTCTGGCTCTGCTGTGCTCGGCCGCGTGGCTGAACGATCCCGCACGTCCTGCTCCCAGCTCGCCGGAAACGCGAGTGCCCTCCCGGAAGCCTCAGAGGCCCCTCCGGGGCCGTCCCCACCCACCCCTTTGTCTGGACCCATCAGGGACCCTGGGTGCAGCCCGGCCAGCTCCATTGGCATGATAATGGGAAAAATTCTTTCAATTGACACAGTAACAGAAAAACACTCAACCCCCAACAGATGGGGGTAGGAAGTGTCTTATGTCCTGGCCACGTTATCCAGTAACTCCTGCACTGAGGGATGGAGTGGTTGAGCTTTCTGTTCTAATCCAGGACTGGGGCTTGAGGTAAGAGTTAGCAAAAGATCAGAGCTCCCAAAATGCTTCTGGATGTAAAGTTTAGTGAATTAGACAATAAGAAATACACCTAATGAATTTGTTCTTGTTTGAAAAAGACCCAACCATATAAAGTACTAAGTCTGGTTTAAATGCATGCAATCAAACCTGAGGCTAACTGAAACTTGGCTCTTCACTTTCCCCCATTTCTTCACATTGTAAATGTTTCTAGGAGTTGCCAGAAAAGCCCAAGTAGCTTTAGACAGAGGAGAGATTCAAAAATATCTTTGACTTTTATGGACCTTTTTCATTAAAATGCTTAGAGCTGTAAATGTAGAAATAAGAAACTCATTTAGCTTTACAAAAGTGCTGCTATTCAGCACTCATAAAATAATATTTTAAATTATTGTTTCTGCTTATATCCATAAATTTCTACAGAATGCTTAAAGGTCAAGCATTGCCAGAAAAATGTCTTTTCAGCTTGTTAATTAGATATTTATAAGAATGTGCACCAAATTGCTGTTTGGATAAACTGAAAAAGAAGAAGGAGAAAAGAAAAAGGTCTCCATGGATAAAAATTATAGTGTGGAATGAGTGAGTGCAAATCATTGATCCATCAGTCTCACCATGGCCTGGACATGAAAACAGGTGGCTCTGCTAATAGGAGAAACAAAAGTTCATTTTTCTGTTTGTTGGGGAGGTATCTTAATTAGTCACTTCCTGAAGCCCATGGGCTTGAGCTGATAGCCCAACTTGAGCTGATGTACAAAGGGGAGTGTGAGCAGGATTTGACATGTCATAGCTTGAGCCATGGGAAATTTGTCCAGTTCTCATTGCGTGGCCAAGGGCATCAGAAAAGAACACTTATGTTTTTATTTCCCAGACAAGTGGTTTTATCTTCTTGTTTGCATACAGCTTGTACAAGAACAAAGCAGTGGAAATTGGACCCAGAGCCAAATTGCCCAACCAGCCATTCGGGCACCTGCACCTCCTCAGTTGCAGAGACTACAAGTGGGATTCCCTGTTTCATACTTCACTTCTTTCACCCATTGTCATGGAGACATCCTGGTCTGCCTAAAAATTAGGCCATTGGGATGGACTTCTCTGTGCACAGATGATCAGTCAAATGGATAAAACACTGGAATTTCCATCTGCACAACACTCTATCCCTGACCATTCTCATTTTACCTCTAAATCTAGATTTTTTTCATCACTAAAAGGGAGACAGTAATACTGACCTAGGTGAAGTACCAGGATGTAACAGATGAAATGTGTTACAGGAAAAGTACAGAGGTCATTGAATTCTTGAATAGCTTGAGCTGTTTATTGTCCAAGCTGAGAAATAGTAACAAAACAATGTAAATAGTGAGAAATATGAGATTCTCAGATGTCTCTCTATCTGAACATACTGTAGTGCTAATATTAACATGAGATTGAAGTTCTGATTTTTTATTTGTCCATATGATTTCTATACTGAGATTGTTCCCTTGAATATTAAATAACAGTTCCTTAATATAAAACCATTTGTAAACAGAAGGTTGCATCTTTGTCACTGAATATTTCATAACTTAGGAGTGCCATTATTTTGGTTTTGTATTTTTGAGTTCACTGCTGAAGTGTTACTTCGGGAAAATAAATCTGATTAAATTTTTGAAAGTGCAAGTGACAGAACTGACTGTAGTTCATTTCTCCACTACCCACAGATGATTTATCCTGACTTTGTCTTTAAGTGGAGCTGAGGCAACAATGCAGAGTTGTTTTATGGTGTTTCTTGTTTGTTCTCTAATTCCCATTGATTTTGACTCAATCATTCACTGTTTTGAAACTTGAACCAGAATTGGTACAGCAGTGCACCCAGGGGCCAACATGAGCTTCTTCTGCACAGGACAGAGTCATTCTGTTGTAGTTGCTTGATTGGTTTTTATTCCCTGGAGATATTTAAAGTAATACAAGAGAAGAGCTTTGTTGCTCAGACATGGGGTTTTTTGTGCATCTTAACAATCCCTAGCTCTGTTTTACTTAACATCTCAGTAATTTGATTCTTATCTTTATAATCAGTTCCAAATTTCATTCAGTGTCAGCACTTTGTATTTTAATGGCATCACAGAATCATTAAAGCTGGAAAAGACATCCAAGATCATCAAGTCCAACCTTGGACCGAACATCACTGTGCCAACCATCATGCATTTTGTTGTCCAGTTTGAAAATATTTGCAAATCCTTGTTTATCTGTAGGAATAGGAATATTAGAATGTAAGTTTACAAGGTCAGAGGCAGCAGCCTTTAAAGCACAACCTTCCAGCAGGAAGAACTTTTTAACTTTCTGTGGAGGATATCTGTACAGCCCAGGAGAAGCAGTGGTGCCCCTGATATTTCCTAGTAAACCTTGGACTTCACTGTGGGGTGAAAGAAAACTCATTTGGGATAGTAGGAAAATATCGATCCTATTTGTGATAGGCTTCCTATAGCATGAGTTGGAAAGTTCACTTCAGTATTTACCCTAAAAAATCTGAATCTGGGCTGAATTGATTATGAATTAATTATTAGTTCTTGCTAATATTAGGCAGGAAGTTGTGATAAGTCTAATAAATGCCCAATATGATAAGTCTAATAAATGCAGCAGGTGGCAGCTCAATTTCTGCTTCTCCCCAGACTGCAGTAGAGATTCTTGCTGATGTGTGAGGCTGTGATAGGGTAGACAGGGCAATGAAGTTGTTCAGTCATTTCCTTCCCATTGTTTTCAGTCCATGTGTCACTCTATAAGGAAACTGTGGCAGAAATACTTCCTTCTGTTCCCTACTGCCAGAACCTTATTTCTAAAGGAAAGTGTAACTTGCCTGTTTTATCATCCATGGATGGAAATGCTGCTCTCTCTGCTGCCCTTCCCTCTTCTTGGCTTGAGACAGAATTTTAATGGAGTATATTTTCCCACGGATAATCCAGGATACTGGTAATCCATGAGTACTAAAGAAAAATTATCTTGCATGTTTATAACTGTTCAGCCCTCCTTGTTGTTTTACTCTGGCAAATCTTTTTAAAATGTTAATCTTTGGTGGATGTACAACATCACACCCCCAAATGTCTCTGACAGGAGTAACGGAGGTAAAAATATAAACACTGTAGGAGAAGTTTATTAAGATTATTCTGCCTGAATACACTTTTTATTTCTTATGAAACACTGGAGACAGAATGAAATAGACTGTTTTGCCACTCTGTGGGTGACTTCTGGGGAGAAAATATCAGCATGGATATGACAGAGTTTCACTTTCCTTGAGCTGATTATTCTATAGTTCCTTTTCGACTGACAAATTTCTTTACCATATTGGGGTAATAATAGCATATTTTATCTTGCTGGCTGTGATCCAAAACCTTGGTTTAGAGCAGAATTAAATTTAGAGAAATTTGGTGGAATCTATATTTTTCTCTATATTAGCTATTTCTAACAGGCTCATAGGATTTTGTGTTCAGTACTGTCTCTTGCTGTTATAATGACAATCACATGTTTGCTTATATTGCTGTGTCGTCCCAACAGCAATAACCAAGTGCTAGATAAAAGTTACATAGCCTTGCCTATGAAAAAAAGAAAATTGGCCAGTTAACTAAAGAATGAACTTTTGGTTAGAAACTGTGGCTTCCCCATCCCTGGAAATGTCCAAGGCCAGGTTGGATGGGGCTTGGAGCAACCCGGTCTGGTGGAAAGTGTTCCTGCCCATGTTGGGGAATGAAATTGGGTGATCTTTAAGGTGTCCCTTCTAATCCAAGCCATTCCATTATTCTATGAACTGATGTCAGGGATGAAAGATGTGGGATGGAAAAGTTAGCTGTCTTCTTTACATATATGACCCAATCACAAATTTATGAGATATCCATTTATTCCATCCTATCTTAAATAAGATTTTAATAAATTTGGTATGCAACTAAGAAAAGGGTGAGTAACAAAAATAAATAAGGATAGTAATAGATACTGTGTTGGCCCAAGTGACCAAGTGTCAGCTGAATGTTGTGTGGCAGTGTGCTGTAGTAGATTTATAGGCAGCTTTACATTTTAATAATTCAGTATTTACTATTTCATGAGGCACAGCAAATATCTCTTTGTGACCCTGGCTACCATGAAATGCATCATTGTACCAATGCATATCACTGTGGTGCAATTCAGATCCCTTTTGAAAACAGTCTGGAACACAGGCCTAGAAAGCCTTCAGCCATGGCAGCCAGGAAGAGAAAAAGAGCTGGAAGGGAACTGCTGGCTTGGAGAGGTTTTGTCTGGGAAAGCTTTGCAGTTGCTTTAAGTTGTGTTCAAATGTTTTTCTTCCAACAGACTTTGGGAACGATCACTGCAGTGCCCATTAAGGTTCCTCAGGTCAGCTCCTTGCAGAGATTGGCAGGACAAGGACCAGCAGTGCTACCTCAGGTACAAAATATAGTTTCAAGGATGGGATTGTGTCATTTTGTACATATTCTCTGCTCCTGTCTAGTGCCCAGGCCTGGGTGCATCAGCACACTGATTTTACAGAGTTGTCTTTTCCTTCAGACCATGAAAAAAATTCTTCTGGGAGTGTACTCATAGCACAATGAAAAGCTATAAAATCTCATGTAGATTCCTTATGGAAGAACAAAATACATATGGTGGGATGTAAACTTATTCTTTAAAGTTGAATCACAAATCACAGAAGTGAAAACCTGCAATTGTGTAATTAAAAGAACTGGTGGAAGTGTTTACCTTCCTGTTCAAGATTTAACCCCATCTTCTCTTTCACTGACTTATTTGCCTTGTCCAAGTCAATATAAAGTTTTGGCCCCACTGACCCAGGTGCCAGACCAAGGATAGATTCTCTGGGTAACAGTGAAAGTTGAGTTGCACTCACTGGTTTTTAAAATGTTTCAAACTGTCTTCTTTTCTGAACACCCATCACTGTTTCTGCAACTATGCACTTTATTCCCCATTTCAACACTCTTTCTCAAAATTTTTGGATGTCATTTTCAACAAGTGTTTTGCTGCAATTCTATGGTTTTGCTCTTCACATTAATGATTATTAAGTATAAATATATTTGCCCACTGTGGCCCTTAGAGTTCTATTTCTCATATATGAATACTGGAAAAGTGCTGAAGTTGATGATATATATTCTTCCTATTGTTTCTTTATTTTTTTCTAATAATTTTTTAGTGGCAGAATATAGAAGGATCTGTGAGCTAAATTTACTTGGAGAACGAAGTATTTCCAATACTAAGTTCTTAAATTCTCTCTTTAAATTACATTTTGTGGAAGGCAGAGTTGTGAATATAAATTGAGGTTATAGTTTTCTTATCAAGTTCAAGACTTTGGCTTTCTGTTGTTCTTACAACATAATAACATTTTGAGTTCTACCATTTTAGGGTGTCAAAGATGAGCAGATTGCTCCTGAAAATAGATGAGGAGGTTGAAAGACCTCTAACAGGGCTTAAATTATCACTTATGTTGTGTTTCAGCAATGGTGATGGCATTGCAAATGTTGTAGTTAGAGAAGTACCAATGTCCTATGCTTTTGTTAAATAGAAAAATTTTCATTCAGTGCTAGATTCAATTTTGAAGAATGGAAAAAAGTGGAGGAAGCCGTTTTCCTCAGCTTTTTGAAAAGAACACATCCTTTCTGTCTTGCTGTTTAGGTTATGGCAATATTTTTGCTTGTATTCCACTTTGTTTCACTCACTTCCTGGTGAAATAGTACAGTTTCCATTTCAGACGTGTTTTTGCATTCATACTTAATACTAATGAACTACCAACACTTTCTTGGCTACCCTGAGCCTGAGTTCACTAACTTTTATATTTTGTGAATACTTCATATAAATACAATGGACAATAACTACCTAGCAATCCAATTTCTGAAAAACTAAAGATTAAGTAGGCAGCTGTATGTAAGACCATGTTATCAGGGTATGTGTAACACCCTGAGTTTTTTCTGGCTTTTTCACAGGCCCACAACAGGCCAGCTTCTTCAGCAACAGCATGTCCCATTTACATGCTGGTCCTCCTTTATGCTTCTTCATGGTCCATATGTTCCTCTCACCCTCCAAGCTCACAGAGAAGTTTAAAATTTCCATAGAGTTTCCTAGTGGTGAACTCCTTCCATCACCATCCCTCCTTTCTGCTCAGTGTCTTCAGAGTTACCAAGTTTCCATCTACAAGTGGAAAGTTTGGTTTCTAATTAACAAGTCAGATGTCTTGAGAATAGTTTTAATATAACCATGGACCAGAGTGGTGCAAAGCTGTCATTCCCCAGGTACAGCTGGATGCAGGTGACCTGGGAGGCCACTCTAAGTCTGCAGCACTGTGTCACTGTGAAGGCTGTCGTTTGTAAGAACTGTAGGGTGAGTGCATAGTCATTTCTGGTCCAGGAAAACCGGAAGCTTCAGATAGAAATATGCAAACTTCACGAAGCAAGGCCATGTGATATCATGCAGGTGTTATGGTAAAAAACATCTCCTTCTTCCTTGTAGAGCTGAGAAAACAAGCACCTAAATAACAACAATTTTTGAAATTAAGAGATGTATATTATCTTCCAGTCAGAGCTGAAAATCATGCAGAATTAAATCCTGTCACAGGCCATGTGTTCAGCTGTTTTTCATCAAACTTGGTCACAATTAGGCTGGCCACTAACCTCCTTTTGTCCCCATGGGTATTTGTCCCCATACCTTGCTCTGAGTTACTGGCACAATCCTGCAGTTCTAGGACTGACTTTCAGATATGCAAATTCCCATCTTCTAAGCATAGCAACAGGTTGAGTCCAGCTGGGTTTGGCATCTGCTAAAACCTTTACTTTGTTTGCCCATGTAGCAGCAAATTACTGATACAGCAGAACCAGAGTCATCACTCCTCTACCAAGAATTTGGAGTATTTCGCAGGGAATCACAGCAGTGCGGTGCCTGGACTTGGATATTATGTATGGTTCAATCTTGTTCTGAAAGGGATGGAAACTTCCCCGATCTCCATGTCTGCCAAGTCTGGTTGTGACAGCAAAGTGTGTAGAGCCCTGCAGTGATGAAAGCAGAGCATCAAAGGCTTCTGTGCTCTGGCAGCTGTGTTCATTTATTCAAGCAGGTGAGTCCAGGTGTAGTTTGTGCAAGTGCAGTGGCAGGTGCAGTTGCACTCATCTTATCTTTTGGGCTGCATATGCTGCTTCTCTGCAGGTCTGTGGGTGAGTGGAAGGCCTGGGTGGAGCCCTTTTGGGATTCATGTCATTTTAGGAACCTACTTACATATGAATCCTCTGGGAGCAGCTTTTCTCTAAGTTGGACAGATTGCACTTCTGTCTCAGGTGCATGTAGATAACTGGGAAAAATCCAAGTCAGTATCTGCATTTTGGGCAGCACACCAACTGCACCCTGGCATTTCTCCTTTTGGCCAATCTCATTATTTCTTTGGGATTTCAGATTCTCTTTAGATTTACAAGTAGACATAAATATTACTAGGCTGGATGGACAGAAAGATGGAACTCCTCTATTTTGAGGGCCCTCATCATGTCTAAAGGAGTTTGATATATTTGACACTTTCATGCTCCTCATCTTGACAGCCTCTTTTGATTTACCCCTATACAGTCAAGGGAAAATATACTACACAAGTAAACCAAGGCATTTAACAAGAGTTACATGAAATAATGCATACATAAGAGCTCCCTCATTTTCCACATTTGGACAGATACTTGTCATTTGTTTTGTTCATTTGAATAGCTTTATGATATGACCCCCTGGGAGCTTTTCCATCTGGAGAACAAAGTTTCAAAATTTGCACAATCACAAATGACAGTAGAATCCCATTACTTAGAACTGCTATTTGAGTGGTGAGCAAACAAACATTACTTACAAGTTCTTTGCACAATACAAACAATATTTTTTAGGCATTCATTATTTGCCAAAGCAAGCTTCTTTGGCGGATATTTGTCCTTTTTTTTTCTTTTTTCCTAGAAGATGAAGTTATTTTTGCTTTCATCAAATAAGTGATCTGTGATGTTTCAGAAGGTAGTTCCATATAGTCTTTCTCTTCTTACTTTGTTCTTTGAGGTTTCCAGCTGAGTGAGATGCTTTCAAACTGCAGACTCTCCACTGCACTCTAAGAAGAAAATCCTAGAGGTCCTCTGCTTAAATACTGTGGTACTCCTGAGCTATTCCTCTTCTTTATGGCACCATCTGCTCTAAAGAGGGGGTGGCATTCTGTCAGGTTGGGTTCCAATTTCCAGCTGCAGAGCAAATATTCTGTCTATTTTGAACTGGTTTACAGACAAATATAAGTTGCACTGTAGCCACCTGAAGGTACATGTGAAATGTTATTTTCTGTTCTTCAGCAGTGTTCTGGGTTGATGTTTTTACTAGCTCCTCTCCCTACCCCCACCATGGAGCTGCCGGCCGCCGTGGCGGCCCCTCCCCCGGGCTGCTTTAGCTAGGCTGCTGCTTCTGCTGCCTCTCCCCCCGCTGCTTCTGCTGCCCCCGGCTCGCTTCTGCTTGCCCCCGGCTGCCCCTCTCCCTCTCTCCCTTCTTCTCCTCATCCCGAAGATTTGCAATGGCTCTAGAGGAGACGGATCTGAACCTCAGAGACTGCCTCTGGAAGTCTGTCAAAGAAGCTCTGCCGCCCTTCCCAGCGAAGATCAACGGAGTTCGTCCCTCTCTCTCTTGGTGAAATTTTTTGGTCATCTGTATCTGTGCTGGGAAGTGTTTCTCTTGTGGTTTTGGTAATAAATAAGTTTTTTCCACTTTGCCCTGAAGAAAATTCTTTCCGAGCCCGGTGAAGGAAGGAATTAAGGAATTGTAAGGCGGGGGGGGGGGGGGGGGGGGGGGGGGAGGGGCTCCTTTGGAGGTCTTTCCCCAAATTTGTCCTAAACTTGGACAAGCAGGAAGATTTTAAATGAACATCTGATGTAAGCTATTTCTTCTCTTTTTCTTTGGAAGGAGCATATACAGCTGAGAGTTCTGTTTACGGTTTCTTTTGATCAGTTTCCTTATTTTTAATGGTCATGCTACATGCATATCCCTACAGAAAACATTTCGTGTAGAAATTGATGAGTGTGCTTGTAATTCTTAGGGAAGTTTGAGACAGCTGCCTCTGTTTTGTTGTAGGAACTCCCTGTCCCAGGCATGCGTGGCCAGCTTGGCGTTTCATGTTAAGTCTTTACCGTGAGAGCTTTGAACACGGGGATGGAAACATAGTACTTTATTGAAAACTCTGTGGGAGTCTCAGTTCCACACTAATGGTGTGTATGTTGCCTGTGCTGCTGCGAGGGGCAGTGGCTTGCTGTAGCACCTTCAGATTATATATTTTGCACTGTTTCTGTGCAGTCAAGACAGGTGAAGGTGTGATTGAGGTGGTGCCATAAGAGCATTTCTTGTGGATGGTAGCATGACAGAGCATGGCAGTGGCAAGAAATCCAGTCTTCTGCAGTAAGGTCAAGGATGAATGTGTAGGGTAGATCAAGGAAGGCTATGCTTCAATGCACCTTTTCCAAAGGACCTGTTTCCTCTGCCTTTCTATTGGTGTCAATTTTCACTTCTTAACAAGAGAATTGATCCAGAGTGATGAGGAAGGAGAAGCAACCTAACCCCAACCCTACCCCCAACCTGTTACTGATGCTTGAGACCTTCAGATTTGATCAGTGTTGTAAGCACTTTGAAAGGACCTCTCTAGAAGTCAGCTCTCCATGATAATCTGCACATAGAATTCTAAAGTATCCATTAAAATCACAGAAAACATTCAAGCCATTTTTATACCTGGCATGGTACCTTTTTCCCAGTTGAAACTCATATGTTACTCCATGTCAAGTGCTGCTGATAAGAAATTTCCCCTCTCTCCACTGATGCCATTTTTATCCATGTGAAAGTTGTGACTTCCGATCCATGTCTGGCCTAGACCTCAACTAAGCTGTGTCTCTGAATCGCAAGGCCAGTTGTACAAGCCTAGATTAGAACTCTGGGTGAATAACAGGTGGACAAGAAGGCTTTCTTTGTTTGTATGACTTCAGTAAAGGCTTGGAGGAACTTGCTTTGCTGCTGTCTGACCCTTCATTTTTATCTCCTGGTGTCTCAGCATTTTGTGTCTTGCTTAGGCTATCAGCAGACAGAAATTATTTTTGTCCTTACTTGTATTATTGTTTTTGTCTTTCTTTTTTAATTTAGTAAATGAGTTGGGGCTGGTTGAATCATCATAATGTGATGTTATTGTTGTCTAGAATCAGGAATAGCTCTTAAAGTGATGGACAATACAAAGCAGTGACATCCATGGTCTTTAATGTGACACCAGATTTTGAGTCCAGTGAATACCAACTGTGTGGATTAGTTCAGAGCTTGTCTAAGGAAGTATCTGGACAGGAGGAAAGCAGACAGGTCTTCTCTCATTCTTGCCTAAAGGTTTCATGGACACTTTAAATTGAAGGAAGTTAATCATAGGTGAGTATCTGTGAGAGAAGCAAGCTAACTTGTTATACTGAAAAGAGTGGAAATGAAAGTAAGTTATTGACTGGTGTGTATAATCAGTCTATCTTTTATACTCCTATTGTAATCCTAAAGAATAAGGATTTTTTTTTTCCTCAGAGGCACAAAGACAACTGCATGTTCAAGGACAGAATTGTTGTGCAGAAGGTAAAAAAACCTCAGAGACCGTTGTCAACTTCAACCTCTGCTTCTTAATTTTTGAATAATACTGATCTTTATTTGTTGGTTTAATGGTAGTTTTTCCCCTTTGCAAGTGGAAAAGAGCCACTTAATGAATCATCAATTCAATAGTGGCAGTCCCAAATCAGAAAATAAAGGCAGAAAATACACAGTCCATTAGCAAAAGTCAATCAAGTTCCTGTGAAAATACAGTTTTATGTTTGTCGGGGCTTGACACCAGCTAGAAGCCACGCCACCCATGAAAAACCATTCACTCACTCTGCTCTGCTATAGTTGGCAGAGGAGGAGGAAAGAATCCAAAAGGCTTTTGGTTTTGAGGTGAGATAAGGATTAAGCAAAAACACTTCAAGGGCAAAGCAGGCTCAAAACTTAAAAGGTACAAAGAAAAATTTATTAACAGAATTAAAAGAGAATAATGACCACTATAATAAATCTTTAGAATACCTTTTCCCATCCACCCTAAGCCCTACTTTCCTTCCTACTGACAGCAGAGGGAGACAAAACATGGGATTTTTAGTCTGTTTGTCAATTCTAAAAATTGCAACACTTGCCAAGATTTGAAGTGTTCTTTTGGTAATGTACATGCTATCTCTTTTTCTTTCTCTTCTTCTCTTTTGCTTGACTTTGGGACCTTTTATTTCTGTAACTCTTGTGACAGGGACTGGTGTCATCCAACCTGTGCTACATCCAGTAGACAATTATTTTTTGATGCTATGGTTGTGCACTGTAGTCCCTGTTCTGCCCTAGTTTTATTCTACCTTTTCTTCAGTGATTGCCAGCTTCCAAACTTTTGCTAGTGCCTTTGTCCTCCTTTCGTCTCCCAAATTAAAGCTACGGTTTCACCCTGAGGGAAAGGAATTTGCTACTTTTTTTCTTTTTTTTTTTTTCTTTTTCTAGCTGATGCCATTTATCTTCACAAATAACTGCAGCAGTTTGGGGGTTTAGGTGACACTCTTCCAAAGGCCTTTCATGTAGCTGTTTATTAAATATTTAAGCTTAGTGTTTTTATTCTGAGGGGAATGTTCATAGGTGTTAGAGCACAAGGGGCTTCTATGTTTGCTTTCTGTTTTGGATTCACACTTACAGGCCTTAGAAATAAATGTTAATTTCACTTTAAGTTATTGTAACTTTAACTCAGAAGCACCTGAAACTTTTGTTTCTGTAGTTACCCATTTTTATTTTTTTGTAATTGCAAATAATTATGGTCTCCCGGGGTTAGGTAAACTTGGCAGGGAGTTTGCAGAGGCTTAGCCCATGAAAACAGCTATTCCTCTTCTGTATCACACGGTGGCAGAAAGTGCCTAGCATATGCTCTGTGCTGTACCCTTTTGGTAAATCCTATCAGATAATTTCAGTATGCAGCACTTTATAAAGAATTTAGTATTTTGGAAAATTAAGTTTATTTAATTATCTGTGCAGGACTAGCTTATTTTACAGTGAGGTAATATGTGTTCATCCACAATTTGCAGGATGTGTATTATGGGTGTGTAGGATTCACTGAGGTATTACATCATGCAGTAGAAAAGATAATTATATAGCTGGAATATATGTAGGCATTTAGTTTTAATCAGGCTTTTGATTAGGTATAAAAGTGCAATTAAGAGTGACAGATACAGTGCATGACTGCATGACTACATGACAGATTTTGGCTAGAAGAACTACTGAACTGGTGGGTTTAAACCAATGTTTTGTGCACTACTTTTGAAAATAAGACCATTAACTAATTATGGATATGAAGCTAATTACAGAGTTCTCCCTTAAACTACTTGAGCAAGGTATTTGTCTGGTATCTTAACTAAGCCAGTCAGATAATTGTTACACAAAGTGATTGCATAAAGAAAATGAGCAAAGAACCCTTCAGTTACTGTCAGGGTATTTTTGGTTCATTGGAGTCCTGTGTAGTTTTGCATTATTTCCCAGCAGGTCTCTGAGGCTTTCCAGTGTTACCCTGAAGTTGTGAGTGGAACACAGTGGCTTCCTGGCTCTGCACGAGTCTGCAAGACCTTGGGCAAACCTCCTCTTTACCTTTCCATCTATGACTGCTGGATGTGTGAATGTCCCGAGCAGGACTGTGCCTCTGATACCAGTTTTGCACTGCTTATGGGTGTTGGGTCCTATTAACATTTGAGGGACAAGTCATCAAGACACAAAGAGCTTGCAACAGCCAGTGTTGTATTTAATACTTGCTGTGGGGACAAAAGAGTATGGCTCCTTGACATGATAGGGGATGATGGCCAGCCTTGAGAGATGGTTTTCTGATCACTAGTAAATCCCTGCGTTTTCAATAAATTGCTTACTTAGGCTCAAGATTGAAGTCGGCACCATTTGAAGGGCTCACGTAGACTCCAGCGTGGTAACACAGGCAGCTGTTTCCCATATTTGTCTGTTAGAACTTGTCATTTTGTTTCACAGTATGGAAGGTGCAAGGAGTGACAGGACTAAATAATCACAGAGGGAACTGACTGTTTTATCTGGCTATGTTAACAAATAAGCTGGGAGTGAAGTTAACTCCATGTGAAGTAGTTTAAATTATTTATTTTCAATCCTGGAACTGTACTTAAAATGTTGTTAAGGCAGAGCCATGTTGACAGGGTGATGTTAATTTACACAACTGGAAACTCATCACATTAGCTGAAAACAACTGATTGCAGCTATCATTCATGGATCTGGCTCTGCCTCCTGCATCCTCCCACAGCTGCAAGTTAACTCTTTATTTACTGCAACAAAATATGATGTTTGGTGGTTGTGGTTTCTTGTATCCCTCTCTTAATTTTATTTATTTTTTGTGAGCTAAGTGATTGTGTGGCTGATCTTCTCTCCATTTGACATGGCATGTCTTAAACATGTGAGAAAGTTCCAATCCACCAGCATGTACTTTACTGTCCCTGTAAATGCTTTCCCACAACTCCCTTTATGATTCAGGTCCTTTTCCTTAATTCATAGCAAAAGTGTTGTGTCCTTCAGAAAAGGAAATTTTTGCACCTGGGTTTTCCATTATCCAGAAAGGCTTTGGCTTACTCATCCCTACTGAGAAGTGTCTAGACTTGTCACACTGGATGTGATTTGACTAGCATTGGTATGGATGTATGCTAATCAAAGTAAGGATTTGACTTTCTTCTCATTTATTGTTTAGCATTGCAGTGAGTTAAGAACTTCAAAATTACCCAATTGAGAAGTGCTGATGTATCTACAAGTAAATTAATGGTTGACTTCTTGCAGTTGCTACATTCTGTTTTTCTAGATGCTTCTGGTCCAGAGTTAATGCAATTAGAGATTCTACTGTGAGAAGGCATGTGTGCGGTGTTTGTTCATGTGCCTGACTCTCTTTTTGTAGGTTAGGCCAAAGACCCTGATTCCAGACAGTCTCCCAATCTCCCCGTGCAGAGACCAACCTTCCAAGCAGCCTCCCACCTTCCAGAAGGCAACCATAGTGAGCATCAAAAACCCTAGCCCTGCCCTCCCAACTGCCAACAACACCGTCAGCCATGTACAGACACGCAACAGCCAGTCACAAAGTGTCACCGAGCCTGCAGCTCTCTCATCCCCTCTGAGTGGTGCCGGTGTAGCCTATGCCATCATTTCCACTTCCCCCAGCAATACAGCTCCGATCCGCACCAGCGCCACCGTCTCCGTAGTCAACGACAGCATCAAAGTGCAGCCACTTCTCATCAGTGCCGACAGCAAGGTGAGTTCCCTGGGCAGCAAACACAGCAGCTGTGCTGCAGGTATGAGCAGAGTATTGCCCTGGGAGTGCATACCCTGTGCAGTGCTGTCAGTAGTTCTGATGGTTCCTTTAAAACAAACAAACAAACAAACAAACAAACCACTTTTATCCAATTATTCACGTCTCTTTACCAGTCCTAAGGGTTCTTGGGCTCTGATACCTTCTGGACTGCTGCTGGGCCCCCTCGGAGTGCTGGCAAGAGTGGGGGAGCAGAAGCTGGGTGTTCCTCCATTCCAGGGGTTTTACAGATGCCTTGAGGTCCCATGTGGGATGTCAGAGCTGATGCCTGGAAAGGCTGACCTGGAACAGAGAATAGACAGAGCAAAAGGAATAAAGCAGGTACTTAGTGAAAGGATACATTTTGGGCAGTGCAAGAGCCCAGCCAGGGCTACACCCAAGTCAAATCCAAGATGGAACACAGTCATGAGTTTTTACACTTTATCAGTTTTGGTTCATCTACATATTGGGGTTAATTATCCAACCAGAGTCCCAGGTTATGAAGTCTCAACCCCCTGGCTTGCCCCTTCCCTTTGCCATTTATGCTTTTTGGGTACCGGGTGTCTTGATTCTCTTGCTGGGAAGGGATTGTTGTGTCTAACTACCCTGCAAAGAGAACTTACTAACAACTAATTTGAAGTTTCAGAGTTACATACCAGACAGCAAAGCTAAAGCTAAAATCCAAGGCACCTGTTCTCAAAATAATCAGAAAGCAATGGGAAAATTCTTCACATTGTCCCAAAAAGGGGACACATACAGGCTAATAGACTTTTATCTGTGTACAATCCTGTTTTTTAATGGGAACCAAACACATCATTATGTGGACTGATGTGACCATATGAACTTCTCTTTCCTTAAGCCAATCTTCACTAATAAAATCCCTGAATTCTGTACAGGCTCAAATTTCCTATGGATTCCCTCTTCAATGATGCAGTGATACTAGATTTGTTGACTGACCCCAGGGAGTACATAAAATAATCAGAGATTCCCTTCTGTTCTTCTAGACCAAATGAAATGAAAGCTCAAGGTTTCAGAACTGACCAGGAGATGAGTCAGTAGAAAGAAAAATTCAAGCCATGAATTACTTGTTTCATCATTGTACTGCTTTTCAGCATTGGAATGCAAGAACTTCACAACTCTTATAACAGAGAATAACAGAGACAGATTCCATACAGACTGCTAATGTACCCAGCAGGCATTCACTGTAATTTATTAGTGGGATTCTGCTACTTTTGGTCTTGTTGGCAGCACAGGTTCTCATACAGTGCTAAAAAAATATATATGATGTAGGATGGCTTTTGAGGTAAACAAAAGCAAACATCTCTTCCTGATTTCTTTGACATAAATTATTTTTCTCTTACTTAAAATGACTGCTGGCTCAGAAAACCATTCATTTTTTTGCTCTTGAATCTTCTAGAGTGACTGAGTTGAGATAATGTATCAAATACTTAAATTACATTGATTGAAAATTAGTGATGAAGTAGATGGAAAATGCCTATGTTCAAATCTAATAATCTTTATCTAGAAGGTGATAATCCTTGGGAAGTCCTTTTGAAGCTTGCACAGTCCTTTTGATTATACATATTAAGTCATATGTGTAATTCTATGGGCAGAAATTAATTCCTTTTAATTTAATAGCCTCTAGATAATGTGACCTACATAGTGTAAATCTTCATGTGGTAATTATGATACTACTGTAAATGCGTGAATGAGATCGGTGTCCTAATTTCTATAGGTTCTAAACAAGACATAATATTAATTTAAAACACATATTTAGTTTATGGAAACTGGACATCCCCTGCTTATAATATATAAAGGCTGAGGACTGAAGTCTGGTCCCAGTTGTATGCAGAGCACCTTTTTTCCCATCCCCATATATTTACTCTGAAATAACACAGGTACGACTGAGATCAAATTGGGTTTGACAGTTTAGTATTCTCATCGCTTCTACTTGTACACAAAATAAAATCAAAGGAGAAGACCTAAAATCACTAACTCCACAAAGCATGGCTTCTCAGCCACCTTCACAAGTCCTCTAAATCGAAAGTGCCCTTATTTTCAGAGGCACTGATTAAGTGACTTAGGCTGCAGCAGGTTTATAATGCACCAATAAGAATTTTTAGAAACTTAAGTATGGATTTAGGACCTTAACCTAGGTTTCCTATTGTTTTATGCTTTTTGACTTGTGATTTACATTTCTTATTTGTAGGGTATCAAGTAATCCTTCAAAGAGAATTCAAAGGTTTCAGGCAGAAAAATCCAGTTTCATATAGTGAATTTTCTTATTTGTACATTGTCTTTTAGGTTATCATTATTCAACCTCAAGTCCAAACCCAGACAGAAAGTAAAGTGGAGACAAAGAAGCCTCCTGAAGAGTCAGCTCAGGGACTGCCTGCTACCAAAAAGAAAAAAGAGGAAAATCCAGCGGTGAGGTTTTGGGGTTTTTTTAATAAATGAGCTACAATATGGTTAAGTTATGGGGGCCAAATCTAAGCATTCTTCTGTGTGCATATACAATTACTTTATTTGTGCTTGTGGTTCTGCCAGCTTTTCATTTCTCCTCTCAATCTCTGCAATCAGGGAAATATCCCTGCCCTGACAAATTTGGTTTACACCATTCAAACCTTCCACTCTCACAAAATATAAGACTTGGAGGTCTTATAATACCTAGAGGTCTCACAATAATCTAGGAACCCCATGGCTGTAGCTGGATTTCTTGTGAAAGTTGTATACAAGCTTAAGATATTTTCTTTTATGGTATCAAACATGTAGCATCAGATTTAGAGGCTGTGTATGAGGTGGAATTAACATTTCTTTTGTAAACTGAGCTTTTAATATCTTCTTTGTAATGAATCTTGCAATTTTTAGATTGCATTAATAGTTTCCTGTGCTTGCTGCATATATATCTGCTCACATGTACACAGATTCTAGTCTGAAATACATTAAAATCCTTTAAATTGAGTAAGAGAGTAGAAAGCAGGTAATGAGACTAAATTTATTTTGTGAATAATGCTTTTGATTTAAATTAGAACTATAAGCTACAAGTCCTTTTAGAAATAGGGTATCTCTAACAGACATTTTTGGTTTTGACTGGATATGTTCACATTAGATTGGGTGTAATTTTAGGGCAATTTGAGAAGTTATACTGAGGTTAGACTGAATCTACTCATTCTGAGGAAATGCTCAGCTCCTGTGAAATCTTGAACCTCACTAGTCTAATAATTCTGTAGCACAAAAGCAGTTGTAGTAGTTAAAGTTGTAGATTTAAGAGGATTATTATAATATAAATCTGTGTTACTTGAGGCATGTAGGTGGTCATTTGTTTTACCATTTTAAGAGGTTCATATCATTAAACAGTGTTAAGGATAAATATTTTATCCCAAAATATCACATCTCTGTGTAGAAGCTCTGCACAACTATGCTTGGGAAACCTCCCAAGTTTAAAATCTGACCATTATATGAATCTTCACTACCACTGAATGATGGGACTGTAGAGTCCTGTTTTGTTTAAGCAGGTATTTCCAAAAGCTTATTTATTTTATAGCACCTTACGGGCAGAAAGGCCAATAGACCCTTCTTAGAAACAGAATGCTAAGAAAAGACATCAATTTTTCTTTGCCTGTAACTTTTTCCCATGGAAAACATATTGAATAAAAGCCTTCCAGAGAGATGCAGGAGGAAGCAATTGGACTGGGCCCACACTTTCGGTATGGGATTTAAAAATGTAAGATTTTCATTACATCACTAACTAGAATGTCTCAACAGCCTTTTTCCAGCCACAGACACTGTTCCTATCCCATTTACTGGAGGTCTCAAAAATCGTTAATTTTCTGGGTAGAGTGTTGACACTATGCCCTTAAGTATGACTGTTCTTTTCATAGATTTGTTGCACAGCCATAAATAGGTAGGGCTATAGTAAATTTCTTTTGTTCTTTGAAAGTAAACTTTAGTTGATTATCATGTATTTATGCAATTAGTGCAATTAGAACTAGCATCATAATTAGTATAAATACATGTAATGACATAAATAGAACATGTAATTACAAAACTAAATGCTTTTATGAAAATCTTTGTTTTGCTTCATGAGAGGCATACTGTGTATTTCTATAAGCACTCATGGCTTGTAAACAGATGATTAAATTTAAAGCAAAAACAACATGGTATTTTTAAAAAGAAAATAGGCACTCAAGGCGCTTCTCACTTTTATTTATCCTCAAAGCACAAAACTGAGGCAGGAACTCCAATACGGCTCTGTGTAGAACTTAGCTGGAGAGATTGGGATTTAAAAAATTACACTGACGATTTGGAACAAGCTAATTAGAAATAACCAGACTTACCAGTAACCAGGATTCCCACATGCATTTACTGAGTGTACATGAACAAACAGAGAAGAGTGAGGACAATTACTGTCTTTAGCTGCTGGCTTGGTGATTCTGCTTGGCTGGGGATGAAGAACAATGATGGATCCATGATGGGCCTTCTTCCACCAGGATCGCTTCTGTCAAGAAGTGAAGGCATTACAAAGGGGAACTGCTCCTCTGGGGAGAAAATGCCTTGGACATTGTTTTCTGGGGTTTTTTTGTTCATTTGTTTGGGGGCATGTCCTGGTTTAGAGGACAGATCTCTGCTAAGAGAGGCAGGACCCTCTGTTTGAAATGGAGAATGTAAACCCCCTCCCTCCAAATTGTTACAATTTTGAAATTAAGGGACTCTCAGGCAAAGATATGGGAAATAGGGATAACAGGAATAATAAATAATAGGAATAATAGGAACAATAAAGTTCTTTACTAGGAAAATTAAAATAGAAATACAGTATTACAAAGAACAGTCCCAACCCTGACAGAGTCAGAATACAACCTGACACCCCGTCAGTCAGGGTGTTGGTAGCATTCAATGGTGGCTGCAGTCCTCCTGCAGTGGCAGATATGGTTCAGTTGGAGCAGTGGTTATGTAGAAGGGTGCAGTTTTCCTCTGAAGGTCCAGGGATGATGTGGAAAGATCCAGCTTTCCTCTGGAATTCAGTGGAAAGAAGGCTACTTTGGTGTACAAAATCTCAGTTTTAATCTAGAGAGGCAAATTTTGGCTCCTCCCCCTGGCTGGAGCATCTCCCAATGGGATGATATAATTTTATCAGTCATACAGTGGGACTTAATGGCCCATTGGTACATGGTATTTTCCTGAAGGAAAGATGGGTTGTGGAAAAGATAAAGATGACTGCCCCACCTGGTATTAAAGATGGCCCATTAGCAGATAATATTTCTCACAGAGATAAGGATCACTGCCCCACCTGGTTTCAACAGATGGTGTTACAATACATACTTTTGGTCACATCCTGTATTTCAACCTAAGACAGGGGAGTTTGTTTGAGGGAAGGTAAGAAGGACGGGTTAATATTTTACTTTTTTCTTAAAGAGACCTAAGTTCAACATGGAAAGAAACAGAATTCTGCCAAAAACATTTTGATAATTTAAAAATTCATAATAGCAAACAATCTGACAACATTTTCATTCTAAAATGTTTTTATCTAAAAGAAAAATTACTGCCATAAATGCTGGTTATTTAGTTAATGGCATTCTAATCCTTCCTAAGCACAAGAGAGACACATGGCAATTGTGAATTTAATGCTAATATTAACCCTGGATTGAAAATCTGGAGAAAATGAAGTGTTGTTTTTGCAGCTTCCTGTACAGAGGAGAAAAAATTGACCTTGTGATATCTGAAAGGAAAATTTTGCAGTGGAAGTCATATTTTGAGTTGAATTCAATGATCTGCAGGGGTGTGAAATAGCAAAACCCACAAAAACAAGTAGGCTATTAGTATAATATGCTTCTTCAAAAGAATATGGCTTGTACTGGGATTTTTTTAAAGGAACAATCTTTCAATTCCCTATAAAAGCTAACACTTCCTGTGTTTAATAATGAGACAATTGTCAAGTCCACTTGTGATGGCTCTTCATAATTTAAGCAGGTATATTGTCATTACATTTAGTTAGATACGTATTCAAACAATTTCAGAATGAAGAGAGGAAATTGTTTAGCAAACATGCTAGTACAAAATAATTTCAGTTGAGGCATCAGAAAATATGTGCTTTCCCTACAGTTTAATGTTGAGATATTGTAGGAATTCTGCACTCCATTGTGAAAACACACATTAACCATTCCAGCTTTCTGGCTCTTTCCCTAGAAGTTGTTATTACTTTTGCTCACAGTGCTGAGAAGTGTCCTGCCACCTTTACTTTTTGATAAGGCTGAGGTGAATCCTACTCATTGACTAATTTTCTTCTCATATCTGTACAGTGGATCAAATGTCCATCTTTTCCTTCAGGTGTTTGCCCCCACTTGTGCCTGGCTGGTGTTTCAGGCTTGTGAGAAGAGAACATCAAGGTCTGACATGCAAATGATACTTGTGTGTAATTACCATAGATATGGAAGGCAGAAATACAGTGAGAATATATATTTAAATTGCCAGTGAGGAAATTCTACACCACCACTTTTTAATCTACTCAGAGAGTAAGAATCTCCCAAGGTTGTGGAAAGGAAATATTCCTCTCTTACATGGGTGTTTGGCAAAGGTATTTTCACAGTTGCATGAGTCATAGAGATGTCCAATCCTAACCCTCTCATTTTGATGAACTCACCCAATAGTTAGATTTTTTCATCTACAAAATGAGGATGTTTTAACTTTCACAGATTCACTTAGTGAAAGTCAGAATTGCAAGGGAAATTGTAGTTCTGATGACTTACTAGTTGATTTTATCCTGAACTGAAATGAGATGTTGAATCATCAGGCTTTCACAAACAAGAAGGTCAGACAAATTTTGACTTGGAAGTGTTGAAATGTGTTCTCCTGACACGCTTTGAATGAAACAGAATGTTTTGACCTTCTACTGCTCAAACACTGTGTTTTAATTGGACTTGAATAAAAACATTTTGTTTGAGGTATAATAATTGCATCTTCCTATGGTTTTTGTACACTTCCTCAGGGTTGGATTGTGGGCTTTGCTTGCTTGGATTCCCCAAGAGCTTGAGTTTCATAGTCAGACTGTTTCTCCTGTGGAATTGAACCTCATGAAAATGCCCCTTGGGTAACCAGATCCAACAAGATTGGTCAGCACAGCAGGAAGAGGAGACCTCCCAAAGTCCCACAAGTACCACAAATGTGACTGAAAACCAAGGCATTCAGTTTAGTTTGGCCTTGGAACAACACAGCGTACTTTTCATTTTCATCAAAAATATGCAATAAAAGCTTTAGCAAAACCTTTCTGCAAGGAAAAATTTTCCAGTGAGAAATCACTGACAGAATATTTAAAATTTGCTCTAATACTTTTCCTATCACTGCATCAGCATGTTCTGGAGATTTTTAATATGTGGATATGTTTTGTGCATGTATAGTTTAGAAGACTTGTGAGTAATAATTTAGATCAGATTCCTCACTGCAAAATGAGTTCACCATCGTCAGTGGGAGATTTTTTTTTCACTCTCCGTTGAGAAAAAATGTTGGATCAGTATACATCTTCACAATCCATGCACACAATGTTATTTTTATATCTGGGGAAGAGAAATTTCTGATTTTTTTTTTTTTTTTTTTTTTTATGGCAGGGAACTTTCAATATGCTTCTGATATCTTGTTTAGTATTGTACAGTTCATATGTGTTTCACTTCATGTAGCTTGCTCATATCTGATAAAAGCAGTATGCCATGTCCAAATTGTAAAAATAATACAAAATTACTTTGCTAAAGAATGGAGTAACAATCCAGCTAGTAATGTGAAATTGAACTGGTTGAATTGACTGAATATTGGTCATGTGCTGTTTTAGATCAGTAGTCATTTAGCATTGACTTCAGACATTTTTGAATTGCTAGAGTTTATGTAGTCATCCTAGGAGAACCAGGCATATTCCAAGCAAATCTTCAGTTAAAGTTCTTTACATTGCTATGCATTCAAATACGTGCATTTCTGAAAGTTTTACTGGATTTATTCTGTCAATGCTAATTTTATTTATTTTCTCACCATAATTATTATCGTAGAAAATCTTACGCATTTATTTCTTCCTTAGAAAATTGCCTTCATGGTAGCACTTGGACTGGTTACAACAGAACATTTGGAAGGTAAGAAAGCATATGTTGATTTACAGTTCAGTTTTTGAGTGAAATTTTTTCTGTTGGCTTCTCTGCCAGAGCACATTACTGTGGATTGTGTTGAGATGGCTCTCAAATCTCTCCAGAGAAGGAGATTCCACAGCCTCTCTGGGCAATCTGCTCAGTGTTCTATTACCCTTTTGGAAAAGAAGTTTTTCCTCATGTTCAGGAGGAACTTCCTGAGCATCAGTTTCTGCATGTTGCCTCTTGTCCTGTTGGTGGGCACCATGGAGCACAGCCTCATCCATGTTCTGACTCCTACCTGCAGATATTTATACACATCAACAAGATTCCCTCTCAGTTTTTCCTTCTCCCATCCTCTGAAGAGCATGAAAACTGGAAATACGAAAATGAAAAAAATCAGATGAAATGTTATCGTTGCACAATTCTGCCTTTTAGTCTCACAATAGTGGGTGAGCTTGCTGAGCCCTGCCTCCCATCCCATGCACAGCTCAAGGGTCATGAGGATTGGCCCGGCAGCCAGCCACTAGCATGCTTGACACAGGCTGGTATTTGGACTCACTCAGTCATTATGGTCCTTTAAAACATGTTAACAACTGGAGGAAATAGCGAAACAAAAATCCTGCAAAGGCTCTGACCACCACTGACCTGGTTGATAGATCTGTGAGGTTCAAAGAGTTTGCCCAGATATGCAGCAAGTGCTCTCTGCTCTCTCCCATGTAAGATGGACTTCCAATTTTTGAGTGGATTGTCTGTCATCTCTAGAGTTCCACAGAACAATGTGCAAAATAGTGGTGAAAGTCTGGGATTTGTTTCACAAGATTTTACTTACTTAAGACTATTTCTCACAAAGATTTCCTTCCCTCCATCTTCCCCACTTAGCCAAAAAACTTAACAAATCTCACATCTAATCCTGTGTTTGAATGAGAGTCTCTATCATGTCTTCCCAAGCTCCTGAATATGACTTCAAACAAATATTGCACATAAGCTAAATGCAGTATCACATAGTTTTCAGTTATCTTCTCCATCCTTCCAAAATAGCTTGCAAGAGTTAGCAGATTTGTATCTTTCTTTGCCTCAGCTTTGTTGTTCTGAAATTATAGATGAGAGGGGGGAAAAAGGAGTTTGTTTAGCAAATTTGCTACTGGTGTGAGACAAGTTGAGGTGGCAGAATAGGTCTCATGGACAGAGACGATGCAGATATTTTTAAGAAAAGATCTGCACCCTGTTTGGTTTTAGTTACAAACTCAGCTACAACAAGTTGGTGTGATTCCACCAGTAAAAGGAGAGAAAGCTGGTGTCTGTGTCAGCTGACAGTGATTCTTGATCACATAAAGTGTTAACGGCAGTTAATATTTGCCACACATGCCATGGACCATAGTTAGCTGGAATTTCCAGTGCACTGAGTTCAATTTTTATGTGCTTTAGACTCAGGAGCATGCTTAGCTACCTTGTTATCTCAAGGTATCTACCATTTTTAGCTTGATTCTTTTTACTAAGATTTCCAGTTCTTTGGTTTTAAGACAAGTTGTGAATTGGTGAGAAAATACTTCTGAATTGTAATGTCTCCTCAGTATATGCAGCCAGTTTCCTGTGGGTCTTGTTGCCTGTGGGTCTTTTTGGTCTTTTTAAATCTGCATTTTAGAAAATTATTTAATGTCCCAGTGACTGAGAATTTGAAGCAGTTTAAAGAAATTTTAAGCCTTCATAATTTTTAATCCTTTAATGGTAATTGATTGAAATGGAAATCAAAAAGCTGCAACAATCTGGGGAGAAGATTTATAATCCAAGAAAGTACAAATGATGACTGGTTCTTGATTTCTTTGTGTAAGGAAAACAGGATACCTTTCGAAGTTGTGTGGAAGTACAAATTATGCTTACAATAGAGAGGATTTAATTTTGAATAATTCTATAATCTTTGATTTTATTGGAACTAATAAATTGTTTGTGTGGATATATTGCTTATGTTCAAAACGCCAGGCAGTGCTCTACTCTATTCTACACAAAATATGGAGACACACATTTTAAACCGAACTGCTACAACACTCACCATGCAGAATCAATTCTTGAAGACGAATTCACTTTTTATATTCCTTCTAGCATTAAATAAATGGTTCCAACAAAGAGCTATTTACTATGGAAAGAGTATTTCTTCATCAGAATTGGTGATTACAACTGTCAAAAATGTCCTTATATCTTTCACATCCTAAAGGTTATTATTTTACTGCTCTGTCATATTCATAGTTATCAGTCATTACTATTTATCAGGAAGCAGTGGTCATTACACAGTTCAGTTTATTTTAAAACTTCTGATTATTTCTCAATTTCACATTTTTTTAATTTAACTATATCCAGATTGGATAAAAGTTGGAATAAGCATTAAAAGCTTATTCATTTGGTATATTTAATTCACAGTGTTAGTGTTTTTCTAAATTTTATTCATTAATTTTCTGTTGAAGGGCTGAATGCACTTCTGTGTGGATTTCTCTATCTGCCTAGAAGTTTTTTCACCTAATCTCCACATGAGCATTCCCTGCCTGAGAAAAGACCTCTGTTCTGCAGAGCCTGAGTGTAAGGCATCTTTACCAGTAAATGAACACAGCTGCTTCCACAGAGACAGTCTGCAGGGTACAGCTTTCCCTGAAGATAAATTGCCATCATGGGCCTCACAGAATGACCATGCAGAGTGCTTATTGGTGAAGGCAGCAGCTCATTGGAGGTTGGCCTCCAACATAAAGCTGTCTTCATTCATCTTTGTCAAATGTATAACAGTTTAATTTTTCCTGTTTGGTTTCTATTTTTATTTTTTTATATATATATTTAAAATCTAAGGAATAAGATAGCTCAATTCTGTGATGCATGGTTGTAACATATTGAATCTCTTTCTCTACACTAATAAGAATACCTTTTAGCATTACAATTGTGCAAAAAAATGTAGAAAACAAAATTTTAAAAGAAGGACCTTTAGTTCAGGTCATTCTAAAAATGCATGTCTTGATCCATCTAGATTTCTGAAATATTTATTATATCATCAATTAAAACAAATTTAACTTTATTGCACCCTGTTCTGAAAAGTACAAAATACTTTTTAAGCAGATGTAACAAGTAACAAAATATAGCACACCAGTGTATGCTTTTGCTCTGTCTAGGTGTAATTATTGACATAACCACTCTAGATGTACATAAATGCATAGTATTTTTGTTTCTATACAGAAAATGCTCTCCCTCCCTGATGTCTGCACAGGGTGTTGTACACCTCGAGCTGTTTCCATTCATTCTTCCCTCTCTCTCTCTCTCTCTCTCTCTCTTCTATCTATTCCCACTGCTATTACTTTTCCTCCCTGCCAGCTCTTATCTCTGTACCATAGCAATGCCTCTTCCAAAGCTGCATTCCCAGTATCTGCCATATGTGTGATTCAGACCCCACTAGATATTTTCTGTTACTTTGATGAGAGCACATACCAAAGAAATTTTCTGTATAACTTGGGACCACGAAGAGCAGAGAGAACAGATCCATCACTGTCCTTTTATGAGATGCTTGCCCCAGTTACATACAAAGAAAACTCTGCTGCATTGAATTCTCTGTTTCTTTTTCTGGGCCTTTGAAAGTCAAAATTTTTCTATCCCTGTAACCACTTCTGGAAGACCAAGCCTGCCCTCAGTCCAATTTTTTTCTGTGCACTACCATGACAGTCCTGAATTCACTGATAAGGGTCCTGAGCCCAGCTGCAAGAGCCTCAGCTCCAGCTCACACTGCTGAGACCAAAATAAAGAGTCAGCAGAGGGCCACTTCTTCTGTTTCATTGCTGCACCAAGGTTCCTCTGCTGTGACATCTCTGTTATCTTTGACCTTTAGAACATTTCCCTTATCAAGAACATTTCTTTTCTGTGGCTTTGACAGACATGTAGTACTCATCCTGCTGCTGATGCATAATTCCCTTTAGATGCTTTCAAAACCCCTGGGAGCTTTGGGATGGATATTTCAGCACAGACACATGAGCATTTCATAGGAAGCATTTTCACAATAGGATAGAACTGCTTCCCAGACACGATCCTGTGTTTTGGAATCTGCATAGTGTGGAGGATGTTAATATGGTGCTACTACAGTGGTTACAGCCGAGGCATTTATCTCACATCTCAGTGCAGGTCCACTGGTGGTGAGATTCTGTGCAGCCCCTTGAGTCACATGGCAGCATGTGACAGCTTATGTCAGGATGTGAACAGCAGCCTGCCTGTGCTATTTGAACTGCTTAAGGAGAAGACACCTTCTGAACATGAGAGGTGACATGTCCCTGTGCCAAAGAAAACCCAGCTTATAGTTGCTCTCCTGTTTTTCTTGTCCATCTAGCTTCCTTCTGATGCATCCCTCACCTCCAAGAACAGTGGCTTAGCCAACAGTCTTTTGAGAAGGAAAGGTTTTAAATCCTTATCTTGGAAGTCAGGCCAGTACAAAACCTGTACAAAGTTTTGGCCTCGTCTCTAGGGACACCGTGTTCAAGACACGACCAAAAATACTGACACCCTGTATTGTAGTAATGCTTAAAATGGCATATGGAAATGATCAACACTTGGGTGTTCGAAACCAGGAAAGTGTGAAAAGGGTGCTGGAAACCAGAACCGACTGCTGGGGATCCAGTTTTCAAGTATCATAAACACCCTGAAAGCTGAGCTGTATCTTATTGTTGGATTACAAGTGGGAGGTCTTGCTCACTGAAGGTCATTTTCTGGTGCTGAGAGAGTTCCGAGATAGACCTCTTTAGCTCAGACATTGAGGAAAGACACCAGACCTCCTGCATAATCAGATGGTGTCCTGAGTTTCTGTTGCATATGCTCCGGGGCCTCTGTGCTCCTGCCAGTTCCTCTTCTTCTGAGACAGCAAGGCAGAACAGAGGTATCACCACCACGGGGGAATTTAGACTAACAAGATCTCTCTGGTACCTCAGAGCAGAGCCTAAACTTTACCTTACCATATTCACATAGGAAGTATTTTGGAATAGAGCACACATTTCATGTCATGCTGTGGCTCTCCTTGCGTCTGGGGTTTATAAGCAAAATAATAGGCTTCAAAATACATGCTTGCAATAATTTCAGCATTCTGAACAGATGTCAAGAGCTGGAAAAAGAAAATTCCATATGATGCAAATCTCAGCTCAGATCAAAGTAACATTAAACCTACAGATTTCTGTGGCTGAGTGATCTTCTCCCTCTCTGTGTTTAAAGAATTGTGCACATGGTTGCTAAACACAGTCCTCAGCATGTACCACCTTCAGTAGGTGTTACCATTTAGTTGAAGGGAATTGTGGAAGTTTAGTGGAAGGGAGAAGTGGGCTGCAGTCCAAAGAGTCCATCTGTGTGCTGGTGTTTTCAGGAACACATATACACACATAGGATTCATAATGACGTTTTGCAAGCTCAGTATTATGAAGTTGTATGCTTCTGGGTGGATAAATCATCACACCCTGGTTAGAACTGAGTCCAGCTGTGCCATTTCAACTATGCTTTTTCTAGCCTCCATGGAGGAAAAGTAATGTCAATTGAATTTAAAAGGTTCTCTGGGCTTTCATATGATATGAACTAAAGTCTTAATTGCTTTAAATGCTTCCCTTCTGTTAGTAGCAGACATTGAGAGCCTTTGAAGGCTCTCTGATGGTGCTAGCTGAGTCTGTGACTGAAGGGATCATAATAAAATTCTTGTAGGGCAGCAGAAGTCTACCTTGAAGGAAAAAAAGTAAAAAATGCCTGTGAAAAATGCTTTTCACAAGGAAAAGCTTATTAATGTCAAACCTTGAACTGTGGCAAATATCAATGCTGATGCAACCCAGTTATACTTTAGAAACTAAACAGAGCACAGAGCTCAAGGGGCTGAGGGTAAGATCATCTTGCTTAACAAGTTATATCTACATTTTTCCCTGATGAATGAAAAATACACAGTTCATGTTCCTTTCCATGGTTACAGAAATCCAGAGCAAGCGTCAGGAAAGAAAGAGAAGAAGCACAGCAAATCCAACCTACAGTGGACTCTTGGAATCAGAGGTACTTTATAATTCATTTTTTTTACCACAGTTTTATTTCATATCAAAAAAAGGTCTAAGTGTTTCTTACTACAAATATATATATGAATGCAGAACCACAAATACTTGTAAAGAGATACTGATGTAGAAAGGAAAGAAAGAAAATATCTCATCTCAGTGGCTAAGCATCGGGTTTTCACCACACAACATCACTTGGTCCAAACAAGAATTCATCTTAATTTTAATAAAGGCCAAAAAGACTAAATCAATGTGGGATCTCATTAATCTTCTATCTACAAAGGCAGTCCCTTTAGATCATAAATGGAGAACAAAGTGCTGCATTATGTTCAAATGTGTATTGCTATTTCTCTTATCTTATGCCAAATTATAAATGGAGGTCTTTGCTTTTTTTATTAGTGACATTCATAAAAGGGGTGTGTTGGTTTAAGAATCAGTGTGGTCTGCAAGGGGTACATAATCTGCATAATAAATATAATAACTCATTATTAAAAGTAAAATGCTCTGGATAATCTCTGTTGTCTATTATGCTTACACTGTTGCATTTACAGTAGTGTCAGAATCTGGTTCTGCATAATATTGGATTGCAAACTTGGTGTAAAAGCAGCATATAAATAGACTTAACTTCTTCTGAATTTTTTTCTCTGTTTCTAAATTAACATATATGCATTTATTCAGCTAATTAAAAATTCACCTTTAAAATTTCAGAACCGTTTGGGTTTACTGGCTGAACTTTCTGAAATGAAATTAAACTGAAATAAAAGTCAGTTGCAGCCAGTTCTCTGTTTAAGCAAGGCTTCTCTGTTCTGAGTCCTCTATGACTAAGGAAAGTGATTCTTTATTTAGGCATAAGTGATGCAGAATTTCTGGTGTGCCAGTATTTCAGATTTCTGTCTTTGTTGGAAGACAGCAAACAGATGAGGCTGAGAAGAAACCCACTGCTGCAATTTGGAAAGCATTGGAGATTTTTATACTCCAGAGCAGATCTGGGCACTTAAGTTCTTCAGAATTTCTCAACTGTTTTCTTCAGTGCAAATACTGATGTCCATATGTGCAATATTTGACACGGTAGGAACTTTAGCCTTGCTAGCATTAAATCTGTAGCTCCTTAGATATTTTTGTCCTTATTATTAAAATACTTGCAGCAGAGTTTTGTAGCTGTAGCTATACTGGTAGACAAACTCTATTACCTTGGAGCAGAGGTGGAAGATGCCTGCTGCACCCCTAGTTCGTACTTCTCATCATATCTATTCTCAAAAGCATATGCTGAAGTGAAGGATGGTGCGGAGAAAGAAATGTCTGTGAAAGACTCCTGTGGCTGATCAGCTGTGTCGTCATTAGGAGCTGTCATTAAGTACTGACCATGGGGAATGCCATTCAAGTAAAATGGAGGCAGATGGTTTTTCTCTGATCAATTAGCTGCTTAGACTGATTTGCTAATCAGTGAGTTGAGGTATTTGTGGCATTTCAGGCATTTTGGTGCAGTTTAATTTAGTCTACTGAATGATCTTTAATTCATGATTGTTTAAATTAAAATTGCATATAAATTAGACTTTTTATTTGCCAACACTCTTCAAAATGGCAGGAGCTCAGCATTTGTAGTGCTGATACTAACTTCGTTTGCAAAAATGTGATCATGGTCTTAAGCTGTCTCTTGAATGGTGTGCTTTTTCTTTTCAAGTCTTTGTTCTTTAAAAAATGAGATGCCATTTTATTTTCCTACCCTCAGTAGCCTATTTTTTTAATAAAAAAGGCTTGTTTCAGGCTGATTATTTTTTGAAGAAAGAAACATTTATCCAAACATCTATTCATTAACAGACTGGCAGGCACGTATCTATAAGAGAATAGTTTGTTCACCAGAGAATAAATAATTTAATCGCAAAACCTCTCTAATTTTCTTCCAAGCAGAATCTAGCAACATGTAATGGAGGAAAATAGTGCTGTTTCCAGTCCTTCTGTACAAGTATTTGATGTCTCAGAGGAACAATTTGGAGTTGTGTAGACTATTAATGAAGCCTGGCTTGCTATTGATCACAGCTTGTACCATTAGACCAGGCTGGCCATGGGCTGTATTAGATGAGTTAAACATCTCAGACAGGTTTGCAGTGCTCACTGTAAGTTTGGTGATCTCAGCAGATAGAATCACAGCCAGCTCTTCAAGGTCCTGCACATTCACTTCTGAAAAGAAAATATTTTCCTAAGGCCTTCACTCGTTGTTTGCAAATGCAGTACACTCCTCTGAACTGTAGGCAGGTGTCACAAAGGAAGTAGTATTTTTCCTGCAGGTGAGAAATCCATCACCATTTCTGTATATGCAAATAGAGATGTCATCTCACAGCAAAAATTTTTCCTTATGGACGTTGCTGGACTTGGAGTTGTCTTGCTCTTATCAGCCCATGCAACATATCCTGCAACCCCATCAATAACATTTGCAATTTGTATTCCTCCCTTCTTAATATAATCTAATGCATAGCAAACTCCTCTATGAAAAACTTGTTAGAAAGGTAGATCATGCAACTCTTTGTCTGACTGTGTCAGAGGTCAGTTTAAGTAGCTTTTGGAGAGTTGGTTAGGTGTGAGGTAAGCCCATGAAGATTGATAATCTGAAATGTAAGGGACAGCCAGAGCACTTTGCAATGACATATGGGTTGGTTTCTTTTCCCTTGTAGCGGAAACGCCTTGCATCGAATTATTTGAATAACCCCTTGTTCCTTTCAACGAGAGGTAAGCATATTATTAAATTAATATACTGCTATTCTAATGACATGTTAAAAATGTATTAGTAGGATTTCATAAGAGTTAATGTTAGGATACCATAGAGCATTACGTTGTGTAATATCCTTGGGTTTTAATATGAAGTTAAAATAGATGGTTTTCCTGCAAAAACAATGGCAGGATAAAACTAAAGGTCACAATTGTATAGAAATGGATCCAAAGCCTCTGCAATCAGTGGAAAATCTGATCTCTGGCACTTTAAGCACCATGCAGTGAGAGAACTGATTGAAGAAAGTAATTAAGTACTTAAAAATATATTAAGTACTTAAAAATATATATTGAAAATTAATTACTGTTTTAGGCTTTTCATTTGCCTCTTTCCACCAGCTTTAAGAAACTACTCTCCATCGTCAAGCACTAGAAATTTCCCACAACTTTTGCTGCAATAACAAGGGCTGAAAACCAGTTTTTCTTATTCCAAGAGGTAGAGCCATAAATCTAGACCTGATGACGTTGAAAATGCTTTCCAGTCCTGTATTTATAAGAACTTCAAATCTGAAGCTTTATAGTAAATGCCTTGAGAATTAACAACTCACAGGAGCCTTTTTTGGGGATGCTGATGATTAGCTCATGGGAAGAAGCACATTTCAGGAAAAAAGTGCAAGACAGAGAAGACAAAGAGTTGGGACATGTGAAGTGAAACACAGAGAATGTTGAGTATAGTTTAATTCTTCAGACAAGACCCATGTAGTGTTCTAAGGAAGAAAGTGAGAAACTTGTATTTCAGAAGAGGAGATAAAGTCAGTAAAGAAACTTGATTCTGTCCTTGCCCTTGCTTTGCCTTTATGCTGAGATGCATTAGAGGGAAGAGAAGAGACACCTTTTTATAAGTTAAATGTTATTTCAGTATTAGGAGCATTTGCACGAGACACGAAGTTTTGACAGTTTAGTGTTTGCTTGATCGCCTTGTCAAGTGTCATGTTTAGTGCTTGAAATTCATATTTCTGCCTCTGCCTTGATTTCCTGCACCCCAGGAGCACTGACTGAAAGGGAGTGGTGCTTCTTTCTGCTTCACATGCCAGATACAGACACTTGGCCTACTTACCATATGCCTGTAATGTATTTGGTCTCAGAGGACAGCAGAGGTTATTACAGTAAACAGCTATGATGGCACGCCTCTTAGGAGGAAACCAGACCCATGTGAGCCCCACTGGAAAGAACATTATTCCTGGCTTAGTTTTATCTTCAAAAATAAAATTGTAATTTATTGTTTGTCTTTCCATAGCAGTTGTTTTTCCTATTTAAACACGTGAGAAATCAGGACAGAATGGCATTGTTAGTAAGTTGTGCTGCCAGCCCCTTGGTGGGTTTTAATCAGGGTTTGATATCTCTGACCTTCTTTTCATTATATGCTTCTCATTTTATTTGCAAGGAAGTAGGCAAATGACAGAGCTTTATTGATGCAGCTGTGTTGGAGCTTCCTGGAAATCTGCAACCTCTTTCCTTAATCATTAATTCGTCTTTGAGGAATTTTTGTTTTTTCCAGAATATATACTGGAGTTTTCTTAATGTTCTGAGAATGTTGAAATGGGCTTCTTTATAGCAGAATTTCCCACCTCTGCAAAGATTTTTTTGGCACCAGCACTGTTTTGCTGGATATTTTGCAAGTGCTGAACAGAAGGCAGGTGCTGTCCCAGATTGCTTGGCTCTGCAGTATTGAAGTTCTCCAGCTTCAGTGCAGAGTTGGCTGCACCTTCTCTTATAAAGTGCTGCTTTAGAAATATTGTCCTCATTTTAGTTTTTCAGCAAATAGAAGAGGGCAGTGGAAATGTTTTAAGAAGCTTAAAACTTTGTAGCATAAGTGAGCTGAAAAGACAAATAAACAAACTAGAAAAAATCCCCATGATGTCCAGGAAACAACTGTCATTTCTGGAAATACAGAAGAGGACAATTCTTGTAAATTTTGATCAATATGTATTAAAATGTCTTACCTGAAATGAGGTCACATCCTCCAACATGTATCATTTGTACAAAAGAGTCATCAATTATCAAGTCTCTGTTTATCTGAATAACATTTATATCCCCTGAGTAATCATGGTGTCATACAGTGGTGGATCTTTGTGTGTATATATTTGGGTATGAAGCAACATCTATATGTTTTATAGGTCTGTGATTATTTATAGAACTCATTGCCAAAGCATACTACAATTCTTGGAAGAAGTAGAGAAATTTATGCAAGAAAAAAATCAATCAAGGCTGTTAAATATAAAAATGAAGATGCAAGCTCAGGGTAAGGGAAGCCCATAAACTGCCAGCATCAGAAGAATGCTTCTGGATTTACTTAGTGTTTGTCCTGTTCTTGCACTCTGTGAAGGAGTGGCAGCACTGTGCTGTTAGCAAAGGACATGGGGATTTATAACCTCTGGTCCAAGTTAGGTGAAGCTGTTTCTTTATTCTCGAGTTCCAATTCCCACGTGTATGAGGCCTGCTCATGTGTACATCTTCATGCCTATGCACACATCAGTGTGTAAAACCAGTGTGTAAAGGTGGGAGGGGACTTCAGGTGAGTCTGATAAGAGGGATCACAATGGAACAGCTATATTCCTGCTCTGATCAGAGGGACCTGAAGGAGGACAGGAGAGCAATATCAGTTTGGTTGTCTCTACTTTAATCCAAATAAAGGCCTGTGCATTAAGTGTTTTTCACTGGGACAGTGTGCTCCAGCCCCTTGCAAGAACCCAAGTGAATATCTGGACTTATGCCAGGAGCATATTAGGCTGAATAGCTTCCCCCAGAGGGTGTTGGGCACTGAACAGGCTCCCCAGGGAATGGTCACAGCCCCAAGGCTGCCAGAGCTCCAGGAGAGTTTGGACAACGCTCTCAGGGATGCACAGGGTGGGATTGTTGTGGTGTGTGTGCAGGGTCAGGAGCTGGACTCAATGATCCTGATGGGTGCCTTCCAGTTTAGGATATTCTGTGATTCTGTAAATCAGCAGAAAAAAAATTGCAACAGACTGCAGTTTCCATGAAGCTCTTGATTTTTTTCTGGCTTTTTATTTTTGGGCAAAAGTGTGTTGAATTCCACAATTTTTAATTTATTTTTTAATGGAAGGCTTGGCCTGCTTTCCAGAGAGCTCTATTGGTTCTTCTTCCTATCAGGTTGTGAATACAATCACTACAGACTCGGTTCATCCAAAGGTCACTGGTGTTTTGGGTTTAATGAGAAGGAGTTGATGATACCATCAGGCCCACTCCCACAGGAGCTGACCATTTTGTCCAGAAATCAGCTCAACACTTAAATCTGTGTTTAAAAATTAGTTGGAGGCACCCATTTCATACTCCACATTAAGTACATTGCTGGTTCAGGACCAGCGTTTTCAACACCCAGCATGCTGAGGTCCTTTAGGAAGACTTTTTGACTACTGGCACATGGAGAGATCCTCTGCATGAAAATTTCTGAAAATGTCAAATACTATGACATTTTAGCATCAGACTTTTGGACATGGGATTCCTGCAATGTACATTTTAAAATCTCAAATGCTAATTCCATTGCTTGCTTTTATATTCTTTCTTGCCTGCATTAATTTTGGCAATGTCCTGATCTCCCACGCCACATCTTGATTAAAATTACTCCCAAAGCTGAGCACTAGCTACTGCAGCAATGTATTTTCTACTAATCTGTTTTCTGCCCTTCTTTTACATGCTAGCAAATGAGGATCCATTCTGGAAGGTATGTGTGGCAAAGTTTGTGTATTAGCAGGTATCTTACTCATCACTATGTATTCAGTGCTTGCTTCTGATTATTGTAGTCACTCTCAAGGTATCTAATTGCAGTATTCTCTTCTCCCACTTAAATTAATCTTTGAGTCCTTAAGCTAGACTTTCAAAGAGATGAACTCCTGGGCTTTCACATGCAAGACACATTTAGTCTCTTTGTTGATTCCACTGATTGAAAAATTGCTAGTGCAGATTTATGAGTTTAATGAAAATTTTACAAGAAAAATGAGTAACCACTCTAGTTCGTAAAGATTAAATCTCTTTACATTGTGGTTAAAATTAAGATCCTTTGAGCAGATAGTTTATAAAGAATAATATTTTTGAGAGTGATTTTTTGACAGGACTGGTTCAGAATTCGAGCCTGCCTAAAACTGCCAGGAAATTGAATTACTAATAGTAATTTAATAATAATTTTTAATTACTATTCCTAAAAATGAAAACGTGGTTCTGGAATTTAAAAATATAAAATTACTGTTCTACTTCCTGAAAAGCCCGTAGGAATTTTTTTTTTTTTTAATGATTCACAAGGCATGAGAATTTCAAAATCAGTATCTCCTCTATTAAAAAGAGTAATTAATGTTTCCACCAGATTAGCATAACAATCTACTACATGACATTGTAACTTTGTTGAGTCGTAGTCCATGTTATGTATTGCTTCAGACAAAGCCCTAATCAGTTTTGTTGGAGAAAGGTTGTCAGAGCAAGTCTGAGCAGGAAATAATTAGTGTCAGGGAGAAAGAGTCCAGAGGAGTTCACAAAAGAGGGTATATAGCCCAAGGCTCTGCTCCAGCCTCCTGTTTCCCCAGCTGCCTTTTGAGGCAATAGGCATGAAACATGGAACTGTGCTTCTTCCCCAGAACCCTTTTCTTGCTTGTTTCCTTCTGCTTTGGGGATGAAGGACAAGTGATACCCACATTAACTCTGATCCTGGACAGAGCCATGCATGGGGATACGTGTGTTGCAGTAACACACTGGCAAAGAAAAAAAGTAAAATAATTACTATATCACAATCTGGCTATATTCATCAACTCTCTCCTGTGTTTGATTAGTTGGGTTTTATGTTTCTGTTTCAATTTATGAAACTTGCTTCTGGCTCATTTGTTGTATGTATTTGTTGCTATCATATATCTATTATTTCTGTCTTCTGTGTCTGTCAGGGTCCTTTTGACAATTAGATTTCGTGTTTGAAGGATCCTGTCTGCTGCAGTAGAGGCTTTGAATGCTGTATAGAGAGAAGTTCTCAATGGATTGACTTTACCCAGGGCACCCTTCTCTTGCAGAATGAGATTCATCACGATGAACACTGCACTGCTTGCAAGTGTGGAGTTAACTTGCAGCCCTGTGGTACATGTCCCAGAGCATATCACCTCAACTGCTTGGACCCACCCCTCAAAACTGCACCCAAAGGGCTCTGGGTCTGCCCAAAGTGCCAACAGAAGGTAAGCTTCATGGAGCATGGTGTACCAAGAAGGGAAAATGGGAGACACCTCGAATTTGTGTACCCCTAAACAAATCTAACCTATGGTTGTAGCTCAGTGGACTACATTAGATGAAGAAGTACTGAGGTTTTCAGTGCACTTTGCAGTATTGATTTCTGGTATTTCTCACCATCCTAGAGTTAGAACATATGTGGAGTGATGTAGCTTGCCTATAATTTCTAAGAATTGTCCTCTTTAAATGTCTCTTCAGTTCCTTCAGCTCCTTTCTTTACAGTAACATCACTAGCATGTAGTCAGACAAAGAATGTAAATTTTAGAGATGAGGGAGGCAGTGTCAGAAGAAGACACTGTTCACCAGTGGATCTGAAAGGTGTGAGGAGAAAATTTCCTTTTCTTTAAATCATATTTGTTACACAAAATTGTTTATCACAGTTATGTGACATATGTTAAACTGTCTAGTTGCTGTGAATAATGTTGATTGCACAAGTAAGAAAAAATTACTAAAAAACTAGAGTGTCACTAAAGTGTAGATTCTGTGTCATAGAGTTCCTTGTGGTTAGCCTTAAGATCACTTTTATGTTCTGAGACAAGGACCCAAGACCCTGAAAGATCCTGCAAGGCTTGAGCAAATATTAATGTGTGTTTTTTTTGAATCCTAACCATTTATTGTTTCCTGGGCTTACAGGTGTTAAAGAAAGATGACAATGTGCCATGGACTGGAACTCTGGCTATTGTTCACTCCTATGTTACTCATAAAACAGGTAGGGATTAACTCAGCCACTGACAAGGGATTTCCGGTTCATGGTAGGCAGTGCCATTTGAGTCCTTAGCTGAAATACCAAAGTAGTGTTAGAATGCTGCCAGGTCTGATGGTGTAGGTCATAGGGCCATAAGTTACTGGGGAGAGCAGACTTGTTCTCTCCCCTTTCCCTTGGTCTGCTCCTTTGCCATCTTCTCTCTATAAGGAAGTTGAGAGTGATCTCTCAGGGACTTCACTCTCTGGAGGAAGTTGTCATCAAAGTGGTGCCTTCCCTGGAACAGTGCTGAAACCAGGATTTTGAGGCAGAATCCTTGGGAGGCAGAGACAGGATAAGCAGAGCCATGTCATTGGGTGTGTAGCACAATGCCAGACTAGTGTCCCAGACACCACAGCAATACCAACTTCTAATTGTTTCAGTATAGTATGGCAGCCACTTGAGTCATGTGCAACAGCTGTGCATTGAGCATTATTACTTTTTAATTCCCTGTTTCATTGTTAAAATAGGCTATTTGGGGCATTAGATCATATTTGTAAGGACATTTATGGAGCTCTGGAACAGTTATAATTGTGCTTTTCTGCCAGGGTCACTAACTAGTGCCGTTCCAAGGAGCTGGCCTCTTCCTAAATACCATTCACCTCTTTCTTGGAGATCTCCAGGATCACATATGGTCTAAGGATGAATTTTAATTCACCTTAAAGGTGCACTGCATCTTTTGGATTGTCCTCATGTGCACTAACCATTGACATAGAATCCCAGAACATGCACAGAATCCCAGAATCATTTAGGTTGGAAAAGACCTCCAAGTTCATTGAGTCCAACCTGTTATTGATCCCACCTTGTCAACCAGCCTAGAGCACTGAATGCCATGTCCAATTGTTCCATGGACACCTCCAGGGATAAGAACTCCACCACCTTTCTAGGCAGCCCCTTCCAATGCCTGACCATCATTTTAGTGAAGAAATGCCTGCAAGCAGAAACTCCAGATTTCTTTGGCTGTACCTGCTGACAAAAGGCTAATGAGACCTTAAACTCACTATGCAAAATACCTGCTTCTGCTTTCTATCCTCAAGCACACAGTACATCCTTTTCTTAACCTCTGCATCCTTAATCTTATTGTTCCACAGTCAAAGAAGAAGAGAAGCGAAAGTTATTAAAGAGAAGCAGTGAGCTGAAGAGTGAGCATAGACAGTTAGAAGAAAAAGATCGACTTCTCAACAGTGCAGTGAAGGTAGGACATCTGATGGGAACACAGAGTCTCCTGAAGAGATGTTTATAAAGAATTTAAGTCCAGAAAAATTATACTTTGTGGCTAGAAAATGATTCAATCTCCCAAGCAATAGATTTTGGAGTGTCAATGTGTTTCTCTCTGAGGAAGTGCATTTTCTTTATGCACAAAAGCAAGCCACTCTGGCAGGCTGAGGAAGAGAAATCACTTGAATTCCTGTGGCAAAACACACACAAAACTCCACAAATAGCCATGTCTGCCTTCCTTGTAGTTGCATCTATAGCTCTGAGCTACTCAATGACTTCAAGGCACTTCCATCCTCTAGGTGAAAAGTTCAGTTACAAGTGTGTACTTCAGTGGTAGCTGCTTATTCATTAGCTCAAATCTCTTGATATTAAGTAGAAATAACCATTTTTACTGAATGTTGTAGCATCTCTCCATGACTGAACATGGACTATTTTGTCTTTCCAAAGTAATTTTAAAGCTCGGTGTTGTCTGGAGGTATTTTCCATACATGTTGTGCTATGAGGAGCAGTCTCTGAATGAATGAGCTGAATTCAAAGCCTAATTCCTACCCTTCATGGCTGAAGGAACTATCTGGGGCTACCTTCCTCCTGAGAGGTAGCTGCTAGTTTGCATGGCAGCCTCAATATATATTTGACACTTCTTTACCTTGAACGAAAAATCAAAGTGGCAGCTGCAGGAGTAACTGGTCACTGCTTGTTTTTCCATTGCAGTTATCCAGAGGAGGCACACTAAAACATTTATCATGTAAAACAGAGTGGAAGGAAAAGCAATAACTTATTAAAATACATCACTGTATATTCCCTGAGCATGTGCATAGCACTAATGGAACTACACATGCATGTAGTAGGTAGGAGAGCGCAGTAGGATGAGGAATTTGGAAAGAAAAGCTGTCAGCTATCAGGTGTGTGTCATGGCTGTCAAAATCAATAAGATTTCTACCTAAGCAGAATCAGGTTATTTCAGTAGGCAACACTTATTTAAATGGTAATATTAGCCAATGATTACATTTATTGGAAATGGATACACTTGAAAGAAGAAATAAATTAAAGGTGTCCCAGCACAGAGCAATTTCATTCTGACAATTTAACAGATATTTTTATGAAAAAGAACATTCTCATACACCCCACATCTATAATGGTAAAAAACGGAACATAATTTATCTTTTATCTGAAATTTCATATCTCTAAACCAATCTCTGAGCAGCTTCACACAGTTGCTTTGCAAACAAGTTGATTTTCAAGTGAGCATTTCCCAATTCCCCAGGAGTGGAGAATCCCCACCCCTGGGCAGTCTGTACTATAGCCAAAGAGGAGCAATCTGCAGACAAGTAATTGGTTTGGTCAGAATCCTGAGCACACTGGGAGGAAGAAAACAGCTTTCAGGTATTAGAGGCTGCTGTCCCCTTTCACCTTACAGACAAACTCAGGGTGTGGGTCTGTCCCTCACAAAAGAATGGGGTGCTGAATGCAGCAGTCCATGGTTGGGAAGGGAAAGGAAAATTACTGATTCTTCCCATCTCTTCTTGGAGAAATAGAGGATTTGGGATGCCTTAGTTTAGCTCCTGCTCTTGTGTCCATTTTCATGGAGATTTTATTTCAAAAGATGCAGTTTGGTCACCCTGAGGGATGAAAGCTTTCTTGTGAGTGCTCTGGTATAACAGTTGTGTCTTGGAGCAAAATTTTCTGCCAGAAAAATGTTAATATCACGTTCAGTGAGATTAATGCATCTTCACAGTGCCTATTCCCTGAAATGTGTGGCACATATGAAATGCATCCTGGTGAGGTTCACCCACCAAGCATTTATCAGGGTCCTTCAGTAAGAGTGAGAGATCTGAGTGGTGCCTTCTGTATCTTCAATAGCCCAGTTATTACATTCCCATGCCAGGCATCTCTGTGAAGTGCAGAAGGTGTTCCTACCTGCCAGTCTATCTAGAGGATGGAGTCAGAAACATCCTCCAAATGCATTTTGCCTGGGAACAGTATTGTTCCCTCAGACAGCTGCTACAATGTGTGCAGCTCTGCTGATTACTCCATTTGTTAAGCTGTGGTTTTGCTTTCCCCAAGGGAGAACATACTTCATTAGAGCAGACTGCGCACCCAAGGCACCAAAGGATGTTTGGAGAGATGTTTGACACCACTTTGAATATATTCTCAGTCTTTCCTTCTATTTCCCTTTCTTTTATTTGACAGAAATGCTTAGAGCTAAAAACCAGCCTGATGGCCCAGCAGAAAGGAACTCAGTCATCACTGGAACGTCTCAAAACCCTCATTAGACTGATACAAAATGAGCAGATGATTCAGGTTACCATGACAACCACCACCACCACCTCCCTGCTATCCATCCCCTGGATCAAACCCTCTGCTGCCTCTGCTGCCATGCACAAAGCCTTGCAGCCATCCCAGGGTAACAACTGACAGGAGTCGGCCATGCGTGGTCTAAGGAAGGGGCAACGAGAAACTTTGTGCACGTGAGGAGAGGAGAGATGAAACTGGAACAAATGACAGGAGGAGCAATCTCAGCTTTGATACACTTAAGAGACTTGCAGACCAGTTAGCCCCATTTGTAGGTCACTGTAGCATCAGGTTCCCACAGAGTGGGTTGTGCTGCAGTTTCATATTTGCCAAGACCTTCAGTGCTTATGACATTTTGTTTTGTTATGTTGGCCTTAATGTATTTATGACTGAGGATGAACAGGAAAAGCATGGCTGATAGGAAACAGGATAGCCTTTTGTGGCGGCAGGCAGGCTTTCTGTTCTAAGGGGAGAGAAGTTAGTAAGGTATTAGAGAAGTAGTTGGGCTGAAAGCTATTTGTGGGGGGGGGGGGAATTGGTGAGATAACCAGAAACTGAGCTACTTAGCACTTGACACGGATTGTTTTCAGAGGAACGAGTTTGGCTCCATTGATTCAGGTGACCTGGAGATGGGGTTGTTGTGACCAGAACAGCATCACGGACACTTACAGAGCCTTGGAAACAAAAGATCTTTCTTTTCCATATTATTAGACTTGACAATTGCAAATATTTAAATAAAGAAACTGTATGAAGTTAGCATTTCTGGTAAAATATTGAAATATTTTCATGCTGATGCTTCTGTTCATGCGTTCCAAAATATTTTAAAAATACGACTGTAAAACTCCTTTAGAAGGTCCTTTTTACTTATTTTGCTATCAGTATATTTTTCTCATGGAGTTTTTGTGCAAGGTTTAGCATCAACCATAACAGTGGATATCCCTGACAGTTTGGGGTTCATTTTTTTAATAGATTATATTGTGGTTCTCTGTCTTTTTATTAATTTTGGATTCTTTTGTAAGGAAAAAAAGCAAATAAATATTCTGGGTTTTGTTTCTTTTCAGTATAGATAATATGCCAAAAAATAACTTAACATTTTTGTACTGCATTTTTATTGTTAAAGATATGTAACATTCTTTTGATTTTGGTTTTTGTTTTGTTTTGTTTTGTTTGGATTTTTCTGTTTGGTTGGTTGGGGTTTTTTTGTTGAAATGTCCACGGAAATGGTGCAGGAAAAAAAAGCTGCCTCAAGGGGTTGGTTCTCAATCTGGAGACTCAAACTCAAGATTTCTGGGGGAGGGCCAGGGCATGGAAAATTAAAATGGTTTGGGAGGATTTTGTTTTTGGCAACTTGATTCCTTTTTAACATTTTGTTGAATTTTAGTGTATTTGGGAAGTGTTTATCATTAGCCTGAGAAAATCCCAGTGCACTTGTTTGTTTTACTAGCTGGTCTTCCTGATTCTGCAAGGTCCTGCCTGGTCTCCTGCAGCTGCCTGGGAAGGTGGTGATGGACACCCCGGTTTTCTCAACTCACAGTCCCCAGTGCCATTGTCTTTGTCCTTATGAGTTCTCCATCAATTAGCAAAACAAGTACTTATGGAAAGTCACCAGAGCAGGACACGAGGCTAGTTTCTCACATCAGCATATCACATGGTGCCAAATAGTCTTTTTTGCTTTTAATTTTAAAAAATAAACACATGAGGGACTGTTTTTTTTTGTTGCCCATCACTAGGCAACACATAGTCCCTTCAACCATTTTCACAACTCCGGGAGAAACTGTGCAGTACTATACAAATCTATTTTAATACACAACACTCGATTGAACAAGATTTTTATATTCTTTTATTGATGAACAAAGTGAACTAGGTAAAACACAGTTGTTATACATTGGTTAATGTATGCAATTATGCATTCCAAGTGGCTTGCAATGTAGATGTTTTCAGGTTTCATGGCTTTTTTTTTTTTTTCTCAGACAAATGACAAAAAAAAGGAAAAGTGTGGAAGGTTTAATATGTGGATAATTTCTGAAAAACTGTCTTCAACTGTTAAAAGTAGTTATTTTGAAAAGGGAGCTGTCCAGTGGATAGTGTGAATAGAAAAAAAAAAGTGTTTGTCTTAAATATGCCAATGTAGTTTTACTTCTTTATGATGCATTAAACTTGACTGACAATTTCCTGGCATTGTTGTGGTGGTCTCTGCTGCTGAGGGTCACAGCATGGCCTGCCCTGTCCCTGTTGAGGGCCCCCCTCCCTAGCCAGACTCTCTCTGGGAGGGGGGAAGTGACTCGTGCTGATTTCTCCACCTCTGTGTTCCATTTTCAAACTTAAGTGCTGCAAGAATGAGTACAATGCTTTCTCCTTGCTTTCTATCAGGTCCGGTCCCTTGCTTAGCTTCCCACCTCTTGGAATAATTGCCAAGCCAACAAACCCCTGGGCTTTGCTTTCATACCTGCACTCTCAGGTGCTCTTCAAATGTGTGGTGACTCTATTTTGTAATTTATAAATCACTTTATAACTGTAGTAAAGCAGTTACTAAAGAAATTTTAATTCATCTTTGCATTTCATCTTTGGGCTTAAAATGCTGCAATAAATCACCTTCCCCCTCAATATTCATGCTAGAAACACAGCTGACTGGCAGTCCACTTGCAGTTGACATTCTTCTGGTTGCCGAGGCAGAAACTTTGATCATCCCAGCACTAGTGCTGTGTTGGCTCCACATGGGAACAGCACCATTTCACTGTTGGTGTGTGGCCCTGTCCCCACTGTGTTTACCCTGCTAAGCAAGATTGCTGCTGTGATGGCATCTCAGTGAGAGGCTGCTCTGGCTCACTCCTTGAACTCTGGAACTCCACATGCTTCACTTACCTCTCTCTCCGAGACACAGAAGGGAAATCTAAGCAAAGCACAGGGTCCCAAGCTAGAACCATGGCCAAGGCCCTGAAAATCGGAGTGACACCAGATTCAGTATTTTCCATTGGAGGAGGATTTAAATAATAATTTAATGACTGAGTCCAATATCTCTTTAAATACTGCATTCCCTTTCCCCCTCTCATTTTCCAAACTGGGGTACTTTGCAGCAGCAGCAGGGAGAACAAGAGACACAGGCTCAGGAAGTGACCTTCTGTCCCTGCATACAGGTGAACAAAAGCTCCAAGATTAAAGTGACAAGTGCCTGCGACAAGCCTTCCTCCCTCTGCAGCCAAGCGTGGCAACCTCTAAGGTACCAAAGGAGTTGGGAGATCTTTACAATCTCTCCCCAACATGAGGGTCCTGCTGCCAATATGCTCCATATTGTTGAAAACCCAGGGTTGTGTTTTAAGCTGCTGAAAAATAAATGATGCATTCTTCACCTTGACAGGCTTTTGCATCCCTTCACACGAGACCTTTCCAACAGTCTTCATCTGCATCTTGGGGCCACTCCTGTTTTGCTTGGCCATGGAAATATTATCTAGGTAAAACTCCAAGGAGAATTAAGAAGGGCTGACATCAGAAATAAATTCACAAAGCAGCTAATTGAGAAAAATGGAATTCTGGCGTAGATATTATGTTATGATTTAATGTTCACTTACAAAACTAAGGAATTTTCTAGTGGTTTGAAATTGCATTATAAAAAAATGTGCTGAGCCACTGGCTATGTGTTTCATTCTTCTTACCTTCCTCCATTACATCACAACTGAAAAAAAATAATAAAAAAATACAAAATCCCAAATCCCACCCAGATGGATAGGTGTCACTTCATCTAGTGACTCATTTAACCTTCCTGAGCTCTGGGAGTTTTTAAGCTGATGGGAAAGGCTGAATTCAAGGACTTTTCACACAATATTAATCTTCCCATTTGTCCCAGAGTCTCCTGTGCTGGTTGCTTCTGCCCAAGCTGCCCTTCCCCTCTCCCTCTGCTGAGGGGCTCCAGAAGCCTCAGCCAGCCAGTGTTGTGTAGAAGAGACAGACACAACTGGTGAAGTGAAGGCTGTTCAAATTCATCTGGGCTGAGATTTGATTTAACACCAGCCATCCGGTGAAACAGTCTTGGCAGAGAGTGGCTGTAAAGCTGTTGGTTGGCAACAACTGCACATGAGCCCAGGTATACCCAACTGGGCGGGAAGCTGAGGACACCTGGCCTGGACCAGGAATAATGTGTCCAGCAGGACTAGAGGAGTGAACACCCCTTGTGCTGGGCACAGTTGAGGTCACACCCTGAGTGCAGTGGCCAGGCCTGAGCCCCTCATGACAAGACAGACACTAAAGGGCTGGAGCATGTCCAGAGAAGGAATCAGTGCTAGGGAAGGGTCTGGAACACAGAGGAGGCTCAGCCTGAAGAAAAAAGTGGCTCAGGGAGAACCTTCTTGCTCTCTACAATTCCCAGACAGGAGAGTGCAACTAGGTGGGAGTCAGGCTTTGCTCCCAGGAAACCAGGGGCATAATCTCTGAAAATATTTAAAAGACTTGTAAATGGGGCACTTGTGGACTTGGCTTTTCTAAGCTAGTCATTGGATTCAACCTTACAGGTGTTTTCCAATCTAAATGATTCTGGGATTCTATCATCACCTCTGCTGTGCACCCTGGGTGTTTGGGGCTGCCATGGTGCTGCTTCAAACAAGGCTACGTGGTGTGCTAGGGCCAGAGGGTCACTTTCTTTGAAGTAATGTTGCTCTGGGTGTGTCTATCACCTGTTTCATTTAAGTGGTCTCAGGCTGGAGCCAGGGTGTGAGTCCTGGCAGTGCTAGCGACCAGCCAGGTGTCTGCCCTGTGCTGGAGTAGTAACTAAAAATCACAGCCTAATGAAGAGCTGAAAGACAGGCAGGCAGATGTCACTGCCTCCAGGGGTCTCAACTCAGAGCTTCCCAATTTGAATTTACTCCACAAATTTGCCTTCAACACCAGAGACCAACAAGGTAATAGTAGCAGCAGGTTTTGTTGTGGCAAAGCCGCAAAATTTAATAGTACTGCAGAGCTGAGTAAGGCTTTCCAGTACTGTATAACTGTAAATGCAAATAAATCCCTGCACAAATGCCACCAAGCTTCTGCCTGCTGGTAAGATGAATTAGTATCAGGTAGCACAAACATTTATTTCCGTGGCAAAATGCTAATACAAACCTTCCATTTTGGGCTCTATATTAGGCAGGAGAGGGTTTACAAAGTTTATAAATAAATTGTACTCCCAGTCACATTAAGTCATGGGGAGGGCACAACTCTTGTGGAGCTCAGCCTGTGTGAGTCTCCCTTCTCTCCAGATGAAGGTGGGGATTGCTGGGCTTTCATGTGAGATGCTTTGCCTGGTTTTCTTTATCACCTCTCTGGTCATCAAATTGCTTTCCTCAGTCAAAAGCTCACTTAATTAATGACACATGTAATGAGTTCATTGGAAATAGCATTGCAAGGGCCAGCTAGGAGCAGGGCTGGGTCCACAGAGACTCTCTGCCATCAAAGGTGCAAGGAACCAGGGACACAGCATAGGCTATTATGCTCATGCATTTTGGAAGGTGAGGTTGCACAGGGCAATGCTGAGTCGCAGGGATGATTCCTCGGCTGCCAGCAGAGGTCAGATGAGTTGTTTTTTTGCAGCAATGCTGACAGAGCCATCTGGTGCCAGCCCAAAGAGGCAGGTTGGGAAGACTTTGTTACTGACCTCAGCTAACAGCCTAGAAAAATAAATTGTATTCTATATCTTCTTGGAGAGAAGAAAGCAACATCCCATGTGTTATGGCCTAATAATTCTAGTGATCCCACAGAAGTGCTTCTTCAAAGAAAACAGTTCAGAAAATGAGTGCTAACCTAAAGCCTGGGATGCTGCTCCCCTTTGTACTTACAAGAGCCCCAGGGTTCTGCTGCCTTAAGCTCACAATGAACATGAAGTTCACTCCCTTTGAACCATCCTGACCTGTTCACCAACTGCAAGCACAGCTGGAGGGGTACAGAGCACCCAGCTATGCACTGGAGGAGATCACAAGAGCTTTACACTGCTCCTTCAGTGGCTCAGGACAAACACTTGGACTTCTGCTATGCTGCATAGGGCATAGACTTGCTTTTCTCTGCCCAGACAGAAAGAAATCACTGCCACCAAATCACCATGGCTGCCCACGGCAGGGGTAGCACCCCCTTTGATGCACCTGGGGACATGGGTTAGTGGTGCCTTGGCAGTGTTGGAGAACAGCTGTAGGCCCTTTCCAAGCTAAACAATTCTGTGCTAATCAGGGAGCTTTAATTTCCTTATCTGAATCATCCTTTCCTGCACTTCACTGGTGTCTTTCACTACTCTTGCAGGGAGGAGGAACCACTTCTCCATCTCCACACTATGCATCATCTTCAGTGCCATGGTACAATGGAGTTTCCTATAGTGAAATCACTTGGTTTCTAAGTCAGCCTCAAATGACTTGTCTACCAAGATAGTGCTTCAACAGCCAAGTCTGCAATGACAGCCATGGATGCAGGACATGCCATGACTATAGAAAATAGAAAATAGAAAATGCGGCCATCATGATGGAAGCAGAGTCCTATTAATTTTCAAGTGGTAATTATATGGAAAAGTTGTGGTACTGTGACACGGAGAGAATGGGATGTTTATCCAGGCTGAATGTCAAGGCTTGTGACAGAGCTCTACAAAGCCTCTCTTCATTTTCATCCTCTCATTTATATTATTTTGTAAAAGCTCTTTTGGTGCATAAGGCAGTGATACTATCTTACTGAATTTTATGCTTTTTTTGTAATGGACTAAGTTTTTTTGTCCTTGTGCTGTGGCCACTTACCCATTAGGGTTGGCAGCATGGACTCTGGGCTCTGGAGAGCTTTTGCTGTAGCAATGATGAGAGATCAGCCAAAAGCCAAAGAATAAGAAAATAATTTAATCAAGCTTCTGAATAGAATGTGAGAATAAGAACAGAATGTAGACCTGCTAATCCTTTTTAAAGCCATTTGTTATAGTTCAACATCTTTTTGTTGCTCTGCAGCAGCATTAAGTACTCCATGAAGATAAGACTGAAAACTTTTGGTGGCCCATGGCTGCTGGTGTTTGGTAGCTCAGTAAGCATGAAGGAGCTCCTGTACTGGGAGGGAAAGGGGGAATGGAAAAGGACCCCTCTACAGCCCCTAACCTAGAACAAGACAGCCACAGATACCAGCCTGTGCCTTGCTCAAGCTCTGTGCACGTACTCAAAGAGTGATGCAGCCTGCTGTGATTCTGTGTCTATTCTTAGTATAGTTATTGAATACAGCATAAGCATTACTAGACATCAGCTGGGGTTGCATTTAATCATACACCAGTAGAGCAGGTTTCTCAAAGGATACATGTTGCTGTAGAAGGCTGCGAGCACTGGGAAATGTGGAAAGAAAAAGATCATCTAACTTCTTTTCCCCTTCATCACACCAAGGGTTGGGCTATGGAGATATAAAAGCTCTATCAAGTTATCAAAAGCATAATCATCTTTATCCTTCAGAGAAAGGGGAAACTCAGTCTGGGTAATTCCACTCACTCAGACACTGTAAATTGAAACTTACCTGCAACCTCAAACCTCTTAGTTTCAGTTCAGTTTATTCAGCTACAGAATAGCCCCAAAATCCTTAGATCATTCCTGTCCCATAAAATTCCAGGCCGATTGTGTGCATAGGCTGCTGACAGGCTGCAGATGAAAAAGGATGCAGCTGGCAATAGACAGAGGACACAGCTTTGAAGGGATGGGAAATATGTGGGGAAGGAAAGAGGACAACACAAGCAGATGAATTGGGGAAGAACATGTTTCTTTGGACACTTTTGAAACATACAAGATAAATTCCTTACTATAGCCACTATTATTTTTAGACCTTTGGATGAAGAAATTATTGGGTGGTGTCAAATATCCACCCGTTCAAAGACTCTTCCATGACTTGCTGCAGAAATCTGGTTGAGACACTAAAGATGATGTAGTTTGGTGCATTTTACAGTTGCATTTTATTGTCCCATTAATTAGGGGAGCAGAAATAATTTTTCAATCACAATTTTTTAGGTTTTTTTCATTTGCCAGGTATTCTAGAGCGGAACAGTCAGGTGTATAGGTCTATGGTCTTATGGTGTGCAATTACCACAGCTCTCCTAGCACTAAAGACAGCAGTTAGGAAGAAACATGAGAACACTACAATTCCACTACAATCTTCCATCACTCTCAGATGATGCTGGAGAGCACTGGAATCCTTTGCAACATTCCATACACTGAAATGGCTTTCCAGGATGTGCATTGATAAAGACAAAAATCGAACTCTTCAGATTGTGTAAATGGGTACCTCCACCAGGAAAGGCACACCACCTTTCACACTCCAGCCATGTGTATTGAATATATGATTTACACACTTGTTCCTGCTCAAAACAGGACATGTTTTCTTCTGACTTCTCTTTGTAATTGAAAGCCTCTTAGAAGTGAACAGGGTATGAACAGGAACACTACAAGCCAGTAGGGTTTGGCTGAATGTGAATTTCTCACATCAAAAATTCCAGATGCTGGCAGTAATTGTCTATCGCTCTCTTCCCCTGTGATCCAACACCACCATGGCCTCTCAAAAAGTGAGGGTGTTGGCAAATCTACATTTTCCACAGCTGGGAATACAAACCAGTCAGGAAATGAAAGGGTGTGTGTGTGCTTGTACCATCAATCCCATTAAAAGTTCAACTTGCTACCTAAGTACACATTGATCATGTGAATAAAATATGGCAAGTTTTTCTATTATTAGTCTCCTCATGGGTGGATTAAAGTTTATAAGGCTCTGGGAGATTCTGTGATGAATGCCACTCAAGGATTGCAGCACACCCAGACAGATCATGTAAGTGATATTCATTTATGGAAGTTTTTTTGTTAGAACTCTGAAGGGTCCCCTTGGTTAATGACGTTGCTCAATCTTCTTACATTTCTTCATAGATTCAGGGCAGGAAAGTATTCCCTTTCCCTTTCAGTGCATTCTGCTAGAGGTGCCCCCATAATAATCAGACTAGACTTGGGACCAATATTCATTTCCTAGCAGGTCAGTAAACTAAAATGCTTAGGCAATTTATTCTCTATATATTGTCAGCTAGGTAACACTTGATTTCTCGTTTCATGACTGCATTTTATTGTTTTCAGATGAAATCCAGAATATGTGTTTTCAGCAGATTATCTCCATAATCACTTTCTTTTTGCTATGGAAATGATCTGAAAATTGTTCTTTGATACGAGAGTTCACAGGGTCACACTGTACAAAAGCTTGAATCATGCAATTATCATTTGTAAAGAGAAACTGTTATCAAAGTAACTGCAGGGGACACCTCCAGGACTCCTCTTAGAGTCAGGAAATTTGAAACATATATTTCTCTAACATGATTTTCACTCCAAACCCTTCTGAATAATTCATGTGAGCTGATTTAATGCCATAGTTAAGTCTGGCACTTAGGACTGAGATCGGGGGATTCTGCCACAGATGGAGGATTTCACCAGTTCCTCTAGGGCTGGGGAACAGGGCTGTGGTCTCATCACTACCGATTTATACTCAGGTGCCTTTAATTTGGGAGAGTCCACATCCCATGATCAGCAGCCTTGTAGGGAAAAGCTGGGGTGGAGTTAAGGCCCTCCCAGTTTCTGCCTAGACTGCCTGCTGGAGAGGCAGGAAGGCAAAGGGGAGCAGGAGCCCCGATCCCCCATCACTGTGTCCCCAGCAGCACTAATGACAATCAGACCCAGAGCTTCTGGTTTTCTTAAGTAGCATCAAATGACCCACACTGGGACAACAGGTGTGATCTGTTCTTTAAAGAAAAAGGGTGCCTTGACATGAGAGAGCACCATTTTGTTCTTCATTTACTAAGGAGAGGGACTATAAACCACTAGGAAATGGTAGTTTTCAAAGTACTATGTGGAAGATCAGGTGTTTAGCATGTGACCAATACTGAAAGAGGGAGTCTGGTTGTAACTATCATCCCAAGTGTCCACAGACAGGCAAATTAGCTGAAGGGATGCTTGAGACTTGTACTTGGTAAAAGTAAAAGGGTCAAAGACAACTGTGTTCTGACAACTGCAGCTGGCAAATTCCTGCTGTCTTCCAGCCTAGGAGGAGTGGGAGAATTTATGTGGGAGCCCCTACCTACCTCTGGGAACATTTTGAGCAAAGCTGACTTCCATGAACTCAGGATTTCAACCCACAGGGCTCTGGACTGTTACTGTGCTAAAGCTGTCCAGGACTCCCATTCCCATTACACAACACAGCCCACAGACCAAATGCCACTTAGTATTGGCTGGATTTTTTAAAAAGGACATGAGGAAATGGCAAAGAACCTTTTATAGGACTTACCAGTATTTAATCCCAGGGAACTTTTAATTAACATTAATATCTTAATGCCAGATGCTGCTTATTTTATTTATTTTCTTTTTTTTTTTTTTTTTCAAAGAGCACTAAAATTATTGCATATGTATTTGGACCAGTCAGAGAGTGGCAAAATATTGTGGTTTTGTTTATTCCCAGAGGCCACATTCCTCCCCTATCAAAACAGGATACAGAACCAAGTTGCTGAGCAATGCTAAGCGTAACTATGTTTGAGTTTCAATACAGCAAGGTTAGGAGGCTCTCATGCAGATGTCAAGCTGATGAGTTGCAATATGAAACTATGATAGTTTTGTCCTTGGCAATCACATTTTGCTGAACTGCAACAATCCTGAATTCTTGTTAATTATTCTCTCTGTAATATACTAGATTTTATATTTAAATGGGAGTCATAGGTAGCTATTACTTACAGATACTCAAAAGCCACATGTTGTTTTTATACCACTTGAGGAACAGCAGAAAACACGCAGCTGTGCCATCAGAAGCTGGTCCTAACCCTTCTTGTTCTAAAGTCTCTATTTTTCAAATTTTAATCACTGCCTAATGCTATAGATGACAACTACTGGGCAAACAAAGGCCTGGCATACTCAGCATTCCACAGCCTTCTGAATTATTAATAACCTCCTGGTTATTTCCTGAGATAAGAACAAATCCTCTTCACCCTCTATGACAAGATTTTGTTGCACTCTTCATACAGGCTGGCAATTTCCAACTGCCAAGAGGAAGAGCAGAAGCACAAGTCCTCAACTCACTAAAACTTCTGGGATAAAAGAAGTGTCTGTGTTTGTAGAGGAGAAGATCTTCCTGAAACTATTCCTTTTACTGCAATTAAGTATTCCCTCTGTTTCATTTGCTCTGTACAGAAGCAGGAAGGCCAGAGCATTAGGGAAAACACCACTTACCTTTTTCTGGAGTATCAGAAGCAGTTGAGGGAGCTAGGGAGGGGCTCAGCCTCGAGTAAAGGAGTCTCAGGGGGGACCTTTTCACTCTCTACAACTCCCTGACAGGAAGGTCCAGCCAGGTGGGGGTCAGGCTCTTCTGCCATGTCTTAAACAAAAGGGCTAAAAGAAATGGCCTCAGGTTGTAACAGTTAGTAAAAAAACTTCACTGAAAGAGTGGTCAGACACAGTATGTTGCCCAGGGAGGTGGTGGAGTTACTGTCTCTGAAAGTGTTCCAGAGGTGTCTGGATGTAGCGACATCACCATCTCGGGTCGCTAAATTACAAGGCTGAAAGAAATGCCACAAAGCACTTTCTAAAGAAAATTACTAGATATTAAAACACCTCCACAAACTGACTGAAATTTAAGTTTCTACCACCCACTTTCAGCTACTTTGCAGGTGTTGTATGTGCTCCATGGGGCTTAGTCACCTGATCTTTCCCAACACACCCCATCATCTCCAGCCACCTCCAAGGTTTATTGAAGGTAATTACACTTTTCAATTGGACAAGTGGTTGAGACAGAACGATAATTCAGAGCAATTTATTACAGCTTGTATTTGGGTTTAAATTTGCTCCTTTGGCTACAGATCTGGAGCACAGCTTATTTTCTATTTGGTCCAAGTTTGGCAATTTGAATTCAGCAAGTTTTTGCAATGGTTCTTTCAGGAAAGTCATCCATCCTTCCCATCCATCAGGCATGATTGCAGGGACAGAACTCAGCAGCAGGCAAGGAAAATGTAACCCTCTACAGATTCTCATTATTCTTTCACCTTAGACTGCCATGGAAAAATACAGCTGTAGTTTTCTACTAAATGATTTTTGGCTTCAGAACTGGGTACCTGTACTCTCAGAGTGCTTTGCCATGTTATCTTCTTAGCACGGAGGCTTCTTGTGGCCTTTAAGTTTGCATGTGCATTGATAAATCTACAGCACTGCCAGTGCAATGTAGGGCACTTGTGCACATTTCTCTCTCCTGTAATCAGCTGAGCAAGCACAGACATGTTTTACAGGCATTATTCAGGAACTAGCTGTGAAAAACAGGTCTTTGTTTTCCCTCTTGCTCCTGGTTGCCCAGTTCTGCCAAGGGACCTCATTCCACTCCAGCTTCAAGAAGACCCTGCAAATCCTTCTCTAGCAGCCAGGTGGACGGTAAAGTAGACATGGGCTGCCTGATTTATACCTTTCACCACTGGGTTCATTACTGGCAAAATCACTACTAATCTAAAGTTAAAGAACTTGGACCTGTTTCTGAAATTCAAGTCTGTTACTTCTGTACAAGCTGTGTTTTCTTGCTGTAGCACTCTCAGAGTAGAAGGAAGCAAGGTGGCTGAGACTGCAGAGAAAATAGGGATTTTTTTCTTCTTTCACAAACCTGTATCAAACTTGGAGTGTTCAAGACCTGTATCTAGTGATTGCAATTCATCCCACTTCATGAAATTGCTACAAGTACCTCTTGCACTACTCAAGACTTAGCTCATGGAAGAATTAAATTTCCTTTTATATGCAAGGCAGAAGGTTGGTGCTTGCAGGTAAAAAATAGGATTATTGTTAAAGTATGAATTATGGAAGCTTGTGCAGCACACCAATTTGCAATGAATAGAAATCTCTAGCTCTGAGAATATTTCATGTTCCCTTGACCTTTCCAAATGCAAACATTCCCTGAGACTTTAAGAAAGAAAACCTATGGATCAGCAAAAATTGCAGTAGTATCACTTCATGCTGTGCTTGACATAATAAGGCCTACTCAAAAATAATGCTATATTCTGTTGCCCAATTACAGAAAATACTGTGTGGTACTTTTGCACACCTCATTAACATATCAAGTGCTCAGCTCTTAAGAAGTGCATTAAGATGATGCATCTATTACTGGAATAAAGTCACTTACATGATTCATAACATTGAGGAGAGATATCAGTTGTTAAAATAATAGTAAATTACATGAGGATTTCCTTAATAGTTTTAGAGTTCAGCTAGGCAAGTAAATGAGCACGTGGGTATTATAGCAACTGCTGGTTATATCTGTTTATCCTTTAATCTTGCTTTTAGCTAGTATTTTGACAGAAAAATGGATTAAATGCACTTGTTTATGAAATACACTGTTGGCTAAAATATGGCAAACATGACTGTAGCCCAAGAAGAGCTACTGAAGGCCAATTATCTCACTGGTGAAAATCAGTATCATTCCCCAGACATGATTGCTGTGGTAGGCTCTTAGGGCTTCTGAAGGAGAGACCACTGGCTCTAGGTGTCAGCTACACAATGACCCTTCATTTTAGGCAGGTTTGAAAACAGCAGTCTGAAAAAGACGATGCGTTGGATGAAGTAGAAGGAAAGGAAATGTACAGCCCTGTGAGTGCTTTCTTCTGCACAGCGAAACTATGCCACGCAGCTGAATGTAGAACTGTTCATAGTTGATGTTCCCCAAACCCTCGCCCTCACGGGATTTCCAGAAATGGGTTAAAAGAAATTAGCAAATCAAAAAGTAGGACAGAAGATGTGATTTAATTTATCCTGAAACATAAAAGAAATCCTTGCAAAATCCTTGCATTCTGACTTTTTCATTTAACACTTGTAAATGAATGGCTGTTTTATACATGTAATATGAATTTTTTTCTGATAGTTGTTCTAAAACTTGTTAATATTCTTTAATTTTCTAAAATAACACCAATTTATTTGGTGTTTAGTTGCCCAAGATTTAAACTTTATGGAAAACAGGTGATTTCACCTACGTTTTCTCCAGCACCTAAAATTATACAACCACCATTTTCATGTTTTTACTCCAAAATAGAGGAAAAAACACCCACAAAACTAAATTTTAAAAACCCACAGGTTGTGAATGTAGAGTGGAAGAACAGGACTTGTAAATATACCTATCTGGAACTACTGTATGTTTCTATATATAAGTGAGGAAGACTAGATATATGGAAGACCAGATTATTATTCTAGAACTGAGTTTAACACCAATTTGGAGAAAGATCTGATGATGCCAATCATGCCTAAACTAAACCAGACTGTTTTTACTGATACTTTATCTGTTGCATTTGTCCTTCTCTCCCTGGGAGTTCTGCACATGGATGTGTGTGCATGCACAAATTGCAGCATGTTAAGTATTCCTAAAGCATGAAATTAAATGCATGAAGCTTTACTGTGATAAACTGTGGTGAAATTTTTCCTATTGCAAAATTATCAGTACCCATAAAACATACTACTCTGTGTCCCAAGAAGTATTTTTGTCAGCCTTCTGCAGATTAAGTAATGCAGGAAATGTAGCAATCCTGGATAAAAGAAATCTTGCTTGCAGTTTGCATGACCAAAGGTCATGAAACTTTTATAAAAGTCTTTATGTTTTTAAACTTTTAATAAACTTATTACATTTATTATATTTATAAGTTTCTTATATTTATAAGTTTATAAATTTATACTCTTTTATTCTTATATACTAATATATACTTATACATACTATATATATGCACGTATATATACTTTTATACTTAAACTTATAATTGATTTATAAATGTCAAGGTTTTATTGATTTTAAAGTCTGTCACTCAGCTAATTTATTTTGCAGATCATATCAATAACACTTAAAAAATTCAAATGAGACAGTAAAGAGAAAGCTTTCACTATCACTTCAGAAATACTGTATTTCTGGGTTTTCAGGTTAAGTTATGTAATAGATACATCACACACAGACACTTCCAGAAGACAGAACGAGAATTTTCAAATCATCCCAAGACAGCTGTCTGTGATCACACCTCTTCAAAGGTGCCTTCTGCACTGTATCCACTGTGAGGGTACCATTGCTGTGGTCCAGCTTGGCTGTCAAGCTTAAGATATTTTAAAATTGAGATGTCACCACAGTATCAGTAAAATACAGCAGACCTCACACTGCATGCATACAAAAAAGCCCAGGGAGTAATTTGGAGGTTGTTTTCATCCCCACTAATACAATTCTAAACTAAGACATCTTTCAGATTTCCTAGTTCTAGTAAGATTTTTTTTTTAATCACAGCTATTTTATTTCTAATACAAGGACTGCTGATTTTATAGCATATTTTAATTGTGTTTCTTCTTAAATGCCCAAAGTGGCATTAACTTTCTTGTTTAAGACAATTTTATTTTTTTAACCTAGGATAACTGCAAGTTTGAGGAGGAGATTGCATAAGGAAGGATCCTTTTCCTTGCATTCTGTGCAATAAATACAGAGCAAGTGAGTGGGATGTCTGCAGCCCATAGAGGTGATTTCTTTTGCAAGAAAGTGCACAGCAGAGAAAGAGCACAGGGCAAGGGCCGACGCAGTCCTGGCCCTACTGAAAAGCTGAGCAGCAGCAGAATCCAAAATGTAATTGTGCCCTTGCAGTTTTGAACTGCATTGCCTAAGGAAGAACACCAAGTTAGAAACACTTAAGACCTGTTCTGAAAAGAGAGTGGATATTTAATTATGTAATTTCTCAGGGCATAGTAGAAGATAATGTAGTACACACACAAAAAAGTCTTATTTAGTGCATGTCAAGCCTTGCATTTATAAACTAGATGGTTTTGAGGCTGTGCATAGGAAAAAAAATGTTCTCTGGTTTGCTGGTCAACATGAAGATCAAGGTCCAAATGTGCTTTTTTTTTACAAGGTAAACCTGTTTTGCCTGACTAAATCATCACATGGGTTCAGGATGATACCACACCCTTCTTTTTGAAATTAAGAGCACTTCTCTGGTTTGGTCCAGAAGATGAGCTCTGAGGTTTAATCTTAATGAGCTGGTGATTTTTTCAGATATTCAGAACTCATTTTAGGAAAACAGTTCTTCTCCGTGGAATAAAAAATCTTAAATCACAATTTTAAAATTCATTATTGAAAACATTTTTCACTTTAAAGGGAAGCTGGAATGAAAGTGGTGAAATGGCTACATTTTATTTCCTTCTTGAAAAAAAACAACCTGAAAATTACAGAAATTAAGAAACTTCAACTTACTCTGTTTATGATAATACTGTTTGAGGCATGAGCTATAATAGTTCCTGTTACTAAAATACAAACAGATGTAGATGACCTCTGCAAATAGGAGATTCCTTAGTCTCTGTAAGAGTACTGAGAGAGGCTTACTACCTGGATCCTGTGAGAGCAATCTTGGCCAGAAAGAGCTATCTAGCTAAGCAGTCAGATAAAAGTAAATATCAGATAAATGCAACCTGGGTCCAAGAAGGGGAGTTTTGGCTCATTTGTACAGGTGACAGTGCTTCCAGACTGGGAGGAGCTGTTGCAAATAGAGGTGCCTAGAACTGAGGCACAAAATTTAGACATCAAGGAGGAAGACCATGACCTCAGCCAATATGTTGAAGGGACTGGAATCAGTAAAGTGAAAAAGGTTAGGTGAACTTTAGGAACTGAGAGCTTCCTTAGCCTGGACACACCACTGCCGGTGGTTAGTCTGAATAGCAGAACAGCTCCTGCACCAGATCTACTCAAGAAATAAAAGTCTGAGCAGCAGAGAACGGACTTAAAGGATGCTACAGGGTCACTGATATTTCAAGAAATCTTAACTCTGCTGATGAATCAGGATTTTGCAGGAGCTTCTGTGATATAACTGTTTATAACTGTGATATAAGAGTTTCCAAAACTGATTTCAAGTACACAGATGTGAAAATATAGCAATGGCAGAAAGAATGGAACTACTGTACCTTGAGTGAAAACCAAATCCCACTTCCTGCTAACTCTGCAAGGCTGATAACTGCCAAAATGAAATGAAACAGGGCAATGACACTGAATTTTTGTCACTTCCAGAAGATTAACTGAAGCTTTCACCATGCTTACGGCCAAGTTTGTAGTGCAAAGAACGCTGCCAGTCACCCTCCCAGGGCTGTCAGCAACCCACATGGCCAGCACTTGCTGGAGACGGAACATCTGAGATATTCTAGATTTACAGAAAGAGTTAAAATTACAGCAGACAGCAGGTACAACAGATGCCTGCATACCAACAATCAAGTACCAAAAAATGCATGTCTATCACCTACTACTTAACAGTCTTGTCATGGCAGATACTTGGCTTTCAAGCATCAGCTGCCTCAGATTATCAAAAAACACTCTACCTGACAAAGAATGTCTCTTTAGAAATCTGGTTTGTGGAAATCTCTTTATGATAGGTAATATCACAGCTCTGAGGAAACTTGGGCTAGCTGGAAAATAACAACACTTACAGAGCCCTGGACCCTCCTTCCTGAGGGCACCGAAGGACTGAGAGCTGGGGAAAAAATTAGATAGTTCAGCTAAAAAGTGCTTGAACTTGACCATGTACTGGTGGCCAGCACTACTATGCCATTGACTTCTGAAGATGCTCTAAGTCGGACAAGAAGGCTCATGACATCGACATCCATCCCTTCCAAGCTGTATTGATACTGCACTGAATAGATGACATTTTAGCCAAAGGTGGACAAAGTTTGGAGAAAAAGATAACTACTGCTTTCAGAATGGCAAACATGTCATGTAGAAGAAATGATGCAGTGACAAAGATGAACCATTTTAACCATCATAACTTGCTTTTTCTCCCCCCTCTACTGCACATTTGGTATTGCTGCTTCAGAAAACTGTGGGTATCTGAGCTGACTCAGCAGTTGTTGAGAAGAGTATGAAATTGGTGCGGCAGTGATGAGACAAAACACACAGAAAGAATAAAAGCAAGACATAAAGGTTTTATGTCAGATCAATGCAATAATAACTAGTTATTGGTCACTAACACAACAGAATTATGTCTATTATTCTTGGCTTTTCCTCTTCTTCTTCTCCTATATGGTAGTAGTGATGATGATAACAGATGTAAGAGGTAATAATGTTAGTGCCACACTCATCCTCATTAGAGCTCTCTTGACTCCTGTGATTAGTAAGGAAGAGGTATTTGCTTATTAGGATAAACTAAGTATACGGAAGGATGATTGTTTCATAAGTTGAAAACACCAAAAAATCAGACTTTTATCTGCAGATGAGACATGCACTGATATACTACACAAGCTCTAATTATCCCCTTACAATTATAATTACAGGAATGCCACTCACTTGTGTTCAACATTCCTAGTAGTGAATTATTTACATCCCCTGTATTCAACCATAATATTTGGTACAAGCTACCTCTGCAACATTTTCATAATCAGCACCACTCTGAAATCAGCACATTCAAAGACCTTTATGGGTCTGAGTTGAAATCCTGAACTTGGACCATGAGGTATCCAAAAAGGTCTGTTGGGAACTCTTCACCTTTAACAGCAGAACTGGTCCCACTGCAGCACTTGGCCTTAGGTGCTGCAGGTATTTTGAAGTTAAATCAGCAATTTTTAGGGGCAAAGAGCCAGCTGTTTTGTACACAAGCATACCTACAGATGCTCCACTACTTGCACACTCTAAGGTGCAGTGACTATCTCTTATTCTTCCATATCCATCATTAATAAGGTTCATTTAAGGTATGAAATACACAACAAAATAAAGTGGTGAGTTATTTAATGTTCTTATTTACCCTGAGATAAACTAAGACACAAAGGAGTATAGCCTAGCAATGAGGACAAATGTCAGTCTAGTCTGTCCTCAATTAAATACATATTATCCCACACTGACCTAACAAAGCCAGGATTTCTCTTGAAAATTAACAGTAAAGCTGATGAGAAGTAACATTTTTCTTGCCTGCCTCCTTTTGTCTTCACAATCGTGAAACCTATTCAGTGCAAATTTTTAAAAGTGTTTGCAATTAATCACTTAGGGTTTATTTAAACTCAGACCAAACTCTGGTGGAAATGATTAAAATGAACTCATATTAGGATGCACATTTTTTGAATACTGAAATAAAAAACTAGAATACATTGATTTTTATAGCAGATTGTACTTAATTCAAAGTACGATTATATGGTGCATATTTCAAGACACTCCTCAGATTTGCTGTTTCCTAACTAATCCCAAGGAAGAAAAAAATAGTGCTTGGATTGGGTTTGTTTTGTTTTTTTAAAGACAGTATCAGACTTCTTAAATCAGACAATTTGATAGTAACTATTTCCCATCCTCTCATGGCAGCACCCAATTGCCACTCCAGTTTTCAGGGTATAAACATATCCTGTGTAGTTGTAATCTTTGCTTTATCAGGCACTGAGTGTTAAATAGTTTCATACCATTGTTCTTATTTGTTCATATCATTATTCAGAAAAACCCATTCTCTTTTGACACAGAGCTCAACTTTACTTTTTAGATAGGATACCATTTCCTCCATTAAGGCGGGAATAGTTTGCCTCTTTTTTTTATCCTTCATAGTGTCAGGGAGAAAAAATAATTAAAAAAAAAAGAAAAAAAAGAAAAAAAAATTCTTTAAATGTCATTTATAGACAGACTCAAAAGACAGAACAACCTAAGCAAAAATCTGAGAGAAATCTGTCAAATTTCACAAATGGAGGCACCTGTACCAAAGAAGAGATTTATTCAGAACTCTAACAGTCACTAAATGAAAAAGTGAAACAAGTGACTTGGATTTCTATCCAAAGAGCCATTCCTAAACACTTATTTCTTGCCAAGAAAGCTGTATAACTGCCCCTGTTCCCAGAAATAAATAAGTGTTATTTGCTGGGCTGAAAGGGAAACAAGCTACCTTTCTCCCTGCTCCAGACTGGTTATGCTTAATTTAGTTCCCTGCTCTTGGCATGTCCCAGCTGAGCTGTGTTTAGCCAGAACAGGCTGATGGTGGATTTGGCTGTACACTGTTGGTGGAACAGGGTTTCCAGGCAGCGTAAACACAGGCAACGAAGAAGTTCACAGCAAATGCTTCACGTTAGGTCTTGATCAAGGAAACTCCTGTTATGCAGATGTTTCTTTGTAATTTGTTTCTTTTTAAGCTACAGTGTATGTATAATTAAAAGGATATCATACTATTTATTTTGAAGGCAAAGCAATGCAGCAAGATTATTAATGCCTTTAATTATTTGAAATTAGGTTTCTTCCTCTTTCATGAGTGAACAGTTGAGGCAATAAAATCAAGCATTTTTTGGATCTAGACAGAACAGAAAATTCTGTAATTATCTTCCTTATTAAAAAAAAAGTTTTGGAAGTTTGGCAAAACAAAAAGTCAGCATCTGCTGAGCATTCTGCTACACTTTGTAATAACCAACAACAAAATAACAGACAGCCTCAGATTTTAAAGCAGACTGCTACCAGCTAAAGTTGCACCTGCAGAAGAGAATGATTCTTATGGCCTTTTTCTCTTTCAAGTACTGTGATTTATTCTCTCTCTTTCTAGGCTTACTAATTACTTTATTGGTGTAAACTAAACAATAATAACTGGAGTTGTGTTTGATACAACCTCTGTAACATCATTGCATGGAAAGAACAAGCCAGAATTACGTTTTGGGTTTACATGTGTAAAACCTACTTCAAAAAGAATGTTACATCAACTAAGTCAGTACAGAGGGATAGGGAAATTTTCAGATCTCTCTCTCCTATATTAGTTTTCCCTATGCTTGTCAAGAGTTGGAAGATAAGTAGATCAGTTAACTTTGAGTCTCCATGCTCAAGAGGTTGGTCATTCCCAGCTTTGCAGTGAGGGGATCCTCCAAGAGGAAGACTCAGAACAAGATCGTGCCTTAGGTACTGGATCATCCTGTGGTTTTACCTCTCTTTCTTACAAATTGACATGAGAATTAACTTCATGCTTTTTGGTTATTAAGCCATTAAACATTTTGATTTCATTCACCACTCCAGGGACAGAATGCTCACTGACCAGTACAGTCTCTCCTGTTCACAGTTTCATTGCCCATCCATCCTACTCTTCCTCTTTCCTACTTTCACAATCCAACTTCTTCCCAGGCATTAAAGTCTGCATCTCTATTATGTTATCCAGATTCTCCCATACTGCATTTCATGCATATAGAAAACACTGCAAGTTGCTATGTGATTGTAATAAACACGTTGATGCACTTCCCAAAACACTCTCTATTATTTCAAATATTAGACAAATCTGCTGTTTAAAAGAAAGCTGCAGAACTAATGAAGTTTTTCTTTGCTGGTATGGATTTCTATCCTATGTCCTATCCCTTTCTGCATCTTGGTAATCAAAGATTATTTCCTTATACAATCTACAACCTCACTTCCCTTACAGAGTATTTTCATATCCTCCCCTCATTACTTTGTCTCATATTTCCTCATAAGGTAAGGAGTAGCTCATAACTAATCACCATCTAAACACTAACTGGTGCACTGGCACACCAAAGGTAAGAGAAAACTGAATTCCTGCTACAGTTTCAATCTTTTCAAGCAATGATTTTTAAAAGCTAGCAATATTCAGGAAAGCTCTATTTCTCTGTCAAGTCCGGATGACATAAGGCCAAAGCTCTCCTGTGAGCCTTACTAAAAATCAATCTACTGACTATTCTTTTTCAACAAAATACCCATATCAGAATCTAAAGTGTATAAAATTCAATGATGAATTGTGTGGGTTAATACTACTCTTTGGATACTGCTGTATCTCTATGTAACATGAAGTATTTAGGAATGGGGATTTATTCTTGCTGTAAACAAACACCAAAAATTTTGCTTTAAAAATACAGCCAGATTTCATAAACCATGTTCACAATGTGACAATCTCAGACATTTGGCCTAATAAATTCTACAATGTCTGCAAAACACTTGCAGGAAAGAAAAGATTAACAGCAAGGAATTAATTTAATTCAGATAATCCTAAAGTATGGTCTTTTATACATTAGAAATTATCATTATTTGCTGCTGCTTGCAAGTATAATCTTTAGATGAAACTATTCAACAACTTGTTCTTACATGTTGGCAAGGCACCATTAATTTCAAAACAAAACAGTACCAGACCTGCTGAAGCAATAATTCTCTGCAGCACCATCATGACGTGATCACAGCCAGAAGAAATATTTATGTAAAGACCAAGTCCCACCTCAAAGTTCCCCATTAACACAGACCTCTGACAGCTAAACTTGAGATTATGAGTGTTCCACAAAAAAAGCCCCAAAACCCTCACTCATGAGAGAAGCTCCTGTCATCAGGACCAAGTTCATGACCTAGTCCTTAGAGAAGCAACATAGAGAAAAACACACAGTGACTGTGCAGCCCCATTGAATAATTAGTCCTGCTAATAAACCACATCAGGAAGGAAGTTCTAGAGTCTCTTTGCACAGCAAGTGAAGTTGAAATCCCCAGTGAAATTACAACTCCCAGTCAGGGACTAAAGAAGAACAGGGGATGGGAGATGAGGTCTGTACTGAGGCCAGTGTTCTGGATGCCAGTGAGGAAAAGCCTGCAGCAAATCAAGGTAAGAGGAAAAAAAGCACATTAATTTTAGCTTTTCTAAAATTTAGCTTTTCTAACATACTCCTTGTGTGTCAAAGGATTTTATTTCATGTATTTAAAACCTAAACACTCAGAGCAGCTTTTATTAAAATTAGTCAAAAGCCTAACCCACTTAAATGGGAACATCATCAAAACTTAAATGTGCTTGGAAGCTGTTACATCTTTATTATTAACAATTTCAGATCATGGAACCCATCCTCAGCCTGTCTAAATTTGCATTGATTGCATTTGCTTTCTTATACCTGTTCACTTCAGAGGAACCAAATAGCAACCCAGCATAAATGTGTTTCCTGTTTCAGTGTATAAATAGCTAACTGATTATTTACAGTACTTGCACCTGTTAAGAACTAGTATATCTGTCAGAGAGGTAAAACAAATAACTAGGCTGTAAGTTGTGATAATAAACCCTACATATCACATTTCTTTTTTTCTAGGGAAAAATGGTACAGTTGTACAGTTCCTGCATTTCTACTATTTTCTACAGGATTCCAGTTTCCCTTGAAGGATGGGTTCTGTCTGCAGTAAAACGCACAAACTTCCCAAGAAAAATGGTGGTTTAGAACAGGCTATTCTGTGACAGTCACATGCAAATAATTGCTTTGTTTCTGCAGCACTGGAGTGAGCTGGGATGTGTATTTTCAGACCATTTCACATTGGGGGACACAGCTTTCTTTACTGGACCTAAAGTGGCATATGATGATCGGGACATTACTTCAGTTAATGTAAATCAGACGAGCTCAAAGATAAATAACATCTGTCCTCTCTTTTTGGGTACTGCCAAGGAATCCATGTTTCTCCTGCCTTGTCCAGGATGGTGGGATGAGCTGCTGGGCCTTATGGTGGGTAACACAAACTGTCACTGGGGATTAGGCAGCACTACAGACAATTTGAAACCAGATATTTTCTTACTCTTTCTGCTTAAGTGATAGGCAGAACAGGGCATTTCTGTACCACTCAGTACAGCTTCTGGAAATGATTCACAGATTGTGTCAGATGCCACAGAAATGTATTCTGATAAACATGGGGCCAGGGAGAAGAACTTCTCACTGGAGGATACATGATGAATTACTGCAACATATTACACACCCAGTGTCTCATTTCTAGACAGCAGACAGTCTCCCATGCAAGGCCTTCACACATAGTACTGAAATGTCATTAGGTTCTCTTGGCTGATAGTCTTTCTCTCTCTTTGCTTTTCCTCCCCCTTTCATTTCCTCCCTGCTGAGGCTCATGAATGTTTGGTTTAGAATGCATTCTTCCTCCCTGGTCATGCATACACAGCATGAATGAGCAGAAAGATTATGACCAAAAGAAAAGCACTCTGAAATGTTTATGATAATAATTTAGCAAGCAAAATCTGTACAGTTGTGCAAATTTTGAACATTTTCTGTTGCCTTTCCCCCCATGGCATTAGATAGAAAAAGAAAACATTTCCCATCTTATCACAAAAGATGCTTAATTTTAGATTTAAAAACTAATCAGATAAAACAGAACAATGTCAATAGCTAGTCAAGGTCAACTCTGTGTGCTGTATTTGAGCTCAGCTGTGACCTTCTTTGAAGAGAGAGGAAATCAGGTACAGCAACAAGGCTTTATCAGAGCTTGCGGAACATAGCACACAGGCAATGATGCTGCTTGGCCCACAGAGTCAATTATCAATTCCTGTGTTGGAATTTAGGACAGCTCATGTAAACATTTTAACTGCTCTTACCTGATCTACAAAAGCAGAGGGTCCCCTAAACTTTTCCTTGCCTTTTTGAACATAAAATCTTTACTAATGGGTTTTAGAAGAAAAATCTTAATTTTTCACCCTGATAGGCAGAGCAAACTAAACTAGATAGATTCTGAATAGCTAATTCCTCCTGCTCTACTTTTTTGTGTGTGTGTGAAGGAAAAGCAGGAAGCTAGTCTTGCTGCAGCAACACAGTGCTTGAACATTTTTGAAATGTCTAGGTTTATGAAAGCACTAGCTATTAGTGAGCAACAAAGTCGTTTCCATAGTTTCGTGGTACTCTGCTCTGAAAGTCTCTGATCACTACAAGTAGGGACTTACAGCCAAGTATGAATCCTTCTGTGCCTGCCCTATTTCGACTCTATTCCCTGCCATTTCCCTCTGCTGAAGACTTGAGGTGAGGCATGATTAACCTTTCAGCTACCTCACTGTGGTTGTTGCTCTCCTCACTATCCGCAGATAAGAAGCTTGAATTAACCAGTGCAAACGTGCAAAGCCATCCCACCCACTCTGTGCGACACATTCATGAGCACACATCAAACCTGAGCGTGGATTCCCATTACACTGTAACCAAAAAGCTGAGTATGGACATATGTTCCTCAGGAGGATTGTTTTGTCTGATATTCCCATGAAGATGAACATAAATTTCAGTTGTCTTATTTTATATTTTTAAGGAAATCCTACTGTTTTTAATATGTTTGGCAACTAGACAAGCCACACAAATGCTATAGAAAGACTGTCATTCAGTAAACTGAATGGGCAAGTCTGGTCTACAGCTGTAGGCATAAAGAATTAAAATAGGGTTAACAGGTAATTCGTTTTGGTCTCCAATGCTTTATTTCAACGATGTCCTATAAGGCAACTTTGGATGATTTAAATACCTTTACTAAGATCACTTATTATTGTTGGAACTAGTATAGTATCAGTGGAAGCTTCAGGACAATTTGCTATCACATTCAAGTTCAAACTGCAAAGACCAAATTATTGAGTCCTCACAAAAGCTCACAATGAGGAAGATTTTCCACTTCACAACTGTGCCTAATACAAAGTACATGTTTAAACCCCAGACAAGCAAATATAAGCAAAGCTGGACAGACACACAAGATGAAATTAAATTGGTGTGTCTTTGTTTTTTCCTCTCCACAAAGAGCTTAAGGTGACTCTGAGAGTCTAAAGACAGCGTATGCAATCTTTTTAAATTTTGATTTTGCATCCTGAGTGGATGGGGGTAACATAGGGAAGAAAAGGGCTTATTATCAGGTTAATTCAAAACTTCTGTTCACTTATAAATTAAACCAGATTCTGTATAGATTACAATTCCAAGAATTATACTCCCAGTTCTCACAGACCCTCCATGATTTTTAAATGCTCTGCTGCATTACATCATTTTGAAAATCTAACTCTACAACGTTAAAAATGTCATTGTAAGTTAAGATTCCTCCAAGTCAAGGGACTGGTGTTGGAAACTCTTTGATTTATCACTGTCTAGATGGAAACTTTCTTCAGCTTCACTTCGCTGTCCTAATAAAATAGGATTTTTCCCTCTCATGTATTGGACAAAAGTGATACATTTAGAACCAATGTTTAGGCACTTTCTGCTCTTCTTGTTTTTAATTATAGGTCAGGAAAGCAAATGCTTTCTGTAACATAAAAGATAAAAATGTTACAAGAGGGTGTGTTACCAGAGAGAACATCACCTGCTGCTTCTAGGGAGGCATGTTCTAAAGCAGGTGGCTTTACCACCTTCCAGAGCCAGACATCACTGGGATCCCATTATCAAACATCTCAGCAAAATTAGGCCACCTAGGAGGGCTTTGGATGAAGTACATTTACACATCTTTTACTGTCAGAATAAAAATCATCATCCCAGAAGTACTGAATATGATATCTCAGGCATGTGTGCCTTATAATCTCTGTTCTTAAAGTAAAGAAAGACTCCACAGAGAAACATTCCTTTAATGACAGTGACTTTATCTGGGCAGCTTCCTGATAATCCAATTTTTCTTAACTAATGAAATACACAATCCACATCTTCCCATAAGATAATATAAAAATAAAATCAGTCCTCCTGTAGATCTCTTTAGGGAAAGAGAAGAGCCTCTCAACCAGAAGAAGCTTTCAAACCTGCCCCTTTGCCAGACAAAAATGCTATTTTGCTATCATTGTCTATAGAGAACATAAAAGGAGAGGGAATAAGCAGAACCAATTCCTCAAGATGAGGCATTTTTGCTTCAGATTTTAAAAGCTTTCAACACACATTATTTCCTCTTCTCCACTTTCATCTTTCTTTACACACATAGCCTAAATTAATTTATTTATTTCTGATTTAGAAGTTACAGGAGATTTATTTAGTTGTAATTTTACGTGGTGATGCCGCACCATCTCTTCTCATGAATAAAACATGGCATAAAACATTGTCCTTCTTAACGGTCCCACCTGAAATATATTCTCTGAACTAGGGAAGTGAGTTAGCCATGTTTCAAGTATTAGGCTGAACTCTAAAAGTTCATAAATACAAAAGTTAATCTCATAGTAACTCTTACACAAGAGATATTGATTGTACTAATTTTATGCCTTCTAGAAAAGACTAATGCTTAACATTAAGCTAGAGAAAAAAATCTATTTTGTATTGCATTTCCAGGTGAATCATTAGAAGGTAGAAGGAGGTTTGAAAAAAATGCATATACCAGATAGCCTAAGTTGCCTTTGCTAAATGTGAACAGTATTCTTTAGTTGTATTTGAGAAAAACAGAAAGATGACAAATTACTGTGGGTAGGAAACTAGGTTTGTGTCCCATCTCTGAGGGTCTCTTCAGGCATGAGACCTCCCCAGAGAGGGCTTGCAGGTGGTAAGGTCTGGTTCTCTCGGAGGCACCGGCAAGAAAGCAGCTTGAGACAACCTTGTGTTGTTTCAGGGCTGTTTATTTATCTTATCTTTAAAAATGCTTCAGCCAGCCCGACACAAGTTCGCTCTGCAGGTTGACCATTGCAGAAGAACCCCTGGGCGGGCTGTGCCAAGGCCTTTATACTCTAAACTACGTATACAATATTTACAAATTTTCCCCAATGCCATGCAACCTCTTTACAATGCCCAGTTCTTTCCCCATCCAATCTGTGGCTCCCAGTGTGCAACTTCAACATGGATGACACGAAGAAGAAGGAGGAAGAAGCCCACCACACCCAGGATCCTCCATCTTGGCCACATGGCTCTTAATATAAACAATCTAAAAACCTACATATTCTACATTCTAATATTCTAATTTACACTCTACTCACCATTATTTTCTGTGTCGCTTCTCTTAACGTTGCAAATTCTCCCAAGGAGTCAAATCCAGTCCCTGCAGCTCCTGGACAGCACTCAGGGGGTCTCTGAGGGGTCTGCCAGGGGGGTCTTTGCATCCCCAGAGGAGCCAGGGAAATACCCTGGACTCCCACAGGTTTGTGGTATTTTGTTCTTGATTTTTATGAAATTGAATCTTGCAAGTCACATTCTTCGTGTAAAGTAAGCAATTTTGTATACTACATACAGTGCTGCAATCTATGCAAACAGCTATCAGGGCATTTCTGGAAAGGCATGATTTTATTCATTTCATGAAACATCAGAACAATGTGTGAGCAAGAAAACAACCACGTATAAAGACTCAAGCATCCACTTTGCAGCTTTATGCAGGCCCTGCAAAGCCTGAAGTTCTGTTTTGGCTTGGCTATCCATAATCTAAGTATCTCCAAAACAATTTCAGATTGTCAGCATCCACCAGCAACATATCACCTTGAAGCTCTGGCACATACAGGCAAACTTCTGTCCACCAGGAAAAAGTTATGCAACCATGATATCATTGACTACCCTAAAGATACTGTAACATGAAAATCAGGCAGGTCACTGGGATTGTGAGACCTGTCCTGAACTCATAATACCTATTGTCTGGCTTCATAGTTTAGTGGCTTTTAAAGGGAAGGAGAAACTAAACATATAACAAAAATAATTTTCAGGCAGTCTCTCTGGTGAATATGCATCTTACAGAAAGCTGCAGAGTACAGAAATCTTGTATTTTGGGAATCTTATGGCTTACTATTGCAGGCTGACTCCAAATTGCTGGGTAGACAGAGGTGGCCATGGTGGAGGAACCTCAACCACAGGTGGAATTTTTCCCTTCTGTTTCCTCCAAAGATCTTCAGCATGTCTGCTTACGAAAAATCAAGATCTCAGTGATATTCTGTGCACCGCAGATGACAGATTGCATATGTGAACAGCTATAAGCATTGGTCATGATGCTGATATCCTGACAATAGTGTATATACTGCAAGTCTTACAGAATTTCAGCATGAGGAATTTTGTAAGTAGTATTTGTAGTGGAATAATTTAGCAAGATATAGAAGAACATTTTTGCTTCAGCAAGTGGATCAGAGTAATAACTGTGTCCAAAAAATAGAATCACACTATAACAGCAAAGTTAAAACATTTTTGCTACTCAAATTATAAGTCCCTTGTCTTTGGCAATCATGCAATCCAATTTATAGCCTCAGAGCTCTAAGATATTTTCTGTTATCCCATACTTGCACAAAAGGTGTGTAAAAAGCCACCAGGCATCAGTAACAGTCATAATCAAAGCTCCCAGTTACTTTCATTCAGCAGCGACATAAAAATCACTTTCTGTCAGTACATCAAAGCATTTCCATGTAAAGCACCATGTTAGAAAGACATTGATACTAATACTGGTGCTTGACTATCCCAGCCCTGTGCAGTTCTCATCCTTTTCATCTCCCATCCACTCTCAAATACTTTTCCCTAACACACACCACATAAACATAATGGACCCACTAATAGATACATCCATAAAGTTTAAAATCAATCAACGCTGACTGGGAATGCTCTTCATAAAAGGAAGTTAATCTGTTGCAATACATGAGGAAAGAGGTCAGGATTACAGTTTTGTCCAAAAACTTTGTATGATACTCATAAGCAACAATGACATACAGATTTATTTTGCTAACATTCACGCAGAAGTAGCAATCATATTAAGAAAATGCTCCATGACAGAGATGGAGTTTCTCCAAATCTGTAGAAAACTAAACACCTGATGCACTTCAGTATGTCTGTGATGGCAATGCAGCTTTCAGAATTAATCCAACCCCGCACAAACAGGCAAATTACACTTTTAATCACTGAAGAAATAGATTATTCTTGGAATACAGTGACCAGGATGCAACTTCACCTGAGAAAAAACTGAGACAATGTATATTAAATTTGACTTCTCAAGGGATATTTGAGATGTACTCCTAGGTCACCTAGATAGTTCAAGTAGGTGATCCTTTTCCCTAACTTGTGGCTAAAAAAACCCAAGAAACTTAAAAAAATCACGAAGTAGTATAAAAATTAGCATCGTAGGAATATTTATATAGGGTTTAGCTTCTAATTCTACAAAAATGGAAGTGCTGATGCAACTCAAAATCAGATGTAACTGAAGCACCAGGAGACAAGATATTTCATCCTATATGATTAAACACATACAGTGCATGCCTGAGAGTCTGATTTGAATAACTGATTTCATCTGAATGTTTTGTGATTTGCACAGATATGAAAAACATCACTTTAAAAGGCACTGGAAACTGCATTTTACACAGCATTAGAAAGCTCACTAAAAGAACTGTTAACCTTCAAGAGAATGTTTCCCAGCCATCAGAACAACATGTTTGTATTCTGTAGGTTTTCCACATTGCAAAATGATAAAATAATGGGGATGTAGACACAAACTATGGAGTAGTTAAGCAACAGGTAAAGTTTTCAAGGCATTGATAGTGCATACCCTTGAAGTGCTGGGCCACCATTTTTACCTCTTTTGAAAAGGACTGGATAGCCTCTAGTAAACACAAGGAGTAGTATTTTTTTTCTACAAGTTATTAAAAACAGACTTCCAAATTTAAAGCTCCAAGTATCATTAGTTAGGTCTTGAGTTTCGGCCAGAATACACAACTATACAAGCCGAGGTGTTCAAACAAGGGTAAGGGACATGTTTATATATATATTATCTGAAATAATGTCATTTTTCCACAATGTAAAATATCCAGACTGTGTCAAGAAAAACAGTAGGTGCTGATGGTAAAAAGTGTGCTTTGCTGCAACTTACTTTCATAATAAAATTGGGAAAGATCTCTGGCAAGGGTGAATTTATCCCTGGATTGTCTAATCCGCATGCACATGCTTCCTCTAGTGGTATGTGGAACAAACAGTCACTTCCCTGAATTTAGATAACAAGAATTCTGGGACACAGGAGGAATATCATTCTGTGCATGCAGAATTTCAGAACTCTCCATAGTGTCTTTTATCCAAAAGAGCCAGAACTTCCAAAATCTTCTCTAAGCCACAGCTGAGCACACAACTCTGTAACTAATCACTTCTGGTAATAGAGGACATGTCACAGAACCCACAATATGTAAAAAATGTCATGGGCAAATAGGAATAAATACTGTTCTTTAAAAATGCTACATCACCACTTCTACCTAAATGCATATGTACATTTACAGTATATTTACAGTTCTGTTAGCTCATAGAAATATTGTCTTCCTACAGTTATCTTGCACTCTGAAGATAATTTTCCTGACTTAACACATTACTTCTTGCTCGTTTCTTATGGAACTAGAAAGAAGATCAATCAATTTCAGGAACTTGAAAATTTTCAAGTATTTACATTTTCTTAAATACTACCAAATGTAAGTATGCTAAAATACTTCTTTCTAATAATTGTCATTTGTCCAGTTGTTACCAAACACATTGTGGTGTAAAAGTACTGAAGCCATGTGCTAACTGGTACCAGATGTACCAACAGACCACTGAAAAATAAATACATGCCTCTTAATGAAATCTATTTTACATCTGCTATTTTTATTGGCAACACTATCTACAAATAAGTCTGGGCTATAATTCAGCAAAGCTAGGAAACAAAGTCTAGAGGATTTTATTCCCTTATTTTTGTGAACTGGATTAATATTGACACTTAACAGTATGATCTGCCAAGTTAAGATTAGTCTAAATTGGAATGAAAAGGTACCATGAAAGAATTTTAAATTGCACTACTCTAGTAAATTAACAACATTAATTAATTTTAGTCTTTGATGAAAGTATGATTTAGCCAAATTGTACATGGGTTGCTTCACACTTAGTGACCCAAACTTTTTTGACAAACCCAACCCACAGTCAATCTGAAAAGCAAAGGCATGGTTGGCTATTAAACCATTTTAAGCAGTAAAGAGGGTTTTTCCCTATCTTCAGCTTATTCCTGCTTTCTGGCTTGTGGACAACCAAAAACAAACTTAGACATAGTAAGATCCAGGGAAAGGAAGTATTTGCAATGGCTACCTGTAAACTCATACTTGTTAAGAATTAGCAGGCAGTTATTGCTGTAAGTCAAATAGTACCACTGTTGTTCACCTGTGGCTCCACTGAGGGAATTAACATGCACAAGCTGAAAACCGCTGGTGTCCCAAAAGCATCTGCTTGGAGCTGTTCCCAAGGAGTTCTCAGCTAACTCTGAGAAAGATGGTTTCATTAGAGTATTGAAATATCCATCAAGAATTTTTCTGGGATAATATTGGGGATTTGTTAATTGTTTTGTTTGGTGTTTTCTTTTTTCCTTTTTTTTTTTTTTTTTTTTTTTTCTCTAGAAAGTTTCCATACCCATCCTAAAGCAGATCAGGAATAAACAAACTAATAAAAATAAATCCATCTCCATTCCTGAGACACCATCAAGTACCGGACATCCTGCTTCTGTCATACTTTTCCCATCACTGCTGTGTCTGGAACCAGTGACATTTATTTTACTGCCAGTTAAAATAAAGATCTAGAGCTAATCTTCTTGTTTCAAGAACAGCATATTCTGGAATGATTTTAAGCTATAATTACTTTTAAAAAAATTTTCACAAGCACCTTATTTGTCCTGATCTGTCTAGAAGCTAAATTTCCCCTTTCTACTAAATTAGCTTTCTAGCACTCAGAAACTGAATCAATTGCAAGTTATTGTAGTGGAAATTTTTGGCTGGTTCATTATAGCTTTTAAAGATTAACTGTTCCCATCCTGCAGCTCCAAGAATATTCATAATATTATTTGAAAAATGTCAGAATTTCTTTGAAAATGACAAAAGTTGAGAAGCAGAAGCTGAGCAAGCCATTCTTGCACATTGCCTGTTGCTGGTAGCTCCTTGGACATAGCACCAATTTTTACCATGCAAAGGAAAAGAACACCCAGTAAAATACATCACCTTTACCATTTTATCCTCCTTTTCAAATTCCTATGGGCAGTTCCCAATAATTTTGAGAACATAAGTAGTGCCAGTCCTATTCATCCCAACCCTTCTGATCAGCCCAATGGTTCATCATTCATCATCCACTTTACTGCGCCACCCAGTCATGCACACAGTTCCATTTTCCTAAGTGCTAAAACTACTAGGAATTGAGACTCACTTTTCTTAGAAAGAAAAGAACCCTACCCTACTAATTTCCAAGCATAAGATCATTACTTGTTAGTTCAAGACAGTTTAAATGGGTGTTAGGCTGTTACCTGAATATTTTACTTCAAGCCTCTTTAAAAGCAATTTATTAGAGAACAAACCATCCTTGAACTAAATGGGGAAAATGTGTCCAATGAACTTCAAAGTACTTTATAAGAGGTTTAAAGACATTCCACAGATCTTTATGAAGTTGGTTGGATGGACAACATAGAGTGCTTTAATGTTTTTCTTATACCTAGGAAAAGAAAATGAAATTGTTAATGTTAAGTGACAGAGATGGTAGAACTGAATAGCTACAATAGAATGGAAAGTTATTATTACGGGCATATTACATAGCATTCTTTTTAAATACTGGAATTAAAAGACCTAATTCAGAAGAAATTGAATGCAAAATAAATATTTTTAAAAATTTAATTTTAATTTTTTTTTTAAATTTAATTTTAAAAAGTGGTCAGTTTTGGCAATAGGTCAAACTAACTGTTATGTTCCTAACCACTGTCTGCTGCCTCATAGATTTAATATCAGGGAGGCAGAACAGGAATTAGGCAATTTGAAATAAAATACTGATAGGAGAATGAAGGATCTATAAGGAAATCTTTAATTAAAACCATTACTTTTTTCATACCCCTTTATTTTCTGCTTTCAGGATGTTCAGGTTGGAAAAAAATTAAAAATTTTCAGATACAGATTTTTTACCTAATTCTTTAATTTTACTACTAATTTTGTTCTGTTTGCTACTAATTACTAAGGGTGAAGCCAACTGATAGTTGTTTGATATTGCAGTGTCCCTTTTGTATGAAACAAAACCTTCCTTCCTTATTGCTTTGCTTGATTCTACAGTGTTATTTCATAATATCTAAACAATAGATAGGTTAGTTGGCTGAAATTGAAATGGAAACCAGGCAACACAAAAAGGCTTTTACTCGATAGTATTGCAAAATGAAATTGAGATATGCATACTGGAATATCCTTCTTTTACATATAGATTTCTACTTATTACTTTGTTAAATTTGCTTTCCAGTAGGGACAATGATCATGAACTCTTAAGAAAAGCCTTCTTGTAACAAGTTATCCTAAGAGGGGGAAAAGCAAATCAGGAAACTCAGGAATTACATTAGGTTTTTTTCCTTTTGGGTTTTAATTGGGCCTGTAGAGTTGGGAATGAAACAGGCACTGTGTGTGTTCACAAAGCCACTGCCACACATAAGCAAAAAATATCCCTGTGCAACTGGCACTACTGTGCCCTAAGAGCCCCAAATCCACAATACAAACGAAGTAACAAGTAAAACACCCGAGTTTCTCATGTTTCTATTTTGTTTTGCACATTGACACACCTTGAAGTTTATGTTCTTTAGTTTCCTAGACTAAAATGTCCAAAAGACTTTACTGAGCCTCTGCTGTGAACCCTCAAAGCAAGATCTATTATTTTAAAACTAATGGCTGGCTAATTACTCTCATCCTTTGTACTCCCATCTGTCCTCCCTTTCCTTTGACCCCAGAGGACTGAAAAGGGCTATTTTTGTATTGTTGGGCTTTCAACACCGCCCCCCCCCCCCCCCCCCCCCCCGGCTAGTACAGTACCACATACATGTTGGGCTGGGTGTTTTGCTTTGAGTTGTCAATGCCAGTATGCCAAGTTCCAACTGTTAATAAAATGACAGGTTCTGCCTGATGACCTGAGCCTCTGTGTTTCCTTTGTTCTGTGTTTTCTGGGTCAGGGTGGGGGAATAGAGACAGATTTTTGAAATTAATGAGAGTCTCATCATGCACTTGTAGGCAACAAAAAAGCCAACAAAAAAACACTGACCTTGTACTGCTTCTCCCCATAACATAACTCTAAATTCAAATTAAGAATCGCTCAAAAAGAGAACAGTACAGTGCAATGATTTGTTCTGGAATTGTCAGTGCATGTCAAAACCCACTATTGAAGTCCAAACCTCTCATCAAAGACAAAATATGATAGACCTTTGCTTTTCCTCTTTTATCCAATCATAGAAAGAACAGATACAGTGTATTACCCATATTCATTTATGTTACCTTCCTGAGGCCAATTTATAAACAAGTTACAACACACAGACAAATAAAAGACGCCAATACGGACTGGCTGCTCCATTGCTAACTTCACACTTTCAGGAACAAACATCACAATTCTGGTCTCCACTATAAAAATGCAATTTATCCAAGGGCTTTCACCTCAGCTACATCCATCAGCTCTCCAAAGTTCAAGTACATCCAACTACAGGTCTTGGTTTTGTTCCCATGGATTTTCATACCTTTGGATAACAACTGGAGCACCCAGGCCATTCCTCAGTACTGCACAGAAGATACTTAACAAAAGAACCAACAGCACTGACACCATTATAAGAATTTGCAATGGCAAAGTGAACTCAGTTAATAGTGGGTGGTTCAGGACAGATCCACCTAACTTCCCTCATGGAAGTTATAAATATTTCACCATCTGAAGAGTAAACCAAGTCTTTTAAAGATTACTTCCTGTCAAATTCCTGGTAGACTGTTTGCAATCACTTCAGAGACATTTTATTCAGATTCTTCAGACCATAGTGAAAGTAGACAACTATATCATCATTCTCTACATTCTGATTCACAGTATACTTTTAAGTAGCTGAGGAGAAAGATAACATTTTGGTTTTAATTAATTTACTGGAAGAGATTTTCAAAGCAGGAACTGGGAAAAAAAATGCCATTTTTGCACAGAATGCTAGTGACTGCAAATTCATGTTTGTTTCAAAATATTTGTCTAAGAAGTTCATCTTGCTCTAGTGGCAAATAATTTCACATCATTGCAATGCCTGAAATTTTAAAGAAAATATTTAATTACAAAAACTGTGGTGCCCATGAATCACTTAAAAATGAAGACAATATGGGACTGCATTCACCAAGAAATTCTTTAAGAGATGCATATTTACCAAAATTTTTATTTTGCTTTCTCAGTCTTTGTAAAGCTCTTCCTTTTAGATAAGCAAACAATGTTATTTTGCATTTTCAAAACAATTAATAATGTTTTGGGCTTTCCTCTCAATTTTCTAAATCCTTGAAAAATCCATTACCCCTAATTAAACTGCTCTTCTTGAATATGTTTATTTTTCCCTTGTTTTCATTGTGAGGACTGAGTCTGTATACCATTTCCCTTAAATTTAATTTAAATATCTTAAAATTAATTTAAAGAGTAACACTATGCCTCCCATCATGAAATAATACTGCATGTTTTATAAGCAGATTGCTGTGTGTTCATTCTTTTACAGTATAGTTTAAGATGATTTTCATTCCCTTTCTTCTACAATTGAGAACACAGGATGGCAAATTACACGGCTCAATGACTCAAATAAAGCAATGATGGAGCAGTGCAATCTAGCCTCATTTCCTGCTGTGTCAGATTTCAAATTTCTCATGTTATTCTCAAATGTTATCTTCTTATTCTGCAACAGCCCCAACTATTGCTCTTAATTGTATGTAAGTGATTTTAATTCAATAAAGCAGAGAGTTCCATGTGCCATTTACTGGGCTGTGGCTATCTGCAAGTACAAAGAAGCATAGAAAAGTCCTTCTTACCTTACCTTCTTACCCTGTACTCTCACAGTCTCATTTATCTTATTCCCTCAGTATACTGTAAATCTTAGACTGCAAGTATCTTGCAAAAAGGATCGCCACTGCAATTAAAATAATGCTGTTTAGATCCCTGATTCGAGTATTAGTGGTATTTTAATGGAAAAAGCAGTAAGGACAGTCAATCAAGACTTTTTTTAAGAGCTTGAAATGAAAATATACCTAAATAGATTTTGCTACAAACAGAGCACCTTGTGATTTATTTTACAGCATGTAAATTCTTTGTTACACTGCATCCAGAAAACATGTATTTTTTAAAATAACAGTGTTTTGGGGGCATATAATAACCAGTATTTTTCTACAGTCAATTATCTGTTCCAAGACTGTAACAGAATTGCAGAGACATTACAAAAGTTTTATCAAATCAATTTGAGTGACTTAATTACAAAATACCTAGCAATCAGGGCATACTCTTTTCCTACAGCTTTTTCTCAGAATTCAACATCTGAATCTAATTACCTAAAATCCAATCACTTGATAGCTATACTGCTACCTTCACATTCAACACTTGCCTTCAGTTCTTTCTTACGACAGATTTTACAAGTGAACTTGATGTGGGCTCAGATACAGGAAAATGTGCTGTTAAGAGCATAAAAAATGAAGCAACACACTCTCAAATTAATTTCTTAAGTAACCTGTCTTTTAATTCCTCTCCATTTCTATGAAGTTGAAGCAACAGCATTTTTGTCTTTTACAATGGTGGTGTCTTAAAGGTACTCAAACATTTTGGCAATGGAGGCTATACAGGAACTCCAAAGAGGTTTAAAATGCTTAATAAGGACAAAACAGATCTCCTTGCAGTGACAAACTACAAGGCAGAAACATGTCCTTGTACCTTGCCGCAGCAAGTTTATAAGGAAAAAATATAGCTAATTTACATATTCACAACTCCTTTTAATACAAAACCCCCAAAATTATATACATATAAAAATGTTAAGCATAATGTACTGAACGTAATGGAAGTAATTTCATAAAACAGAAAACCCACAAAGATGCAAATAACTAACAAACACTCTTCCTGAGTGATTTAGATAAAGTACAGCAAATTAAAGCAGCTATTCATGAGAACATGTGTATATAGCACTAAATTACTAGAATTTCTCTTTCGTTGGGCCACATAATGAATTCTTTTTCTAAAATACAATAAGAATTTGTCAATAAAATCAAGACAGCAAGTACACATGAATTGCTCCTTCCAGTAGAGACTCCAGGTGAGTTAACTGGCAGTTTAATCCACATCTCATTCACTTAGTATTAACACTAGTAGGTCTTACATCCTTTTTTCATTTTACTCCTTGCTTATTGCTTCTCCTCCCTGAAAGCTCATTCTCCTGGAAGCAAGTTAACAGAAGTTGCTATATAAAATGTAAAGTAGTCCATGCAGGAGATGAAAAGCAGCTTACTCAAGCAACCTTGTGTAATTGAGCTGGTAGGATGGGGACATGCAGCAGCAACTAAAGGTAATCACCTTCCTTCCAGAATTGTCGTCACCTGTAAACAAGATAGTTAGAAAAGACAATACCTAGTTACTTATGGGACCTCATGTGTCTGAAAGAATGGCATGTATCTTCTGATATTTGGGGCTACTTCTAACTCCTACTATTACTGAGAACATCCTGTGAAACTTCATTATCCAATCACGTTACCTGTGGAAAGCTGGGCAAATGATAAGGCAAAGCTCAGAAAGTTATATGCACATGGTGGTGGTACTGCTCAGCTCCAGACAAGGAACACTTAGGTCCTGCTAGAGCATTCAGCTGTGGAAGAAAAGAGACCTGCTTAGCTTAGCAGTCTTGGAAATAACATGTTCTCAAACTCTTCATGCTTTGTTTTTGGAATTTATTAGAACACAAGCACTTTGGGCATCTGCTTTGTCACACATGTAAGTTGGATGTTTTTAACCAACTTAAGCTTTCTTAGATACTCTAAGATCACATTAAAACACAACAAACAAGGCATACAAGAATGATTTGCCTAACCTAAAGATCTGTAGGTATACATCCCTTAGTCCCTCTAATAATGCACATATTGCTGAACTCAAGTTCATTTGCTCTTTGACTCATGACAGCTTTCCCTACTCTGTCTGTACAGACAAGGCTGTTGTTTGTGCCATGCCCACCCCACAGCAAGTTCCACTACTTGGAAGGCCAAACAGATTACGCCATGTTCATACTAAAGGTCACTCGGCACTGTAGACAGTGAACTATTCAGATTTTAACTTATATCTACATGAATTATAGCATTCTTTTTAAAGGAATACAGAAACATTCCAGAAAACATATAGACTGAATTATTTACATTTAATACATTCTTGGTCTAATTTCCATGTTCCAACTAAAGGGTACTTAATATCTTGCTTCTATTACTACTGAAACATTGAAGTTTGATATCAGTAGGAGTACAAGAAAGTCAAGAACTGGGGTTATTACTTATCATTCAGTTATTCCCCTTTCACCCCCAATTAAGTAGCTGTAATGAATAAACAAATAAAGAGTAAAATGGGGGAAATTAAACTGCAACAGAATCAATTAACGAATGCACAAAAATCATATGAGCATTTTCATGACAACTGGGTAGAGCAACTTCAGACATGCTAAACAATGCTAATTTGTACTAGTTATCAAACTACTTGACCTGCACAAATAAAACCCTTTCCAGCATTGTAAGCACGCATTTTCCATTTCTATTCAACTTAAGAAAAGGTGGCCATCTTCACCTGATGTATTTTACACTAAGAAAAATATTCTGTATTTGCCTTGTCCAAGTCAACAGTCATGACAGGACAGCATCTATTTAAACTCATTCCATTTTAGGTGCCAAAGGAGAAAAGAGAGGGAAGCTATGAGATCAGCATTTGCTTTTCACATATGAACATGGCCTAGAAGACATCTTCTGCATTATCAATTCCAGTTCTGCACCATCGCAAGGAAGTGTGCCAGATCATCCTTCCACTCATTTGTCAAGCTTTATCTTAAAAACCAGCTAGATTTTTTCTGTTTCATGCTCCACCTGATCACTGATTTGACAACTAGCAACCCATTTTCTCAATTCCAGTCTGAAAGGCATTTTCAATTTGTACAAATTTGTTCTTGTGACAATATCTCTCAGCTGAAGCAGTGCTTCTCCTCCAACATTATTATCATCTCAAGGACTCCAGATAATAACCACACTCCCTCCCAGCACATGCTCTACTGGTTGTAAACAGATCACACCTATCTCTCCCCTGACATTGGTGTTCTCTATTCTGCTCCAACCTGAACACGTCTTTCCCAAGTAACAAAAATTATATGATAAATTTCAGATTAATATCACATAGGGGACTTAAAAAGCTTTCCTAATGATATGCACATTTTTGTCTTGCTGAAAAAATGATGAAGTAATAATTTAGCTTGACAGCTACAGTTGGATTATCTCTGATAGCCACGCCACTCTTATTTCACAGAAGATCACTTCTTTCTTTTTTTGAAATTAAAAAAATTAAGTACCTTTTTCTATTTGCTTTAACATCCTCTAAAGAGCTATCTCAGCTTGAATTTTGGTACTTATCACTTCAGTCCTACAGTTTTAGACAAAACATAGATTTCTCTGCTGGTTGATTCTTTTCTCCTGCTCTTTTTTTGGCCAGATACTTATTTTTAGTATCTTCCTTAAAGGGGTTTTTTTCCTTTCCACAAGGCCTGATGTGCCTTCCCATGTTCAAAACAAATTCTGACTCCTGAGTTAAATAAGGAGCTTGAGCAACACTAAAGAGCACAGACAACCACAACTGTCTGTACCCCGATATGCCAGCATATTGCTCTTAAACAGAGCAATATTTCCTGATATTATCTCAGTGTCTTGTTTTATATTCTCAGAGTACTTATAAAGACTATAATGTGACATGTATTAATAAGAATGATGTATTAAAATATTAATATGAATGCTTTCTAAATCATGGCTTGTTTGTGGAAAAATTGTTGTGTTACAATGCACTCCAGATACTTTATCTGTTAGAAATAATAATATTTATGAGCACAGTAAAGCTCCCTCAGGAGGACAATGACCTTGGAAAATACCTATTGCATGTGCCAGGAACATTTGCTTCCCAGTCTAGTGCAGACTGCATTCTATGGATAGAGTTTTTACCCAAAGACATGAAAGCTGGAAAAGTAAAATGGGGAGTGGCAAACACAAAGAAGAGTGTAACTGGAAGTATGTTAATTTCAAACCCACAGAGTGTGTTTTACTACTGGAAACCCATATTTCTTGCAACTTAAAACTGAAAGGTGACTCATTTTCTACCAGGAGCAAAGGAAGAGCAATCTGCAATTTCAGCTTCATTCCTTATGTTTCACTTTAAGGTCAAATGTGTAGTTTTGTGTTAACCTACTTTATTACCTGGTTTAATGTCACCAGACATATTCAGATCAAAACTTTTTACCTTCCATGAAAACATGCTCCCTCCCTTGATCTCTCTGTATTGGTTTCAGGCTCCAGATTTTCAGGACACATTCCCAGAGACAGAGGGCACTCACACTCCTCTAGCCAACCACCTTTCTGGACATCCCTCGTGCAGAGGGAAGGTCTGATGGACTTTGCTCTCTGCCTTTGGATCAGGCACTTGCTATCTCACAGACACTTCTCCAGTCAGGCTCAGAATTCTCAGCTGTGGAGGCACTCCTGGAAACATAGCACAAAAACATAACTTCCTCCCTGCTCCTGGTGGGTAAAGACAGGTATGGAGAATGGGCTGTGAATGGGCACAGAGATTTACATACCTTAAAATGCAACCTCTCTACTGCAGTTTTATTTGTCTGGATTTCACCAAAACAGGCATGAAACATACAGCACTTCCTAACTGCTTCTTGCTAATGGAAAGATTTTTTTTTTTTTTTTGTAATGAAAGAGTTCATTCCAATTCACAAATGAGATACTTCAAATGCTGCAATTTTTACATGACTCTTCAAAGATATTTTGTTCTGATGATATTAACATTGTTATTTTACAAGTGAAAAGTGAAATATTTTACTTTACCGAAGCTTGTTATGATCACTTTACAACAAAACAAAATCCTCAAGTCAATGGAAGTTTTCTGATGGGTTTCAATTGAAAAAGAAGTAAGGTCAAAATCCAGGAGACTTGCCACACCAGTGAAAATATTTGCTCTTATATTTTTTTCTTTAAGAGAATTTAAGCTAGGGAAAATTAACTTAAACCTCAATTATACTTGGTTAAATGGTAAGACAAACTGTGCTTTCCAGCTTCCTACTCTCTACAATTCACAGAAATATAAGGTCATCAAGAAGTCATTGTGAAACACATCTGTTTTGCCTAGACTGAGTAATGGACAGTAAATACACCCACAATTAATCCATTGTGGGTCTCTGTCCATCCAAAATGGCCAACTTCTTATCCAGTTAAGAAAAAAACAGTCAAGACAACACAGCTGAGTCTCAATATTAACAGGAGAAGCTTATAACTTGCTGTAGAGATGACTCCTCTTTCCCTGGCATTGGCCACCTCAGCTAATGATAGGAAAATGTAGTGCATCACATGCTATGCAGCTTAAGGATGAAGTATTAAAACAACCACTGTAATGTTTATTCTTTGGGACAGACACCAGAACCACCATGGAAATATGGAGAATGACACTAAACTAAATTTCTAAATTTCAAGGGTCAACTCATTTTGATTTCACGAAGTTCCTTCTTTGCACTCATTCCTCTAGATTCTACTCATGTCCACGTGTACTTAGAAACCAGCTTTCTTTGAGGGGATTGCACCTGTCTGTACTGCACCTGGCTAATTCTGGAAAGTGCTAAAACTGCAATTCAAATCAAGTACATGCTCAGGTATCTTCCTAAACAAGGATGACAATAAGTTAACTTTCAGGAAGACTTCCTACACAAGGAACCTGCTTATTACCTTCAGAAAGCCAAGATTCCTCATCAAAAATTTCTCTGTGAGCAGTTTTTCTCTTAAAATTTGTATAAGGAAAATATTTTGCAATGAGACATTTTCCCCACACCAAATGAGAGCAAAGAGATAGCTTGGTTTCTGATGTATCAAATGATTTACATTTCATCTGTGCTCTTCTTAAGGTATGTAAAGTAAGTTAAAATGAGGATGAGTTAAAGCCACTCCTAAAGTCAGCTTCTTTAATGTCCACACAACTGTGTCTGGCTGATTCTCTGGACTAGTTTTAAAAGGGGCACTAAACATCAAAACCACTTTCAGTGATGCCAACCCAACTATTTTGATAATTCACAGAAAGCATAAAAGAACATTTAAGGAAAGCAAAGAAACAACAGAATAGTCAAATAGAAATGGAAAACAATTTATAGTGACTTGGCAAAGGGGGAACAGTCCAGTTTTTCTTTTACATGAGGTCTATTTGGGTGTAGAATGACCTGTGCTGAACTGAGTTCACATTCCCATCTGAATTAGGAACTTTAAGTCATCATTTATTTTAGCAAGCCTTTTTGCTCAAGAAATGATGTTAAAGGAGATGCAGTATACTTTTTGAATTTCAGCAAGAAAGCATGTCCCTATATTTTGATATCATTAACTAAGTTTTGTCTTTAAAAAAGAAGCTATAACTTAATTTCTGATATTCAAAGACAGAAGTAATAAATAATTTATTTCCTTTCACATTCTGAGAAAAACACATGCAGAATGTGGAAAATCCAAATTTAACTTCTGCCTGAAGGATTTGAACCAAAGTTTCTATCACTCAGATACGTTTTCTCTTCACTAGAGCAGTAAATATTTTCTATAGATAGCAGCCTTTCACCTTGGAACTTCTCTTGTAGCTACTAAGAAGAAAACATGATGACACCCAAATTATTTGGACATGCTTTGTAAAGTGCAAAGCCCACATTAAATCTGCTTTTGTGCTACAAATAGGTCAGGAGCCAGAGCCCTCAACTTTCTTAGTGAGATGTGCCCAGGTCTTGGGTATCTCCAGTTGATTTGTTGCTTTCCACAAAAGGGTACTCATGGAACAAAGTCAGAAATACTGGTTTCAGAAATACACTTTGGAAATTCAAAAACTGAACAAAGTAAATTTTTTAAGAAAAAAAAGACATATCTTTAAACACAGATTTTTCCTGTAACACTGCAATCCACAGACCACAGATCTGCTCCTGAAGGTATTTCAAGAAGTAGCAAAGCTGTCTCTGATATAACTGAAAATTATTAGAATTTGTGCCTTAGGGTAATTAGATAAGTCACTACAATTTCTCCTTACATGTTAAAAATCCTAAATGACAAATTTACCTTTCACAGTCTGATCCACATTCTATTCTAATCAGTTTCTAATACACTAGTTCAAAATCAAGAAGAAGCATGAAATCAACTAGACCTTGAAAGCAAATATGGAAAGTCTCTACAAAGACCTGATACCTGAAATCTTTAAATTCAAATAGAAAAGCAAGAAAAGGCTAAGGAGAAAACCAGATATTTAAACTAATGGTGGACATGGATTCCATTAAAATTTCTGTTTAATGAATAAAACAATGTCACTGGCAGTTCATAAAAGCGCAAGCAGCAAAAACAGAAGCATTTTCGAAACAAGCTACTGCAAAAAGTTGTCCACAATCATATTATAGAAGCCAAGCACGGAAAATAGGGAAGTTTGATGAATCTGGTATGCTTATATGCCCCCTTTCTTTTGCCACAAAGAAAAATAATCCTGAGTTTGCTTTCAGGCAAACAGATTGAAACTTCTCTCTCAAAATAGAAATAAAAAGAACAAGCACAACAGCCCTGTTCCATTTATATATGCTTAGAATTGTCATCTGCACATTGGGATTTGTGACATAACTAAGTCTAACAAAGTTTGTATATTTTTAAAATATTCTCTTTTTAAAAAATTATATTTTCACACTGTACAAATACAATACAAAATACCTCCTTTGCATATAGTCAAAACTACTGTTATGGAAATAAGGTATAAGTAATTTTAATTTATGAAAAACAAGAAGGAATTCTAGTGTGGGTTTGGTCTTTTTTTAAATAACTGTTGGAAATTAGATGACTGTAATAAACGGATAAATTATTGCAAATATTTTCACCCAAAATCTTTTTTTCCCCTGGAATTTCAAGCAATACATTTCATTGTTTTTAAATCAATGAAAAATGAATTAACAACTTTCTGAATTGCTTTAACACAGCAATGATTTCAAACACTGAACTCATACTTTGTCCTACTCAAATATATGAAAGTCATTACAAACTAGGTACAAATAATTTTAAAACTATTTATTTCTTTGTCATCTTCCAGGAAGGGAAGAAATTCTGAAGAGCTCATCTTCTCTTTACTTGAATGTAAGTCCAGAAAACATTCAGATCTGACTCCATACCCACTGACACTGAGATAGAGAGGCCTTGTTTGGTGGAGGCGAAGCACATCCTTGGGTATGATCTCACAGTTCCTGTGTTCTGCCCTCATTGCACACCTCTGCCTTCTCCTCTTGCATCCCACCTTGGAGCTGCTTTGGAGACTGCAGCCACATGAGTCTGAAACACAGCACTGGTTTGAATTTTTCATTTAAATGCAGTCCAGCAGACTGGCAAATCCCAATCAAATGTTTCTGGCTGAAATTTCAGGTAAGGTCACTTTTCTGGGCTTAAACATGATCAGGGAATTTTTTTCCTCTACAAAAGATTGCAGTGCTAAGGACAAAACCATCAGAGGTAATGCAACATTTTAGGCAAAATCTGCACCAGTGAAATTAAACCAGGAGTACACCAAAACTTTGGACTTTATTCCAAGCAAACACCATACAAAGCAAGTTCCAAGTTAAACTATGGAAGCCATAGGTAGGTCTCTTGAAAAAACACTTTCACCCCATTATACTGGAGCACATTCCAATTCTCTAATACAGGAATAAGGCATATGCCTAGGATGAAGCCAGGCCAGGGCCAGGAAAGGGCAAGGAATGTCTCCTTTGTCAGTTGAGGGGGGAAGGTTGTCAAGCTGTCGCCTTTCATCCAGTCTGTCAGGATGGAGAAAAGGAGCTTTATCCAAGCAGAGACCCAGAGGATTCAGCTCATCACCAGGCAGCTCTGCCCATGCCTACAACAGTCACGATCATTCCCACATTGACATTTTAGAATCAGCACCAGCTGAACCAGACAGACACTAAGTGCATATGACTTCCAGGGCAGCTTTATTTGAACGAAGAACGAGGAGCAATAACAAACATTTAGTAAATAGCTGTGCATAACTGAAGTTGCAGCAATAAATACATAGCTTAACAAATTTTGATGAGACAAAGGCTTGAAAATCTCTTTTGAAGTGTTATCATGCAGTACTGCCTAATAGAGCAGATGGAAGAGGTTCTTAGGTAGGTAGTTGTAGTGACTCTGGTGCATCTAGTTAACACACCTATCTCATACTTTCTCAGTTGGATTTCACTGATTTCATTAATAACTTAAATATCTTGGTATTTCCCCCATTCCAAAACAGGGACTTGAGTGAGAAACATCCTCATGAGTTAGCAAGATTTTGAATCACAAGAATATAAACCTGTTATTCCCCTGCTTATGGTTTTGAGTCTTATGTTGGGGGCTTAGTTTCAAAGAAGGTGAAAGGTGATTATTACCTTGTCTATAACTATCTTCAAGAAGAGAAGTTATTATGGGTAAAATCCCCTTCCTATTCTCAGTCAGAAGACAAATTACCATAGATTTCACTGCCCTAGAGCTCTGGTTTTGCTAAAGCTGATGTTTACCTGAGTCATCTTGTTTATGGCTCAGTTTCAGGAAAGTATCTATGCTCTATGGCAATAATTTTCCTGAAAAATTGTAACCTAGGCTTATGTACCTAAAGTATAAAATACAAAACATGTATACAATAAAACACAGTTTTAAATATAATTAGGATGAAGATTAAATATCACTATTCATTTCTTATTGTATTAATTTCTTTTATTTAGGATTGTGATTATTTACGCTATTTTATCAAGCACATTTAAAAAAAGCCCAAAGGAAAAAAATACAGACAATGCACAATTTAAAGAGGTGCTTTTATACCATTAATAAGGATGCCTGTCTTATATATCTCCCGAATATTTTAAAAATAAGTAACTGTAAATTATAAGGGATCCAATATTGAGTATCCATAACTTTTTTCAAATTACAACAGAAATCCAGGTGATAAATGCAGTTAAAATTCATGTCAAATATTTCCTTTCTGCCTTTTGTTAGTTTTTATATATTTAACCCATATCTCTTTGGTTGCACACTGTTTGCAGTGGCTGCACAACTCTTCAGATGATGTAGCAAACAAAACAGCTTATCACAAATGAAGCACAGAGGTGTTACAATCACAGTTAGGCCTTAGATCATAAGATATTGCTATAGTTCTATTTTAAAACAAGTTTAATTTCAAATATTTGTCTCATAAACTACAGATGAGTGCACGAAGTTCACATATTACTAGTCAGCTACTTTCAGGCTGAAAGCATCAACATAATTCCTATGTATCACCTTGAGTACAGTGAGAAAAAGGTGATATGTGTGGTAAGGTAAAACCATAGGAGTTTCCAAACATACCAGTCAATGGATGTTGCCATGTCTCACAATGTCATGGTAGGGGTGATAGATATTTAGCTCATGATCCTCAGGTGGTGGATGCAGAAATATTTCTTCTTGTTCTGAGTGTATATCATCTATGTCATCTTTCTGCAGTTCTAAAGGAGCAGGCAAAAACACAGAAGTGCTCATGAACAGAGAAAAACTTCTGCCTCTGATACATTATTGAATGGTTGAATTTTAGCACAGTTTGACAAAACCACAGGCGTTTATTACTATTCATTGCAGTTACAAATCAGTTTCTTGCTCTTTACGCTTTCCCTTGTGTGGGAAAAGAAACTCTTCAGTACCCCATTTCTACCGTCACACATTCCTTAAGATTAGTATCTCCTGTGATGGTCACAAAAATCTCTATGATTGGACAGCTGGCATGCTGAGACTTTGCTATTCATGACTGCTGGTGCTGTCTCTCATTTTTTACACTCTCTTAATCTGTGTGGATCCATCTACAACTTCCTGCCTTTTATTTTGAGGTTGCCCAAATAGGGAAGGCGAAGCTTAGGGGAACTGCCATATGCATTGACATCTGCCCCAGATTAACACCTCATGTGAACACTCTCCAAAGCAGATTCACAGCTTGCATAAAGGTAGAAAATTGCAAACAAATCTCTATCTCACCTCCCCCAAAATCCACTGGACCCGTTACATGCTTTCACATTCCAAACTTGGAATAGGCAAGGCAGCCAAATGTCCATCCAGTATATACTCCAGCTAGAGGCCAAGCAAGGGTGTAAATTTCTGCTCAAAAGCCCAATAAAATCCGAATAAAATGGCCAGCCTTCTCCCAGTTTCAGGAGATTCTGGACTAGACACTAGAATTAAAATCTACTCAATACTGAAAAGAGCAATACAATGTTAATGAATCTTGTTCCAGGAATTTTTTTAGGTTTGTTTGTTTGTTTTTTTTTCACACCCAAGTTTTCTTCCAGAGTGTTTTAAGGCTCAAAAAAGCTTATACTAAGTAAATATTCAAATGAACAGAATCTGGGATATTTAAAAATAACTAATATGCAAGTGTCTTGCTGGCTTAAGAGAAGACACAGATAAAGAGAAAAACAAATGCTTTATACCACTTGCTGTATATCATCCACCTCTTTCTATCCTGCAGGTTTTAATACTGAAGAATTAACAATTTTATCTATCAGTTTGAACACTTGGAAGAGTAGGCTGAACATAGTGCAGAGCCATTTTGTCTTAAATGTGCCTTTGGTAAGAAAAGTTGGACCACCTTATCCATAACATCCGGTTCTAATCTGGTATTCCACTATTCTATGATCTATAACATTGTCCATGTCACATTAGAAAGTATCAGAACATTTTGTATTCTCATCATATGCATATTTCATGTTCCTTGACCAACATGCAAGGCATACAAGGGCAGAGAAAACAAATATTGATTTCAGCCAGATTCATGTGCCAGCAGCTAATAAGTGTTAGAGAAAAACTCGTACTAAATATTTTTGAATGCTTTCCACTCACAATTTCTCAGTATCTTTCTAGCCTGCAAACAGTCATATGAAGGCTTTATTGTCTCATTTTTAATGTGATTTGTACCAATGAAGCATTTCACAAAGACGAAAAATGCCAGTAGTGGCTGGGCTTCTCCAAAACACAAAGGAGTCAGCAACATGTGTACTATGTTAAAATTTCCTTATGTCTGAATTCACATAAAAGCCTTCTCAGAAAATAAATCAACAGTTCTGCAGGGGAAAAAAAAAAATCAGCCTTTAGATAGATGCCATTAGAGTCCTCTTCATATACACAAAAATGTTTAAACCCTTATTATCTCCAAAATGTGCATTTTTCTACCTTTTAAAAGCTTATCATCTATAAAAAGCTACACTAACCTTAACCGGGAAAGTATTCTTTTATTTTACTGAATGTTTTTTTTCCCATGAGCTGGAAAGAATAATAATACAAACATAAAGCAGTAGATAAATTCCACAATTTTTTCCTAATAAAAAAATTTAAGTCTTGTTAAAGCTCAGAACAAGTAAAGCACTACTTTTTTTATTAGGAGTTTTGGTTTTTTGTTTTTTTCCTCTTCATGTCTGGGCATGATAACCACCTAAGGCAAGCAACTTACAAAGAGAAAAGAGAAATAGTAGCTACTCCTCTGTGGATATGTGAAGTGGAAGCTGTGTTATTAAAAGTGGAATGTATGTTCAAAAATATGAAAGAAACAACCAATCTGACTTTGAGGTGTTCAAAAGACCCAGAGAAACAAAGTGAATATGCATGCTTATTTGTACTCCACTTATTCTACAGAAATCCCAATATTAACCATACCTGCTGAGAAGCTAGACAGCCCTAACTTACTAAGATAATTCTTTTCCTTTCTTTTCTTCTTCTGTTTGAATAACAGGAGTGGAGCTCAAAAGATTTTTCATAATAAACATCAATAAGAAAGAAGATTCAATATTTCAAACTGAGGGAGACCTCAGCTCTGTTTTGCTCCTGCAAATGACAGAGGAGTTCATTACTCCAAGGGCTGTAGCAGAGCACCCTCTGTTATTACTCACAACATTAATGGTTGTTTAACCCAGCCTAGGAGACAATGCGAGGAGCCTGAGCCAGACCTTGGCAAGTATGAGGATGAAAATTTCATTCCATAGATTTTGTATCAGTCCCTAGAAGTACAAATGCCAGCTAGATCCTCCTGGAAGTGGTGAAATCAGAGCAAAAGGAAGGGATGAGGAAACAGAGGCTGAGATTGAGGCAGGCTCGGCAAGATCTGGAAAACCCTTGCTCTGAGCCCCTAATGCCTTGGTTCACATTGCTACACTCAATTAACATTTCTGGAAGTAAAATGCAATGCTGTGTACTCATTCCATACTTGTCTGCTTGGAATAATGATTCCAATTTGTGCCCCAACATGTGATGATGTTGATGTTCCAATAGCCTAAACCTGCCCTAGGAACATCTAGCAGTAATTCACAAAAGCTGCATGTGTTAGACTAATCTTCAACTCTAATGGCTTTGATAAGTACATCAGTACAGAAGCTGTAACTAATACTGGATTGCTCCAAGAAATATTACAGAATGTGGGCAAAGCCTCTCATTTACTGAAGATACTCTATTAAATCACTTGTAACTCTACACAGATGTAATTTGAAATACTATAAAAATATTTACCTATTTCAACTAATTTCTCACAGTCAACCTTAGACATGTTTCCCCTAGGAACAAGCCTATGCAAACCTTCCAAACAGATTCTTAAAGGACAAAACGATCCTTGGGTCAGCCCTACAAAAATTAACAAAGGAAGCAACCATTATAATGAGGCACATTTTACACACTCCACAAATATCAGAAGAAAACAAAAAACCCACCCTAGAAGCCCTACTGCCCATTTGTTGTAATAGTTTGAATAAACTGACTTCTTTTTGTTTCAGTGGAGTTGTTCCTCAAAGTATTTATGTATTACACACCTTTAATGACAAATACTAGAATTTCTGACTAATTCATTCCTGAAAATAACTTAATACGTTTTTCTTAATGTAGATGATGGTATATGCACTCTGTACCCTCACACCAGGTCACTTCTCTATAGCAATTCTAAGTTTTATTACAGGAAACATTCTATACCTCATATTTCACATGAAAGAGCTTCACAAAAATTTTAAGAGAGCATTAGCATATAAAAACTTTTAAAACCGCTGTTCCTGTGTGTAATTGTTGCTTTTTGCAGACAGGGTACTAAGGAATGTGAGAGTCCAGGGTTTTTTCCTGGCTCCTTTGGGGGTGCAAAAACCTCCCTGGCAGACCCCTCAGAGACCCCTGAGTGCTGCCCAGAAGCTGCAGGGGCTGGATTTGGCTCCTTGGGAGAATCTGCCCACATTGAGAGAAGAGACACAGAAAATAATGATGACTAGAGTGTAAATTAGAATGTTAGAATGTAGATAAATAGATTTTCTTGAATGTTTATGATAAGGGACACGTGGCCAAGATGGAGAATTTGGGGGGTGGACACCTTTTCCTCCTTCTTCTCCATGTCATCCATGTTGGGTGACACGTTGGCCTCTTGGATTGGTTGGGGTCAGGGCTGGACCATTTAATAAAATTGTATTGTATTGGTAAAATTTTGTAAACATGTAATACGTAGTACTAACTATATAAGCCCTGCCTTGACCAGGCAGATTCCACCATGGATGCCAGGCTGAGCAGACCGCTGCTGGCCAGGCAAAATGTCCCAGAGATAAGAAATAATAAACTGTCCTTGGAAAAAGAGAAAACCGTCTCCGGCAGTCTCTCTTCGGTGGCTTCGGGGAAAACCAGGTTTTGAACCACCTTCGTGTCCCTCTGGGGTGATCTCGGGGCAGAGGAGGAACCCCAGACTGGGACACCTGGCGTCCCTGGGTGGGCATTGACATCTGGCATCCCCCTGGCTGGGCAGTGACATCTGACGTCTCTGGATGCACCACAGCCCACAAAGGTGGGTGCAAACCCCCAGAAGGGCAAGCTCAAGAAGACGCACAGAGATGGAGGAGACGCCCCCAGGCAGAGACATTTGGCACGGACCCTGGTGGATCCTTGTAGCCTGCAAAGGCAGGTACAGACCCCCAAAAGACAGAACTTCAGAAGAGGCACGCTGTTGAAAAGGACTTTGGAGGAGAATTATGGCCCTCTGCCAAGAAAAGCCGAGTTCCAGACGCGCGTCGGAGAGGAGGTGTCCCGGGAAGCCTCGCTCCTGTGCACCGCTGGTCGGTTTCAGGAACCTCCGAATCGATTTTGGACGGATTGCTTTTGGGTAAGATGGTTCAGAATCAGACACATCATAGGATTCCCACCTAGCCATGAGCAGGGGGTGGGAGGTTTACGGCTGCCTTGCTATCAGCAGGCGGAGAAAGCAATTAAAGTTCCTCAGAGACTGGGGAAGGATTCTCACTTAGCTATGAGCTGGGGGAGGGAAGTTTATGACTGCCTTGCCAGCAGCAGGTGGTTCAGCAAGGGCCTTGCCATCAGCAAGGCCAGGGAAAAAATTAAGTTAGAAATATTTCCAAGTGAGTTGCAGGACATACATTTTTGCTATTTCACCCCTTCAGAAACCCTGACCCCAGAAGGCGTGAGGGCGCTACAGGCGACTCCCCGGGCCGTGGGGGACAGAGGGGAGGGGGACGGGACCACGAAAAAATGCGGGCTCGGTGCCGCAGGGATGTCCAGGGAGAGGCAACCTGCGGGGACTGGGACGCAGAAGGACAGGACCATGTGGGCGGCTCTCAGCCCAAAGAGGGAAGGGAGCAGCAGCCTTCACGCTGACCGGGACAAAAACAGAAAAAAAGCACGGATTCGGTGCATTTAGCTGCAAGAGATGTCCAGGGAGGGACAACCTGCGGCAATGGCCGGGACGCAGGAAAGCGAGAATTGTGAAAAGACACAGACAGACCTGTCTCCAGCTGTCAGAAATGCTGGGGGAGGAGATGAATGCCCTGTTTCAGGGAAACCTGAGTTGTCCACATTAGAACTGGCAGATTCTAATGGGGAGAGAAATTTATGCTTTTTAAGTCAAAGGTGAAAAAATTAACAACTTGGAAGCAATTGCAGGCAGCTGCCCGGACAGAGCCGGACAGAGCAAACCCAGGCACAGCAGCGTGAAGTCACCAGCCCAGGCTCACCGAGAGAGGGGGGGGAGGCACAGCCACCCTGCTCCAGAGGCTCCAGCAGCACCCCCACTGCTCCCCCTGTGCCTGCACAGACCCAGTGCTGCAGACGGGAGGGGAATGGGGGCTGGAGAGAGGCCAAGAGCTGCTTTTTATCTATACTGTGGAGAACAAACAGAACAAGGGAACAGGACAAGAGAGTCAGTTTTATTTTCAGTTCTTGTATGTTAAACTAAAGGTGTTTGTTTTTGCATTTTTGTTAAAAAAATAGCTGAAACTTTAAGAATGGCAAAGGTATTTTAATAGTATTAGGTATTTTAATAATTGAAGGTATAATAAGGTATTTTGTATTTTATTTGAATACACATCATCTATATTTAGTGATTTGTTATTGCTCAGATATGAGTGGACATTTATTTAAATGTCAACATTGAGTTTTAATTTTCCTATAGTTAATGGTTTTAGAGAAGCCAGTTTATAAGTATTTGCAATATTGTCAATATAAATCAATAGATTTTGAGTTGGATTTTAAAATTTAAATTTAGTTTCTCTATTTAATTTTAAGGAACACTGTAATAAGATTGTATGAATTCTATATCACAGAACGATTTTGTTTTCTGTTTCATTGTTTAATTTGAAATCTTTCAATACTTTAAGTAAGTTTTGGAAAGCCTCCAGATATGTCCTTGAATCAAATGTATGAAGACAATCAGCTAAGTTGTGAACTTAATGTTTCTTTATTTTCCTTTTATTAATTCTCTCTTTTATTTTGGCAGGTCTTTTGTGACCTGACACTTTGATATCTTATGGTTTTGAATATTTTGAAGAATTCCAGAAAATTATTTGAGCTTCATTCTCAGAAAAAAAAAATTTAATGTTATGGTTTTCCTGAGTTGTTATCATAGAAGCACTGCAGTGTCTTGCCATGCTCAAAGTATCTTACTCTAAAGATGAATTTTAGAGAAAATGATTTGCTAGAGGAGTTTGATTTCTTTTTGAAATGTTTAATTGCAACTTTGTTGTTAAGAGTTGTGGTTTATTTCTTTAATAAGAAGATGTCAGGGAGTTCTCTTCCAAATAGAGTTTAGGCTCTGGCCAAGCCTTAATTCTGACTGAAAGAGAAATTGTGTAAACCCAGGTGTTTTCTGCATCAAAATAATATTCCAATCGTTTGGATTGACAATTTGACTTATCAATATAACAGCTGAAGCTGACTTTGAAGTGAATTTGGTGTTCATTTTCCGGAGATGACCATCTAATTCCTCATTGAATCAAGGTTTGTCAGCTGTCTGCAGACCCTGAGGTGATGACACAGTTTGTTTTTTTAAAATTGATAATCATCTAATCTTGTAAATGTATGCCTGCTGTTTAAAGTACTGTTAATTATTGTATTGTGATTACTTGCAGAAGATTGTAAACATTGGGTTTGTTTTTTTGTTAGATAATAGTTGAAATAATAATTGAGGGAAAATTTTCCAGTTTTGATCAAAAATATAGAGACAGAGAAAGTTGAAAAGCTTACAAAGTAAGCATTTGGGGGAAGGGTTCTGTTTGTGTCTCCACAGAGAGAGGACGGAGATGGTTGAAGCCTGCAGCAAGATTGGAACACCACAACATATAGCTTCAGTTGTCAAGGAGCAAATGACGGAAGTTCTTCAAGAACAACATGAAAAGATTTTTGCAAATTTTAAGAAGAAAAAGAATCCATCTAAAGGACAATGCTACGACTGTGGAATTTTTGGACATTTTGGGAAAAATTGTCCTCAATCCACAAAGACTTCCAAGCCACCAGAACTTTACCCTAGATGTCGCAGAGGAAGACATCTGGCAAGTGAATGTTATTCTCTGACGGATGTGGACAGAAAACCATTGCCACTGCCAAAAAACACGAAGTGCAGGACCATCTTGTGCTACGACAGAAATGATGGCAGTGCAACAAGGAACAGCAACAACACCGGCACAGACAATACAGTTGTCGGGAAGCGTCAATCTGACTCCCTCAGAAGGGCGTTAGGGGACGTCCCCTGTGACAGGGATTTGCTGCCCAGGAACGCAGTACATCCTGTCAGATTCAAAAGTGACTTGTTTTTTTGAATGAAGAATCTGCATCTATACGTACAGGACTGAAAGCACCGTGCCGAAAGAGACAAGAGTTTTTGATAATAGGCAGAGACCAGTGCAGCAATTTTGGACTGACAATGTATCCTACTGTTGTTTCAGCAGACTGCTTCGAAGAGATGACAATTTTAGCAAGGGCTCTTCGACCCTCATTGACAATTCCACAAAATACTCAACTGGCAAAAGGGATAGCTCTGCCATCACATCCATTGGAGCATCAAGCAATGCTGGTGATGGGCGAAGGGCATCCACACTACAATGACCATGTCGAAGTACACACGTTATGGTTGAAGTACATAACCTGTGAACAGCCAACTATTACTTGGGACTTGATATACCATAACAGGAAAACAACCATCACAGGGATGGTGAACACCGGACGTGACAGTGATTTCATATATTTTCTGACCTCGAGAAAGGAACTTGATTGTACCTTTGGATCAAATCGCAGGCATTGGAGGAAGTTCTATATGCCTCCAAAGCAAAAATTCAATGACATTCACAGGACCCGGACAGAAGACAGCTATTACTCGTGTAAAAGCCATTCACTGTATGGGGAAGAGATCTCCTTTCACAGTGGAACATGTACCTGACAATGGATTTTTAGTAGGACTTACTGTGGCACTCGCCACTCCACACCGATACGTGGACTCTTTACCATTCCATTTAGTAGTGTTGGGAGAAGAAACACAGCTATATGGTTTGATTTTTCATTGGGACGAACACAAAAAAGACACTCTTTCAATTATAGAATGGGTTTTCCTATCTTACAGATCTCCAAGGACAATTCTTACAGATTCAGAAATGACAGTACAAGTGATAATAAAGGGAAAAACAAGGTTGATGACAATAATGGGCAAGGACTTTTCAATGAACAATGCGTCAAGGACCACAGATTTCTACAATACCAATGAATCAAAAAATGGATGAGGCAGCAGCTTGGCCTCAATCTCAACAAGTAATACCTTTGAACAGACAAATTCCTACAGAGACACACAGACCTGCAACAGCAGCTCAAGATACTTTAGTTGATTGGACAAATATTCGAATGGACTTGACAAGAAGCAGAAAATGTCCTGCAATTGGGACTGGTGAAATAGCCATGCCAGTGAATTATGACCCACAAGGACAAAACCAAAGATGGCAAAAATTAAATCATGATTTAGTTAAAAATTTTATTAAGGCAATTAGAGATTATGGACTGGGATCTTCATATTTTAAACAGTTTTTAAAAGGTATTCTCAATGAATATGACTTGACTTCATGTGACATGAAATCTCTTGTGTCAGTGATACTTACTGACACACAAGGACTTATATGGGAGCGCAGATGGAGAAGAGCTTTGGAGGAGCTGTGAAAGAAATACCAAGGTGGTACTCATGCTAACCTCACCATGGCAGAATTAGCAGGAGACCCTCCTCACAATGATCCAGTACAACAAGCTGCCAAGATTCCAAGGGGAGTGTTGGCAGACATCAAGGAAAAAGGATGTGAACTTCTCTTCAAACAAGATTTAAAAGACTTAAGGACTGACAGTGAAAAATGATTGTTTATATGCTGTTGTATCTGATTTTTTGTCAACTGTATTAGGTGAAAAAGAGGATTTACCAGTGATGCAGCCAAGGGAGAATGTTTGGGAAAGTTTAGTATGGACAGTGGGGTTGGAAACAATTTGTTTGAGGCATTCCAGGCAAAAAAGCCATTTTCAACATGTCTGGTGGGATTGACAGTGAAAGAATGGCCCATTCCAGAGGGCATCCCTTCATGGGTGATGTGAGTTGTGTCAACTCCTGTGAATGGATGGCATGTGTGGGTTCAATTTGTCCCTGTGGCTGTTTTCAAACCAAAAGAATTAGAAATTTTTGGTTCAACAATGGATTTTGGAATTGTATGTGATGTTTTAGGGGTGAAAAAGAACCAAACAATGGATGTTACTCCGAATTAGAATGTATATAGCAATTATATTGTAGTGTCAAACAAACCATCCTTCCGAGTTCTAGCACAGTTATTGTGCCTGGATGGTCTGTTTGACCTTTTTGATCTTTTACCTTTGTAAAAAGAAATTTTGAAAGTAGGTTTTTATATATTAGTGGAGCTTGTTACTATTCTCATTGCTTTGCCATGCATCATCCCATGCACTCGGCACGCCTTGAACAAAGCTGTGAAAAGGGCTCTGGACAAAACCGTGAAGGAGGTCTTTTTGGTGCAAACAGAGGGGGGAGATGTGGGAGTCCAGGGTTTTTTCCTGGCTCCTTTGGGGGTGCAAAAACCTCCCTGGCAGACCCCTCAGAGACCCCTGAGTGCTGCCCAGAAGCTGCAGGGGCTGGATTTGGCTCCTTGGGAGAATCTGCCCACATTGAGAGAAGAGACACAGAAAATAATGATGACTAGAGTGTAAATTAGAATGTTAGAATGTAGATAAATAGGTTTTCTTGAATGTTTATGATAAGGGACACGTGGCCAAGATGGAGAATTTGGGGGGTGGACACCTTTTCCTCCTTCTTCTCCATGTCATCCATGTTGGGTGACACGTTGGCCTCTTGGATTGGTTGGGGTCAGGGCTGGACCATTTAATAAAATTGTATTGTATTGGTAAAATTTTGTAAACATGTAATACGTAGTACTAACTATATAAGCCCTGCCTTGACCAGGCAGATTCCACCATGGATGCCAGGCTGAGCAGACCGCTGCTGGCCAGGCAAAATGTCCCAGAGATAAGAAATAATAAACTGTCCTTGGAAAAAGAGAAAACCGTCTCCGGCAGTCTCTCTTCGGTGGCTTCGGGGAAAACCAGGTTTTGAACCACCTTCGTGTCCCTCTGGGGTGATCTCAGGGCAGAGGAGGAACCCCAGACTGGGACAAGGAACACACTGAAAATTACAATCAGGACCAAAAAACAAGATTTAGAGGATCTATTTCCCCAAGCAGTCGATCCAAAACACAAAATGAGTCCTTCCAAGTGCATACTTCTGTTTCATTAAAAACCCAGACTCAGGTATGGAGGTGAGAAAGAGATTGAGCTTTTAGGCCTCTCCTTTGAATTTAATTTACCCCCTTGGTTTACATGAGTTTGGTATTATGTGAACATGTTAAATAAAAACAAAATGGACAAATTCATGGCCTGGTGGTTCACAAAAGGCACATACAAGCATGTTATCCTCTGCCAAGATATCAGATTTTGTATTTCTCCTTCAAATCACTCAAACTGGGAAATTATTTTGGACCAAAAAAGTCCAGACCATTTGCCTGCTTGTTGCAGGTTGTACCACTTAGAAAATTTTCATAAACTTACCAATTATTTTGTAACAATCTTACTTGTTCCTTGTTGAAAAGAATTAGCTCCACTTACAGGAAACTCAATTTAAAAGTCCATACACACAGGGGGAAGTCCCATTAAGTCCAAAAATGAACATTATTCCATTTTTCACTGACTAATGATATTCTTTTAAAAAAAGCAATTCTGGGTCAGATTAGTATTACTATTAAAAATGCATATCAATGTGATTGATATTCCAAATGAGTATTTAATTTTTATTATTGATAGATATGATATTTAGATATTTATAAGACTAACAGCTAGCAGCTGGTGTGATAAGGTATTTTTTAGCAACTAATCTGTAGCAGGAATTGTAGGCGATTTAATAAGTGAAATGGTTTGCACATAAGTACTTGGTATATTATCTGCTTTTCTGCACCTGTGATGGTCAGGAATAAATGGCACATAAATATCTACTTTAAATGAAAAAAAATTTAAAAGTGTTTATGAAACCAAGCTACAAAATGAGGAAATAAGGATAAAATAAGAAAATCTGACTTTTCCTATATTCCTATATCTGAACATTTTCTCATGACATTTTTTTATAAACAAAATGTTTACATTTTGCAGGAATTTAAGGACTTGGAGAAGTTTTCAGGGACCTGTGAATTTGTACTTCCTGAACAAACAGAGCCAATGTTCAATATATCTGAGCTTCATGGACTTCTTCCCAACCAAGTATTTCCAAAAACTCTTAGAAGGAAAGGGGGCTTTTCCTTCCTTCTGAAGTACCTATTTACACCAGGCCTTTCCAGTCTATCGAATTTAAATCATAAACCATAAATGAAATCATAAGTCATAAAAATTAGGCACTTTGACACTAGGATGCTTGTTAGATTACATGAGTAACAAAGACCTCAATTAATTTTATTGCAGCAACAAAAAACAAACAGAGACCACTGCATCTTCCAGCAGGATCCATCTTTATTACACACACTCCAGTATTTATATGTTTCTACTATGGGTAAGTTTAAAGAAAGTCTTGGAAATACACAGGAGAAGACAAAACAGCCACACCACCAAGCACTCTTTAGAGCAGACATTTCTGCCCTTAGCATTACTGCCCTTATCGGCCACTCACCCAAACATGCTGCCTCCCAGCTTTCTGGGAAGTAAAGGAAAAGATGCATGGTGTTTATGGCTGTAGTCATTCCTCTGGTATGCACCTTTCCCAAGAGAACAGAAAGCCTTATCAAAGCCAAGATAAACAGTGAGTCATGATTTTACACTGGTAACAAGACCCTTCTTTTGTAAGGCTTTACCTATATACAAAAAAATTATTGAAGAAGGAAAAAAGCCATCTCCTTCAGCCCCTGCTTGAAGGAAAAAAATAAATACAATCCTTCAATACATAGCATGGAACAAATTATAATTTCTCCTTCATACAAATTGTTAATGCTATAGCCAGAAGTAGTGGCTCAGTCTAGAGAGGGCAGATTTAAATCTCCCCTGAGACCTGCTGAAAAACATCTGGCTTCTGAACAGCAAAGATACTGTACAAGTGAAAGCAACCATGACAGTGTTAAAGCATTTACAGATGTTTAACACAAAAATTTACTGTGAAGCTAAAATTTATCTACATGGAATCAAAGAATAAGGGAAGTGGAGAAGAAGCTATCTGCCCATTTTTCAGCTTCCTGTTCCGTCGGGGCAACAATTAGAAAGTTTCCAGGTAGGAAGCTGTGGGAGTCCAGGGTACCTCCCTGGCTCCTCTGGGGATGCAAAGACCCCCCTGGCAGACCCTTCTGAGAGCCCCGAGTGTTGTCTAGGAGCCACAGGGGCTGGATTTGGCTCCTCGGGAGAATTTGCCAACACTGAGGGAAGAGAGACAGAAAATGATGATGAATAGAGTGTAAATTAGAATATTAGAATGTAGTATAAGTAGGTTTTTAGATTGTTTATATTAACAGCTATGTGGCCAAGATGGAGGATCCTGAGTGTGGTGGGCTTCTTCCTCCTTCTTCTTCATGTCATCCATGTTGAAGTTGTACCCTGGGAACCACAGATAGGATGGGGAAAGAACTGGACATTGTAAAGAGGTTGCATGGCATTGGGGAAAATTTGCAAATATTGTATACGTAGTTTAGAGTATAAAGGCCTTGGCACAGCCCGCCTAGAGGCTCTTCTGCAATTGTTGACCTGTAGAGTGGACCTGTGTTGGGCTGGCTGAAACATTTTTAAAGATAAGATAAATAAACAGCCCTGAAACAACACAAGGTTGTCTCAAGCTGCTTTCTTGCCGGTGCCTCCGAGAGAACCAGACTTCTTCCAACCTGCAAGCCCTCTCTGGAGAGGTCTCACGCCTGAAGAGACTCTCAGAAACGGGACACATGGCATCCCTGGGTGGGCACAAACCACCAACCTTTTGGTTAACAGCTGAAGAAAGCTGCACAAGAGAGACTTTGAGCCTGTGCCAGAAAAACCAGTTACCAGACTCGTGTCGGAAGGGAGGATCCTGGGAATTCCTCTCCCTGTGCATCTGCTGGACAGAAGCCCAGGAGGACTCTGATTCGGGTCTGATACCTTTGCATTTTGGTGAGTCGGTTCAGATCTAAGATACACTATAGGCACACACCATGGGTGGGTCCTTCAGCCACGAACAGGTCCAAATATTATCTATGTTAAAGTGTTTAGCCTCCTCACATCCAATTTCAGTAACAGAGGATGAACTCAGAAATTTGCTTGTGTGGGTACGAATGCATTACCCCTGAATTGACACAAGTCAGATATTTAAAGTAGGATTTTGGCAGCAGGTAAACAGAGATATATATCACGCTGCAACAATGAAAGATAATAAAGCAAAGGATCTCTGAAGAGTAGCACGAGTAATGCTGGAAGCATTGACTACTGAAACAGTAAAGGTTTCTAGCCCTTTGAAGGCTATAGAGGGTCTTCCAGGACTCGAGGAGGGGGCATCCATCCAGCAGCTGGTGCCTACACAAATCGCCTGCCAGCAGCAGAGCATTTAATTTTCAGACACCCCAGATTCCTCAGATACACCCCAGTTTCTAGAATTACCTACACCTACCCCTCAATCGGGAAGGCTCAGAATGGAGGTTTTTCCGAAAAATTTCAATGATTTGGATTTTTGTTTTTTAATCCCTCAAAAGCATCCTCACCACCAGCAGGGAGGCAGTTATATTCTACCCCGGGGGTGGTGGGTGGAACCAGAGTGGGAGAACAAACAGGACATACAATGCCTTATACTTCTGCAGTGGAAGATGGGACGATAACTTCAATTCGTGGTGTTGCGAGAATAAATTGAGTAACTGCAACACCATCGGAGTTTCAATCCAGTGACCTTTTAACCGTTTTTGTCACCGTTGGCGCAAAGGGAATTGCCAAAAATTTTGGGACACGGAAGAGAGGGGGACAGGGACGCGCGCTGCGGCGGCGGAGGGGGGAGAAATAAGTGCAGAAACCCCCGTGTGGTTCGTTGCCAGCGGAAAGCCCCCGCTGATCAACGGTGCCTCACCGTCAGCGCAGGCAGCGCCCCCCGCAACAGCGGCGGGCTCGGTCACCGGGACCGCAGAAGCGACGGGGGGAGGACCTCTCGCGGCGCGGCCGGGGTGGATCTGAGCGGGACCGGTGCGGCCGGACTCGTGGGGGTGGCACCGCACAAGTCGGGGACGGCGATGGTTGCGGTGGGCGGCGCGCAAGCGGCGGTGGAGCCGTTCGGGGTGGGTTGCACCCAGGAGGGGGGCTGGAGGGGCAGCCCGGCCCGGGAGCGGCCAGTGAAGCATGCGTGGTGCAGCCGAAGTGTAGGCAACACACGCAGGCGCAGCGGCTGGACCTGCCGGCATCCCCAAACCTGGAAGTGACAGGAACAGGGTCAGAGATCTTAGATACAGAAAGATGCCCATGCAGACCTAGCTTGGAGGGGCAGGATGCGGGTCACAAGGATGGTGATCCGGACGGCAGGTGAACTTCAGGAAGCAGGGCAGGGACGGTCTGTGCCGAGTGGGGGCGTGGCCAAGGGAAGTGCGGCTGCACCCCTGGGGGGCGGGCCCAGGCGCTGGAAGCCGAGCAGTTGCCATGGACACGACAACAACAAAGTGAGTCACTCCAAGCTAGACCAACAGTGCCATCGTGTGGCGCAAGATTTATAATACCAGACTATTTTCCAGTTAAGTACAAGAAACAAACCGATATGGGAAACAAGATGCCACAGTCTCCTGAAGAAGATCAGGAGAACACTTTATGTATCACAGCATCAGAAGGGATTCCAGTAAGTGTGGTAAGCACTGTATACATTCAAAGCTCTGTGGCTGTGATTCTGAAAAACATTTTTGAAGGATTTTTTTCAGCAAATGGGAACAGTTTTGGAACCTCATCTTCAGAAAAAGGCTGAAATTTTACAAAGTTCTCGAACTCTTCAGCCAGGACAAAGAACAATGCAGCAAGGACCACAAATATCGACAATACCTATGAATCAAAAAATTAATGAGGCAGCAGCTTGGCCTCAATCTCAACAAGTAGCTTCTTTGAGCAAACAAATTCCTATAGAGACACAGACACCTACAGCAGCAGCTCAAGATACTTTAGTTGATCGGGCAAATATTAGAATGAACTTGACAAGAAGCAGAGAATGTCCTGCAATTGGGACTGGTGAAATAGCCATGCCAGTGAATTATGACCCACAAGGACAAAACCCGAGATGGCAAAAAATAAATCATGATTTAGTTAAAGATCTAATTAAGGCAATTAGAGATTATGGACTGGGATCTTCATATTTTAAACAACTTTTGAAAGGTATTCTCAACGAATATGACTTGACTCCATATGACATGAGATCTCTTGTGTCATTGATACTTACTGACACACAAGGACTTATGTGGGAGAGCAAATGGAGAAGAGCTTTGGAGGAGCTGCGAAAGAAATACCAAGGTGGTACTCATGTTAACCTCACCGTGGTGTCCCTGGGTGCGTGTCTGGATTCCTGGACTCGTGGGTGTTGGTAGCGTAGTTCACAAAGGTGAATACGAACGCTAAACCCTGAAAATTCAGCCCCTGCGGCTCCTGGACAACACTCGGGGATCTCAGAGGGGTCTGCCAGGGGGGATTTGCATCCCCAGAGGAGCCAGGGAGGTACCCTGGACTCCCACAGGAAGTAAATTTTGTGTAACATCCTCAGATACTGATTTCCTGTTGACCACAGCATTTTCTGTTCCTGGGAGATAACATAATCTCCTTAACAGTGTTCCATACCACTTATCACTATTTCTAGTAAAGTGATTTAGTGCTGTCCCCGACCCCACCCCACCAGAAAGGTAATTGAAAAAAAAAAAAAAGTCCTGAAAAGACCCAAACTACAAGCCTTTAATTAATAATAGAAAATTGGAAGTATTTAGCAAAATATTGCAGGCTTTATTCCTCCAGAGGCAAGGTTATTACTTACTGATATCCCTAAAGGATTAGTACTTCAGCAGAAATGAAGGCAGTCGCACACAGAACTGCCTGGTAATGAACTACCATCTACGGAGAGTCCAAACACAGACAAGAGATTCCTTCAACATTTGTCAAGGCACGGGCGCCTTAAATGCCTACTCTTTTTGTCCACAGAGCTGTCAGATATGTTCCTCTTTAAATGTAAATAGTGTGGTCTGTCTTCATTTTTCTTTGATGTCCTTGCCTTTCACAGGCATCCTTTGTTACTTTTAAACAGCTTGACGCAGCTCACCGTGTAGCATCAGTCTGAAATCTACATTTTAATCATATGAGAATTTTGTGTAAAGCCACTATTTGCTAAGGGGTATCACATACAAAACCAGGTAAAGGGTTTTCAAGAGATATTTTATTATTTATAATACTGCAGGAATTTGCTATGGAATCTATAAACAACACTACATGAGCTGAGTGCATAATGCACTCATGAAAAATGTTTTGAAAACATTCTCCTTGTTTCCCCTAAGTTTCCTGCCCTAAACTGTATTTTTTCCTCAGTGTATTTCCTACACAATGTCTACCAAACCCCAAGTCTGTATTTCTCATTATAAGCTGATTTCAACTATTTGGCATAGTTTCTCTTCATATTTTTTACTGACCTGACATCCTTTGCAGGCAATACATTGGTGAAAAGCAGCGAATACACACTGAGACTGACAGCAAAAGCACTCACATGGCTCTGGTTCTTTGGGCCTCTCTCTGCTGAAATAATATGACCTGAAAAAAAAAACAACAAAGAATTTGAATGCTGACACCACACAGGTTGGTAAATTAATATTTAAAATTAAAGGGTTATTACTTTGAGAAGTTCAATGCAAGGTTACTGTTGGGCTTTAGGATTCTTCCTTATGTTTCTTTCTCTCAATGAATTTTCCCCCATAGGTGTTGCTAGCAGACAATAACCGGGTACTTAGGAGAAATAGAAGAGTTGCCACAGTTCAGGGGAGGGGTGCAGCTGGCTACTCTCTCCTTTTACCTGGGGGTTTCTCTGGCAAGGGCAGAAAATACCCCTGTGTTTCAAACCAAGACATTTACAAAAGTTCATACTACTATGCATGGATATTTCAATCAAATTTAAAATCATGGTAGCTATTCTTCACTGGAACTATGCAAATTCACAGAATTTACAGAATGACTAGGTTGAAAGAGACCTTCAAGATCATCTAGTCCAACCCATGCCCTAATACCTCAACTAGATCATGGCACCAAGTGCCACATCCAGTCTTTTTTTAAATACATCCAAGGATGGTGACTCCACCACCTCTGTAGGAAGGCCATTCCAGTACTTCATCACTCCTTCAGTGAAAAACTTTTTCCTAATATCCAACCTATACTTCCCCTGGCACAGCTTGAAACTGTGTCCTCTTGTTCTGTTGGTTGCTGTCTGGTGAAAGAGACCAAACCCCACCTGGCTACAGCCACCATTCAGGGAGTTGTAGAAAGTGATAAGGTCACCTCTGAGTCTCCTTTTCTCCAGGCTGAACAACCCCAGATCTCTCAGTCGTTCCTCACAGTGTTTGTGTTCCATGCCCCTCACCAACCTCGTTGCCTCCTCTGGATGCACTCAAATGTCTCAACATCCTTCCTAAACTGATGGGCCAGAACTGGACACAGCACTCAAGGTGTGACCTCACCAATGCTGGGTACTGGGGAAGAATGACCTTCCTGCTCCTGCTGGCCACACTGTTCCAGATACAGGCCAGGATGCCATTGGCCTTCTTGGCCACATAAGCACACTGCTGGCTCGTGTTCAGTCATCTGTCAATCAGAACCCACAGGTCCCTTTCTGCCTGGGCACTGTCCAGCCACACCATCCCCAGCCTATAACACTATAGGGGTTATTGTGGGCAAAATGCAGAACTCAACACTTGGATTTATTAAACTTCATCTTACTGGACTCCCCCATCCATCCAACCAGTCCAGGTCTCTCTGCAGAGCCCTCCCCCCTTCCAATAGATTGACACAGGCACCCAGCTTAGTGTCATCTTCAACTTTGCTAATGAAAACCTCAATATCCTCATCCATGTCATCAATAAAAATATTGAACAGGACTGCCCAGCACAGACCCCTGAGGGACCACCACTCTCTGGGCCCAGCCATCCAGCCAGCTCTTAACCCAGCAAAGAGTGCTCCTGTCCAAGCCATGGACTGCCAACTTTTCCAGGAGTATGTTGTGGCAGACAGTGTCAAAGGCCTTGCTGAAGTCCAAATAGACAACATCCACCCTTCCTACATCCACCAGGTAGGTCATTTGGTCATCAAAGGAGACCAGGTAAGGAAACCTTAAACCTCAACACCACATCACCTGTTTTCTTCTACTGGAAAACCTGTGATACACTGTCATTTCACTGTCCAGAAAATATGTGAGCATAATCTCTTCCCCATACCCCCATCATACCTTTTCTACTAGAAGGAGTCAAAAATGTATTTATGGGAGAGAATTAAGCATGTCACATTTAATAAAGACTGTTTCCCAACTGCATACAAATATCGGCATATTCAGATAATCAGTCATTCCCAGTTCTGAAAGCACTAAAGTAAAGGGACTATTTCTAGTCATTATTAGCAAAGGGGTTTTGGAAGTACTGTTTTGTTGTCTGAAACAGTGCAGATATTTTGTTATCATGTACGCTTGTTCATCTGGCACAGTACAAGCATGAGATAAAAAAAACAACTGTCTAATGTATAACCAGTTGACAGAAAGCCTTATGAAAACTTGCTCTATCATTAGGACATTATCTGAACATGGATAGATAAATAGTTGTAATAAATATACTACACAATTTTTTGGATTCATCATAACTGTGAATTATTAAAATATGAGTATTGGTCTAATACCGATACTCAACTGTGACAGACAAAAGACTCTCTAACAATTTAAAGTTAGAAAGTGTATGTTTATTCAGCACTGGGCAGCAGCGTGAGGTAATCCTCTAATACGCACTGCAAAATCACAGGTGATTGCAAAGTCTATTTATTAGCAGAGGAATCAAACAAATACATATTCATAGTAACAGCTCCTCCCATCCCCTGCTTCCTATGATAATTAGCTTAAATAGCTATTAAGCATGCGTGATTGACTTCTTAAATTAAGTCTGGGGTCGTTTTCGTGGGGAGGGGTCTTAAAAGGAGGAAGTAAGGCGAGTCTTCCTCACCCTAAACTCTTGACCTTTTCTATCACTGACAATACAAATGATTTCTGTGGATAGTCCAATTTTCCAAAGAATGGGTTTCTAGTTGCATTGTCTATGTTCTTGGGTTCTGTTCTCTAGTTTTCTCTTTTCCCATTGTAAGCGCAGCTGAGCAAAGATGAAATGACAGACAATTAGTTATTTAAGTTTCAGATAACTGCTCCCTTCTAATTTTTTAATTGTTTTCATCAAGGTCACTAAAATCCTAATTTTCTAAGATTAGTGCTTCAACTGGTTATTGACTAAAAAAAAATTACTATAATGTAATAATTATAAACACTAATGATCAGTCATCTATAGAACTTGCTCTTCAGATTAGTATACTGTCGTACGCACTAATGTGGCAAATTCATGTTGGGCTGAACTCCTGTTTAACTAGCTTCCATCTCAAGGAATTACATACTTTCAGTTGCAGACAAGTATATTTTTAAGACTGTGGGTTTTGATTAAATTCCTCTGACAAGTTATTGGACAAAGGGTAGGTGTATTGTGATAAAAAGGGTTATTTTAATTGTGTAATTATTCACTAGGGATTTCTTTGAGTGGAATAAATTTGGGCTTTTAAAATAAATTCCTGTCCTTCTTATATTTATGCAACACAGATCAAAATTTCTAGTTCTTGTGGGAATACCCAGGCTTACCATCATCCCTTCCAATCCGAGCTGTATAAAACAAAACAGTACTGTAAAGCACCAGAGTTCCAAAAGCCATTTTATATGGTGATCATAAAGCCCATGTTTAGCTATGAATCTCAATTCAGAATCAATTTAAATGATGATAACAACACCTGCTGTCCCACTGTTCCTTCATTTGCACTAGACTGTTTCTTAAACAGTGCACTGAAGACCCAGCTAGCTGTTGGTTTGCTCAAACCAATTATTTTTCCATTAACTCACAATTATTAAGATTTAATACTTGCAAGATGGATAGTTTGCTACGTTACAATAACTTACTATGCAGGAAATGTAATACTGTGAAGCATGGAAATGTTTTAAACTCTTAAACAAGAGTTTAATGCACAGGGTCCAGTGAGCTGGCAAGGCAGTCAGTGAGTGCTTCAGGTAACTCAGTGATTGTTGTGCTGGTGTCAAGGAGCTCAGAACCAGCAAATCACTTAACGACTTCATTACCAGCCATATAAACCAGCAGCATCAACAGCCATGTCAACTTTAACCCTGAAACCAAATCTTCCCATAATGCACTCCACCTCAGTTTTCCCCTCTATTCACATCAGTGCATCCCCTCCTCAGAATCTTGATACTTCAAATCACATCTCCCACTAGATGTTTATAGATGCTTTGAAATTACCACCGAAGAAAAATTCAGAAACAATTTTACATTTCACACAATCACAGAATCCCAGAATGGCTTGGGTTGGAAAGGACATGAAAGCTTATCTTGTCCCACCCCCTGCCATGGGCAGGGACACCTTCTACTATCCCAGATTGCTCCAAGCCCTGTCCAACTCCTGAACACTTCAACAGTTCCAGGGGTGGGGCAGCCACAGGTTCTCTGGGCAACTCTGCCACGGTTTCACCACTCTCACAGGAAAGAACTTCTTAAGATACAATCTAAACCTACCCTCTCTCTGGTTGAACACATTCTCCCCTTGTCCTGTCACTCCAGGCCCTTCTAAATAGTCTATCTTTCTTGTTGCCTCTTTCAGGTAACATTGTGGCTGGAAGGCCACAATTAGGTCATCCTGAAACTCTTCTCCAGGCTGAACAAACCTAATTCCCTCAGGCTTTCCTCATGGGAGAGCTGCTCCACCCCTTGGATCATCTTGGTGCGTCCTCTGGACGCACTCCAGTAGCTCCATGTCCTGCCTGTGCTGGGACCCCAGGACTGGAGGCAGCTCTGCAGGTGGGATCTCACAAGGAAGTGGCTTGCACAGTTTGGGACAACTTCTAGAAGTGGAAGCTCACCTGATATTACAGACTTTCATTAGTAACATTGATCCAAACAGAGTAAGACTGAGCTAAAGAATACCATGAAACTCCTGACTTTTTTCATTGATTCAATTATTCTATATATTTAGTATGTGTAAACACATGAAAAATTATGTATATAGCAAATATAATAATTTTGTGCTTTTCTTCCACCTCATGTGTGACAGATTGAGATACTGAACAATAATAGGAAAGACCCTGTGAAAAAAAACACTTTAGTCTTGCCTATTTCTTGTAGAGTAGGTAATACATTCTTTGATAATAATTCAATGATTTCTTAAAATTAAGAACAGACTCTTTAGATTTATATTCTGAATCATCTCTAGTTCTTCTTAGTGATGTGTTAAAAGATACCATGGAGTATTTCAAGATGAAGCATCCAATACACTGGATTCTCAGCATGCACATTATTGCGCATTTATAGACCTTACATTCAGTGGTCTTACAAATAATATGCAATCAGTTTTCTTTAATATTGATACAGAGGTGGTGCTACAGCTTTTTAGCTGGTAGGCATCTCTGGAAAAATTTTAGTAAATATGTGTGAGAAGGCAACATCAGGAAAACCAGGGGAAAAAAAATACCTATTTTCTTGTAAATAACCTCTAAACTTCTTCCTGTGCATCCCTTTTCTTACCTAGTCCAAGCCTCTATACTCATCAGTGTCAGCCTGGGATGGCCAGAAAAACCCCACTGAGAATTTCATAAAAAGTTTATGGTTTAGCTTAAATTTTGGGGGGTGGTTTTAAAGTGTCTATCTGCAGAGTCTTGGAATATGATGTAAATTGTTATGTTACCCTCAGTGGGCTATGCTGTCACCAGTCTCCCTCTGTCAGGGAATGTCACCCTATGCCACAGAACAACTAAGTCCTTCTTAAAGCTCTGAAACTCAGTTTTATCACCATGATCCTGCAGCATCATGCCAAGTATTCCCTGATGTTTTTGTGACTCGTATGGAAGAGGAAGCCCAAAGCCTTCTACAGGATTAATTTCAAAGTTATAAAAAAAGAGTGAAATACAATACACAGCACACAAGATCAGCTATAGACTTTGCTATGAACTTGCAGTTAAAAGAAACACTCCCAGAATATATTAATGTAAAAGAAGGATGAAAGATACCTTCAGAATGAACAAAGTGTAGAAAAAGCCTTTAAGGCCATCATTGCTGAAGGGCAATGAAGTTACACTGCAGGGAATTTTCTCTACTACAGAAAGGACTGGTATCACAGCCTAGTCAGTATAACCTGAATTTCCAAGTCTGAGATTCTATTTTTAGTTCTTCATAACTTTACTTGTGGGTTGAAATTTTCTAACCTCAGAAGGAGCATGTGAGGAAGACAGGAGTTCAGGAAAGGTTACAAGAAGACTAAGTGAAAGAATAAGGAATAGAACACATAAGAAGCCAAGAAATGAGATATGAGAGACACTGAATGAATCCCAGCTGGGGATAAAAAGCAGAAAATCTGTGTCCACTAACATAGCTTGAAGTGAAACGTAAGATTGTTCTATCTCACCTCTTTTTTCCTATCACACATAAGCTGTTACATCTTCTCACACTGCCTGACCTCAGAAATAGCAACCTACAATCACTATCTGTTATTCCATCATGCTGAGGCGCAGGAGTCCTTACAGCTAATACTGAGAGCTTTGGGATTCAGCCAGTGATAGCCTACACTGCTATCAATGTGCTATCCTACAACAGAATTGCAATGTTTAGTGTATTTATTAGAAGCTTATTTATGAATCTAAATCCACAGAGTTTGTTACAGGAATATCAATTCACTTCCTAAGCCTATCATGCAAATCTTCAGGAATACCAAAAATGAGTTTGATTTGATGGGGGATTTTAGGTCCTTGTGCATGTGAGCAAAGACATATCTTTAATTACAGGCTTAGAATTGGTTGGGGTTTTTTCCCATGCAATGCCTACTTCAGCTTCTGCACAGGAGACCATGATCTGAAAAAGAACTGCTCACTTCTACTGAGATGATTATTTTTCCCTCTAATCCAGAAACACAGTGGCTGTAGACATAGTGACAAAAGGAACAGAAGAAGGGATCATCTCAGCCCTAACAGGGATGATCTGGAATCCATTTTCACTTCAGCCAACAATTTCAACTAGAAACTTTGCAAGTCATTTTAAAAAATTCTTCTCTTAGATGATTTGACCACTACCTGTAAGTTTGCCAAGAGACAAATCCAAGTAGTATGACCAGAGCAACCACCCACAAGAGAGCTGATCCTGGGCTTGCTCCCCTTGAATGATGGAGTTGCCATGATCCCTTGATGGTGAAAACAGAAATATAATCCTTATTCTTGGAATAGTTTGAAAACATGAAAAAACAGCTTAAAAGAGTGTCTATATATATTTGCTTTTCCCCAAAACCACTTGTATGTATAGAGAGAGAAGGGCTTTGCTCTTCAAAAACACTAAGGCTAGGAAACTAGCCTGACATAAAGGACTGACTTGAGAATAAAAGAAAATGATGGAATCTGGTGCTGAGTTCTTGGCATTGGACATACAATTCTATGGTTCTCAGAGGCACCTGCAGCCCCACTAAATGGCAGCACTCAAAATTTCTTGAGGGACTCAAAATTTCTTACAAATGCATGGTTTGACCCATCACATCCCATATTTGCATGATTAGAGGACTGTTACTTCTTACGTTTGTCAGCTCATGATACAGATTCCTAATCTACAGTCATTATCTGTCTGTATATATTGTAAAAATTATTGTCATCATAGTCAAAGACAGTGTCTTCAAAAAACAGCTGGAGGAGGAGAAAAACTCTCAAGGAATATGGATTGCATCAATATCAAATGAAGTGAATTCAGTAATAAAGAATGAAAGGTTTGGTAAGTATGAACACAGTAAGTCTTCCAGCAGAAGTGGAGAAGAAATAATAATTTCTTCTGTGGTTTTCTTTCCTAGAATGTTCTTATTCCTTAAACCAGATATTATAAGTCAATGATTACGTTCTCTCTTTTTTCATTCTCTTTTAAAAATACCTTAGAAAAGAACTTATTTTAGTTCGGGTCAGGGAAGATTTGATGGTTCAACTGAACTGGTCCTTATTATACTGCTAATATAAACTGCCAGGCTCCTCTGATGCAAAGAAAGGTTTTTTAGTAACTGTCTCCTTGAAAAGGCACCAACCAAGTTGTCAGTTTTTAAGCTGTCAGGTCTGAACAATGTATACTTACAACTGATGTTGTGTCTTGTTATAGTAATATCCAGCAGTATTGCTAAAATAAAGGTCTTCTGGCATTACTTTTACAACTACTCCACACCTTCACTCCTTTTCATGTTTAGAAACTTGCTGATACAAACTTCCCACCATCAGTGCTTTACCTACATATTCTAAAGGTTTGGTTTATTGTTTGTTTGGATTCTTTTTGGTGTGGCTATTAACTAAAACCAGTAAGATTTTACATTTTCCAAATGTCCAATTTTTTTCTGTATTTATTTTGTCATTAAAATTCTGATACTGTCCACATAGCCTGCATTTCCATGAAAAATTATGTGGTGCTTTTTTTTTCATTTGTTAGTATTATAAATCTTCACCATTTTTGTCAGCCCTTGTCCAGAAACTTTCCATTAGTTTCTTTCTACCTCATCTTTATCAGAATTACATGTAAGGCTCTGACTTAAACTTTGCTTTCTCACCTGAATTCATTAATGAGAATTTGTTCCCATGTTGTGAATGGAGAAGAACTAGCTTGTTTCAGGTTCAGCCTGAATTTCTACCAAAGTTTTGCATCAGTTTGTCTCAAGAGCTCCCTCTCAATAATGACAATTGAGCAGCATGGCCGTGAATGCAATTTATATAGGAAAGTATCTCAGTTTGGAGACAAATTTAGCAGAAAATGCTCTGAAATAGGTGTTTCCTCTAAAGAAAAGGACTCCAATAATCCGTTTTGCCAATGAGAAATGAATACCAGTGGATGAAAGTGAAAAAACCCAAAATGTTTACAAATAAAGAAAAAAACAAAAGGGAGCCCACAAGGTGCAGAAAAGGATTGAATAAATGCTAGATATCAAAATTTCAAAACCTTAGCCCCTCACCAGATCTCATGGCCAGGAGCAATGATGATGGCTGCCCTCTTTGTCTCAGGAAGGGGCAGAACTGGAGAGTTTTTGTGTCTGTTCAGCTTCTCTGAGGTCTCTAGTTCAGGGCAGCCTTCTACCAACTCCCCAGACAGACCAAAAAAAGTTCAAGAAAGAAACCAAACCAAATCAAATCCCTGCCAAGAGGATTCCAGGTACAGTCTCCAGGGTAGGCGTAGGGAAAAAAGCCCAACTTCTTGCTTAAAGGTAGTGAAAAACCAATCCAACAAAAGGAACAAGGTAGAGTGTCCCGGTCCAGGCTGCAGCCCCAGCACCCAGAGAGAAAGTTTTAACCAAATCTTAGGAGCCCAAGGCTCCCCAGCTTACCCCTGGGGTCCATCTTAAAGCCACAGCAGTGCTTCTGGGTCTAAACAGACTATTAGGTAATAAAATATCATCATAATATCACCCCAAGACAGAAAGGACATTATTAGTATCAGGACAGAATAGAGAAAAAAATTTCCCAGATCAGTTTCTGCTACAAACTGTAACTTCTTCCTATGTATCCATAAGAGGGAGCTATGCTTAGCATGGAGATAAGCACGAGGTTCAAAAGAGTGGGTCCTTGCCTTTCTTTATTTCATGGTGGTCCCAGGGCAAAAGAGAGAAAGGATCTCAGGTCTTGGCTTTTTCTAGGAAAGGGTCAGGGAGGGGGTAGTTTGTCTCTCTGCCAATAGGATAGGGGCAGTAGGGAACAGGTAAGACCTTCCTTGTACCTCTGGTATCGGATTACAGGTTTCCAATGCAAATACAACAGCAAACAGTAGAATCGGCACATATGGCAGATTTAATTGGTTAACAGCTCCAATAATATATTTGCCTACACATGAAAGTTATGTAAATAGAGCGCAATCACCATATGGAATTTGAACAAGATGATAATGGGCAACAAAGCAAGACAATCCCATTTATTTAATATATGGCTTCTATTGACTTCTATCTATTATGCTGAAACTTCTCTGTATGCTATTATGGAATAATGTGTTTTGCTTTTCAAAATTATGTATTTAATTAGGAATCTAAGTTTACACCAATGTCTCTAAAGGTATATAAAGAAAATTCAAATTGGATTTTCTTAACGTGTATTTTTTTTATTTTTATATCAGCATCATGCTTGCTTGACTCCATTTTTTTCAAATTGATAAAGATGGTTAAGTTAAACCTTATTCCACTAACAGGAAAACCCTTCCACTCGAATGAAATAGGTCCTTTTATTACAGCATAACTATTGCAGTATTGCATGCTTTATTGCACAAAGACTGACGGCAGCAAATGCAAGCATATCTATCTACACATTCCTCTATCAGCACCATTGCAATTGTATATGCAACATTTATTATTTTCCTCTCTAGCAAGACAAATTATATTAGATTCTTATTCTACAGTGAAAGGGATAGAAAGACATAGATACATTGAGGAATTTACTTGGGAGAAACAAATCATTATTGAGAAAAGCCTGATAGTTTTCTTGCTTTCAGCTTCAACATATTTATCATTTGGAGCCAATAATTAACAGTTTGGATTTTTTAGGCAGATGTGCTAAGTACACCTTTAGAAAATTAGACAGATAAGATGATCCTTGCAGAGTGAATTTTTGACGCAATGCAAGTGCTTTTCCAAGTGACATGGGGGTGCAATCAAAGCACAGTGGTTTTCAGGTCCAGACTCAATGAGGTGGGAAAAGAGATGAGCAAAAAAGAACAAAGAGCCTTCCACTTAGTGGAAGTTGATTTTTTAACAGCTGATTCAGGACTACAGTTTTAACAGCAAGCTCTGTCACTCAGCAGCACCACCCTGTCTCAGTACAGAAATACAGAATGGAATGCTGCACTGAGAAATGCTTCAGCCTCAAACCACTTTCTCACATTCCCTGCCATGCTCAAAATTCCTGTTAAGCAGCCAGTGTTCAAGTCTAAATTATTTGAGAAATAAGGTATAGGGAGCATGGTATTGCCTTTGTATTTCATCCTAAAATAGGAAAGTGCAATGCCTGTTTGAACTGGGAGCCTCCCTGAGAAGAGCCTAGGGGCTGGCTATTGAACCACATCTTCATACACTATCAGAGACCTCTCATGACTGGCTTAATGCTGTTGCCCACTATTTTTCTCAGTTTGATTGGAGTGTTACTAGTTTTTTAGCTGGACAAAAGCCATACTGATGTCTGCTGTGCAAAGTTTGGGAAAGCAATAGAAAATAGGACAGCAGAATATTCTGGAATTCATTATCTAGAAAATGAGTTTAACATCCTCCTACTGCTGAAAAATTGAGACAGCAAAACCTTTAGCAGGAGGAATTGCTTGCAGTGGAGAACAAAGGAGGCATGACAGCTAGCACTGAATTCCATAACGAATTTCCAACTTGAATAATTAACATTAGTGCCCTGCACAGAATTCATTTTCACTCAGATCTGTTGTCCCTCTTATGGTCTTCTCAAAAGAAGGTGGGGGTGCTTCTTTCCTTGGTGATCTTGTAACCTGAAGTGTGTACCTGCCAAGGATCATCTCCATCTGAAGAGGCAGTAAAAACAAGCCTGATATACACTAAACCCCACACCACTGGGCCTTTTCCTCTCTCTCACCAATAAGAGTCTTCTGAACAACAGACAGCAGAGGACTTGAATGTTTAATCTCTCTAAACAGATCTGTAAACCACAGCAGCATCCCATCAGGTGCTGAGGTTTGAAGTCTCCCATTTGCCTTTTTGTTCCCTTGAGTAGAGGTAGTTGGTGAACTCCATGGAAATTGTAAACTTAAAGAAAGGGCTTATTCCACCATCCAAAAGTCACAGAAACATTAAGTCATTATTCAGATAAAAATCTGCTCTTGGCCATTAACATATTTTTATTAACAACAAAAAAAAGCAAGATACTGATATGAAGATAGATATGCCCATTCTTATTCATGTGGTAATTGAATGGTCAGGGAGCTTGCCTAAGATGTGGTCTGCATGAATTAAGTATGGTGTGACACTAGAAATCTTTTCCTCTTCCTAAGATGTTATGGGGAAAGTGGCATTGAAAGTCAGCCAGTTTATGCAATCTACTTTGTAACATGATGTTACATGCTACCTTTTGCCTTTCTAAACACAAAGCGAAATAATTACTTCTTCTTTGTAAAAAGTGTAAAGAGAATTATTTTTATCAAACCCATCCTAAACAGGAGTAAGAATATTGCTTCCCCTCTTATAAATTTACATATTTGGACTGTTCTACAAAAAATGAAGTGTGTTGGAATTCAATGGCTCATATTCTATGTCAATCAGGCTTTATTCAAGAATGAAAATATTTTTAAAAACCAGTGTGCAAATACAATTGTATTTCATCCAAGCAACATGTGTTGGCAAATCCCAGTGCAAAAACCTCAGCCTTCATTGAGGTGGGAAGAGTTCAGCTGATACTGTTGGTGGCCTGAGCTGGATCCAGTAAGCCCAGCAAGCTCCTCTGCAAATGCTTCATTAACACAGGTAATTGTCAGTGCTGACGAAGAACCCTGAGAAGGAATCTCTTACTGTTCTATAAGCATAATTTTAATACCTTTAGTTCATCCTCAAACTGAGGTTGCTGCCTAGTGGTCAAGCCTAGGGAGCTTTTTTATGCCTGCCTGTCTCTGGATTTGTACAAATTCCTCAGGGCAGGCCTCACCAAAGACAAACCAAAAAGATGAATCATCATCCAGCAGTGTGGGATTATTAGCATTTTTTGCTGAATATGCTTACAGATGTAGTAGTTTCCCTACCAACTCAGTCTCATCCTGAAAAGTAACACTTCGAAGCACAGAAGGGTAAATACTTTAGTGCTATCACAAATTGCAGAGGTCAAAACCATAATTTAGAAAGAGATTTGAGACATCATTGTTGAGAAAATGTAAACAGGTTGTCAGAAATTTCTAAAAGGTCAATTGCCCAAATCTCTAGGTAGCATGTCTCAGTAACAGAGATCATACAAAAGACCAAAGCTCAGAAACATAGGCTTTCAAGCACATCTCTGCTCTAGACAAGTTTCCAGCATCCCACAAAGAGGACAGTCAAACCAGGACTGTGGAAGACAAATAGCATAAATAAACATTTCGCATGCTAAGCACAAGACCAATCCCTAAACAGAGACTTTATAATTCTGGAGGGGATAGCCATCTATCTTCCCAAATAGACTTGCGCTGTGTGTGTATTATGCCTTTATCCTATCACATGTTTTGGCCATGGAACATCTTTCTGCAAATGTAATTTCAAGATTTTAGATGTGGGAATAATTTAGGTAGTGTAGCAATCCTGCTTTTCTGGTACGAGTGAAAAATAGTGCAGTATTCACAAAACTAGTGATGCTGTCATATAGGTTCTCAAATATGGATCCCACCTAGAGTGCCCTAAAACATATTCATTTTTTTATTTAAAAAAAAAAAAAAAAAAAAAAAAAAAGAAAGAAAAAAAAAGAGGAGGGGATTCAGAAGACAACATGCATTTCTAAACCAGTGGAATAGTGGAATATATGAGCTTAAAGCTACATAACATGAGCTGGTTAAAGCAATGCAAGACAGCCAACTGATCCTGTAACTGTGCAACTGAGATAATGGAGAATCTTAGAGTGTGCCTGATAAGCAGCTAAACTAGTATGGCTGAAATTCATCAGGAAAGAAAAAAAAGGGTCAAAAAATAGCTATGCTTGGTACTGTGGTTTTGTCGGATGAGGAGGTACAGTGGAGAAAGTCCAGGTATTTACAAGTTGATTTAATGTGTTCAGAGTGGTTAAAGAACTAATGATGAATGGAGTTAGGACTTTTCACAGGGATGAGATAAACAGCCAATTAACAAGTGAATATAGAAGATGGTGGCACCGCTACTGTCTTTATATTAGCAAGAGCAAGTACACAGTAGATGGCCCAGCTTCAGAAACGTATGTGGTTTGATGCTTTTTTTATATATAATTTATTTCAAGAAAATTATACATAACATCTTTCTGACACTAAAAACTTGAACTACTTTATTTGTATTGATATACTGTTTATTGATATACTGTAGTAGGACAGCTATCTATAAAAAGGGATGCTGACAGAAATAGGAATAAGGTGTTCTGTCCATATACTGGCATTTTCATCAAAGACTAGATTTCCATAAAAGTTTAGCTTAGCTGTTAGGAAGAAATTCTTCCCTGTGAGGGTGGTCAGGCCTTGGCACAGGTTGTCCAGAGAAGCTGTGGCTGTCCCATCCCTGGCAGTGCTCAAGGACAGGCTGGGGGTGGAGCTGGGTGATCTTTAAGGACCCTTCCAATCCAAACCATTTTGTGATTCTATAATTTGATTATTTATGTACTGTACATATTGAAGAACCCTTCTGGTTCTTCTACTCTTCACATGTAGCAAAAGGAGAATATGCAGATTTAAGGTAGGCAAGTAAAAAAATTAAAAGAGGAAAAATAAAACAAAAAGAAGGTGTTGCACAGATATGTACTGGTGCTAGAATTCCACAAAGTTACAGGACAGCAAAAGTTTATAACATTTAAATTTTTCAATCATAATTCAATGAAAAGCAAACTAGCATTTTGTGCTATTATTGAAAATATTAATTCAGAGTTGCACACTATTACAGGTGTATTCTACTTTTCAATAAGATAATTTTAATCAAAAAATTAATTTGAAAAGCATTTCATTTCATCGATTTAATCATGATATGAAGGTACCACCTTGGAAAAAAAACGAATAAGTAAAATGCAAGAAAATAGGTTCGAGGGGCTTTTTTATTTTTTAAACTGAAATAATAATATTTTTTATCAGGAAGACAAAAAAATGCTATTCTGTTGCTAAGGGAAATACCCTTAAATTGTTATGTACCTTCTCAAATAGGTAGAGGCCATAAGCAAAGAAAAGGCTGGGTTTTAGAGCAGAGATGGGTGCTGGAGCTGTCGTTCTGGAAATAAGCCTGCTGATGGCAAGTGCTCCTTGACATCTGCAGGTAGGGTACAGAGATGGCAGGAATATAGGGATAGAGATTCTATGTCTGAAAATCATCTTGTAAAACCAAAGAGCTCATGGGGAAAAAGGAGCTTTTGGAGCAGCAAAATAATTGCAGCTACAGAGGGGTGGTGTGAGTACGGGGTTGGGTCACGGTCCGCCCAAATCAAGAGCGAGTCGCGACTGGTTCTTTTATGGATCTTAGAGTGCAGAAGACACAGCAGGGGACAAAACCAGTTTACTTCTACAGAAATGCACTTTATTTAGTGCCAACGAAAATGCGATAGTGGGACAGAGAGAGAGAGAGAGAGGGGGGGGGGGGGGTCGGGATTATAGCTACCAAGACGGGCAGACGAATCCTCGTGGAGTCAGCTGGTAGATGTCTGTTGCTGTCTGGGGAGATCTCAGGGGTCTCCTCTGAGAAAGTCACTTTTATAGTCCTTTCCCAAAGTGAGTGGCTTCTGGCCAAAAGGTGGGAAGATTATGGACTATTGTATGTGGAGCTCGCTACGCTGGGGAACAGGTGGAAACAGGACGCTTCAAGGCACATCAGACCATCTTTGTTGTCATGAACACATGCGGGGCAGCCCATACTGACCAGTCCATTGTTCTTCCATCTGTGGGAGCTTGTTGAGTAAACGCCCCATGACTAGTTGTCATGAGAAACCAGTCCTGGTGGGCATCACCTGCGGAACAGTCACTTGGCGTTCCTCCCAACCCTGGCCAGTGCAGGCCTCAGGCGAGGGTCGTTGGGCAGAAACAGATGAGAGGCTCAGACGGACTCTCACAGGTTGTTACATTTTATTCATAGGAAGGACTGAGAAATCAGTGGACAATAACAGGGAATCAGGGAAGATAATGTCATAAAGGAACTGAACACTGGAAATGAGGAGTTTATGCTTTTTCATGAACTTGTGCATTTTGCATGCACATTTTCTAAGCCTTTGCAAGCAGTCCCAGACATCCGCCAAGAGAGAAGAAAATTAAAACAATCCCATTTTCAAACTTCAGCCATGTGAGAGAAATTTTTCTTTGCCCCTCCTGATTTTACTCTAGGCTTTTCTAATGACGTATTTTTCTCATTCATCATGTATGCCCTGCTGCCTGCCTCTCGTTCATTTATGCATCTCATTGCACTGCACACCTTCCGCCACACAGAGGTTGCCAAAGTGATGATGAATATTTCAAGGGTGACAAAAGAAGAAATTAATTTAAATAACACACAAAAGCTTGTGCTGTATATTCCCAAGCACATCAGTGCTTGGCAGATAATCATTCTTGTCCACTCTCTTTGTAAGGAAGTACCAAGTGAAAATTATTCAAAATAATCTGTAAATGAGGAGTTGTGATTGAAAATCAGCAAATTCAAGACAGATGGATAACATACAGTTTGGAGCTCTTGTAGTTAAAAGGCACTGTGGATCAGTTTTTTGAATCCCTGGTTCCATTATAAATTCGACAAACAGCATTCTGCTCCTGGATGTTAACATGCTGAGTGTAGCAAGGAATCAGTTTACAGAAGTCCCTGTAGAGAGAGCAATGACATTACAAGCATCTTTTACACTCTGAGAAGTTTTAAGCTGCATTTTCTCTTAGGGGTTATTACTATGAGCAACCACAGCACATGAAAAACCCAAAACCCATTGGAAATAAAGCTGGAAGAATTAAAAGAAAGGTGCACAGTGCTTAGAAATTTTTTTAAAAATCTCTGTACTTATGCAGAAACTTTCTTCAGAAAGTCCCAAAACTACAAGAGAAATTCTACATATTCTGTAGATGATATTACTCAGTCTCTGGGCTATAGCCTTTTATTTCTTTATATGCATTGGAGGAACTTAAGCCTTCAGCTTTTCTCTGCTGGGATCTTCACAAATGCAGAACAGAAGGAAACCAGGAGCCCAGGAAAGCACAATCCAAGAAACATGCAGAAATAAAGAAGTGTGACAGGGCCAGCAATAAGTTAGGTTACCTTACTAGAGTGTCTTCCAGAGTCCACAGGTCAAGCACTATTTTCTAGCTCATCCTACCAAAAATTCCCAATTCAATACAGTTATGATCAAGTAAGTTATAAAAATAATTTTGGCTTAAAGGAAGGCTCATTTGTACGTCATTAATATTCCTTACCCTATATGTATGCCCATGTTTTCCTGTATGATAGCAATTTTTTTTTCCTAAAGTGTATTCCAGCAATAGAGACACCTGGAGTTTCCAATAAAGATAGCTGGAATTGACAGTGATAGCAGATAACAATAAAAAGCTTTGTAGTTAGCATACTACAAAATAGTTAAATAATACAAGTGATAAACATCTTTGCACAGAAAAGAAAGGATTTTGCCAATCTGCTTGTTGCAATTAGGGATAGTTTCAGAACCCCTTATGTAGAAATGGGGGACAAACACACAGATCTCCTTGCTTGCTCCAAAGCAGATTGTCTATTGTACTGAACCAAGCCTTTTTATACTCTAAACTTGAACAAAACTCAACCGAAACTTAACCAAAATAAGCACACATCGGCCGCCTGCCACTGCAATGTCCCTGTTCATGCATCTCTTTACCCAACCTGCTCTTTCATCATGTGGTCTCCACGTGTTTCCCTTACCAATCATGGCCTCAATGCACGAGGTCACCATCAACCCACTCTCCAGCCATCCAACCTGCAGCTGAACTGTTCCCAGAGTGCTTTTTGGTGAACAAAAATAAACAGAAGTGAAGAGGATTGAACAAAAGTGGAAAAGGTCCTTATTCTGTAAGGTTTTTATTTCCCACACCCTTATCCAATGTCCTTACAAAATGTAAATTGTATAAATGCCTGAGCATTCAGGAATGGAGGTCAAAACAGAAATCAAATCTCCTAACTTGTGCAAATAAACTTTCCACTTGGCACCAAAATCCCTAAGCCTATACAGCTAATCAATGGTGAATTTCAATCAGCTTTTCATTCAAGATTTGCCTTGTAGGCTTTGATATATTTCCTTGTGTGACTTTACATTTGTTCCTTCCTTGCCAAGACCATCTACCGGTATTTTGTGTGTTGCCAATAGGGTATTTCTGCTAAATAATACACGCACATTAAGTTCTCAGCTTGGGAAAATCATTATATCTGAAATATCCAAAATTCCCCATTTCTAGAAATAGTGCTACAGTAGCTCCTGCCCAGGAGCTTTATCAAAAGGACAGCATTGATACATTGGTTATCTTGCCATCTCAAAGTGAAGAGATAGTGCTGTGTGTGCTTTCACCCAGCAGCTGAAACCTTCAGTGAAGTGATTGACAATTCCCTACTTGAAACTTAGGTCAAAATCAATGGTGCTTCCAGCTTTTGAGGAATTGCTGCTACTCCTGTAAATTACCATCAATCACCTTGAGAAAAGCACTGAAAGTTGAAGAACAGACCTAAAGCCTATTTAAGTAACTCATCATTAATTATATTTAGACAGACCCCCCTGTAATGAATTCACCTATCTTTCAAGTAATTTAAGTAACTATGAACATAAAATTATTTAAACCTGAAGTATATCTATTCTTCATAGGTCCTTGTGAAATACTGCATTTGTCCCATTCATTTATGCTAACACTTTGTCTCTCATTAATGGTTTAAAAAGACCAGCCTGTATGTCTCTGAATCTCTTTTTCCTTGCTTAAGATGAAATGTGACTTGCTGAGGAGTCCATGGCTTGCGGGAGAAGGCATTTGGAGCTAGGAAAGAGCATTTAGCAAGCGAAGAGAGTGTTGTCATTTCCATACTATCAATTTAATCTACCTTTGTTATTTTTTGGCAAGACACGGGCAGACTTGAAATTACTTGTCCACTATGCAAAACGTTAATCTCTGTTCATATATTGCTGTTCTAGGAATATTTGTTGCTGCAAAATAATTTTAATGCCTCAAAAAGTAGCAATGTTCTGAAATCTGTTGAAAACTAAATTTCTTTGCTGGAACTCATAGTGCATCATCAGGGTGATGAAAAGTTAGAGGTGGATTCTTGATGACATTGCAAATGCCTCAGGCAGATGTGAGACGTTGGACAAAGATGCTGCATAAAGTGTTGTTGCACAAATAAAGTGATTCTTAAACATTGGGGACTGTTGATTGCATCAAGTGAAGTAAGTGCAGTTACACCAGTTAGTGCTAATAACTACATCTTCAGCTGACATAAAGTTTTCAATGAACATTAGGATTGCAGTGCCTAACAAGAACTCAGGGACAGATCCTTGCTGTACAAAGTACTTGGCAGAGCACATTTACAGCTTAAAAAAAATGTGGGCTAAATAGGCAAGACAAGGTGATGGCAAATAACAATATGATTTCTCTTTCTCTCACAGATTTACTCTGGAGGTGGTCTCTGGAACTCAAAGGGAAAAAAAAAAAAAAAAAAAAAAGAAGGAACACTTGAGAAATAAGTCTGAAGAGATTAGGTGCTAGGAGTTATGGTTTGAGCAGCAACCAGATAGACAGAATACTGTGCAAGAACTGTGGACTGCTACTTTTTTCTCTGGAGAACAGAAGGTTGTGTGGAGACCTCACAGAGCCTTCCAGTATCTGAAGACCTATGAAGAAGCTGGAGAGGAACTCTGCATCAGGAACTGAAGTGACAGGATGAGGGGGAATGACTTCAAACACACAGAGAGTAGGTTTAGATTATATATTAGGAAGAATTTCTTTCCTGTGAAGGTCTTGAGACCCTGGCACAGGCAGCCCAGAGAAGCTGTGGCTGCCCCACTCCTGAAAGTGTTCAAGGGCAGGCTGGACAGGGCTTGGAGCAACCTGCTCTAATGGAAGGTGTCGCTGCCCATGGCAGTGGGTGGGACAGGATGATTTTTACGGTCCCTTCTAACACACAACAGTCTGTGATTTTGATTCTGTCATTCTTTCCCTATTTCTGTTGAGTGCAGGCACTGCTTGGCTCTCCCCTCTACCATTTCGTCATCACCATATGATTGAAGGAGAGACTGTTGCCTCTAAACTGCCACTGAGCACTGCAGGGGAATACTCCACTGCCAGATGGGGAGAGCTGGCACCCTTCTGGCAGGTTCTTCTTTCAGAGCGGCTGCAGAACACAGAAACAGTGGGAGTACTAAAATGCTGCTGAAGTCCTGTCCCAATACCGGTGAGATAACCTCTGAAAACAGGTTCTGTCACATCACTGAAGGCTGCTCATTTTCCTCTTAGCATGAAACTGGTGGCCTCAGGGTTACACAAAACCTCAGCATCACTCAAAATTAAACAGCCTTCCCTGGCAGGGGATGGCCAAAATGGAACGACCTTCACTGGCATCTCACTGAACTGAGCTCAATTTTGCTTTACACCAAACAAAGCCAGATGACAGTAAAAAGTCAATCAAACTTGACCTCCAGGGTAATCAAATAAAATGGAATGCATACAGCTCATTCTGCAATGGGCCGGTGAAAACAAGGTAAAGGTAATACATGAGGAAGCAATGTCCAAAACTGAATTAGGAAGCTAATGCATGCATTTCCAGTAAGGGAAATAAAAGGTCCTGAACTTCTGGGTAAGCCCTAGAATTCAACCAGACCTCTTTTTTCTAGCTACATTTCCCATAAAATCTTATAGTGTCAGTAAAAATTAAAGATGTAATAACATTTGTACTGCACCTTACATTTCAAGATTTAAAAATGACCGTTTAGAATCCTATAATTATAATGTCTCAAAAGTGCAGTTTGTTTCCTGTCATTACTATCTATTTGAGAATCAAAATTTGTACACTAATTGAAGATTTTTTGTTGATTCATATATATCAAATTATATTTGCTCTGGGATGGTTTCAATACACAAAATTTTGCTATTGTATTTTGAGATAGATTTATTTTTTTTGTCTTCAGTAAAAATGCTTCTGTGCAAGATCCGCTGAGTGAATGCAAAGTGAGCTGATAGCAAGCAATACCACACAGAGACTGTCGTTGTGGCTGGAAATATCACACAAATATCCAAGATAAAAATTAAAAAACACCAAACAATTCTGTCCATGTTAGATGTCAAAGCAGCAATCTGGAAATCCAGAGCTTGTCACATATTAAGGGCCTCAACTCTGGGGGGTTTTTTGTTTGTATGGATGAACTGTAATCACTGCTTGCTTTGAGAAGGGCAAAAAATAATCTGCTGCTCTCAGCACTGAAGCTTATTGAATTTCATCTCATGCACGTGCATTCACATACCCCAACCTGACAAAGCAGAATTTACACTGTATTAAACAAAAAGATAAGGACAATTGAACTGATCTTGGTGTTTAAATATGCCATAGCATTTTGATGTCCATAAATATTGTAAAACAAAGCTGAGGAAAAAAAAAAATAAGAGCACTGAATTCAACTATATATACTGGGCTAAAATAGTCTCAGCTGGTATTTCCTGAATGCAAGATCACTGGCACTGTGACTTTGGAGGAGGAAAAAAACTCGCAGAAGTGGAAAGGAAGCATCATTTACTTGTAAGACAACAACATACAGGAAACTCTCTTAAGTGGTAAAAAACTTTTAAATTAAATAGGAATGCCTATCGTAAATATGTAACCCTGGATCCTTCTGTCTTAACTTTCTTCCAATTTTTCTGCTGTTGCATTTTTAGCTTTCCTGTCTGTAGTCAGGTCCCAATACAGCAGTGAAATAGACTGCAAAGTATGTATTTATCTTTGTGCTTCCCACAAACTGAGCACAGATATTTTACATCTCTTTCAATTTAGAGGTTTTACCCATTTCCTTTCATGAGATAGAGAGATTACTAAGGGCACAGATCAGCCAACAAAATCCTGAACACAGCTGGACACAATGGCAAATCAATTTGTTGTTACCATAAGCAAGAGTCACTTGCCTTGCCTCCAAAAGTCAAGTCAGTTGTAGCATCCAACACCTTTGGCAAATGGGCTACATAAGGAAACAGTACAATATCAACTGGATAATTAAAACAGATTTAATACAAACTCTTTTGCATCAATCCAGTTCTAGAAGACTGTAATTTGTACCAGAAGAATGACAACCAACTGCAACTGGAGCCTCCTCAGTAGGAAGGCCAAAGAAAATACAGGTCCCTTGTATCATGTTAGACCAATTATAATTTGGGTAGGTGCTGTTCTGCTCTTCTTCCCAGGATAAGAATTTTATTTGCTCCCTCTTCCCAGTTGTCACTGAGAAAAAACCCAACACAAATCCCCGAAGTGATGAGTTGTCAGCAAGTTCTTTGAAGTTGTTACTTGACACACACTGTAATACTGACAGAAAATAATTTCCCCTTCCCCATCCTTGTCAAAAGGCACTATGACATTTTTACCATGTCTCCTATCAATTCAAAAAAGCCTATACAGAAGAAATGGCCATACGGAAGGATAATCCCAACACACAGTATTTTGCAGCCAAAGATTCCAAGGGCTGGAGGAAGGTCTGTGTATCATATCACACCAGTGAATCTAAAAGGGCATCAAGCACTGATTTCTCCCACTCTGTGCTGTTTATCTGTAACACTGTCTCTCCTGGACAGTGCTGTATTATCTCTACACATTTATCTTTATTTTGCACAGGCAAATTGCCATGGACAAGCACCAAGGGGCTCAGTGTGGTAGACACAAGGCATCATCACCCAAGTTAGAAACATCGTGGCATTGCTTTGCAGCTGAAATCGGGGAGTCCGCACAGAGCTGTGGCAGTGAGCATCTGTGCAGCCAGAGCCCAGAAACAATGGGAAGCTCTCTGTCCAGTAAGCATGGTGTGCATGGATACTTTGCATTGCTCACCACATAGAGCATGAGGTAAGCACTTGATAAATAACACAGAGAATAGAAATTTTCAGTTCTCTCAAAGTTGCTGAATAGAAATTAAAGACTAAATAGTAGAAAAGATAAAAGGATATAAAGATATGAACACAGGATGATCAACATGGCTGGAACTAGGATAAACTGATAAAAAGGTGGGTTTTTTTGCAAGTCGTATAATACAGAAGCAACAGCACATCAGCACATGCCCAAAGAAAAAGTTGAAGGAAAGGTCCTTTTTAATATTGAAGCATTCAGTGAATTCAGCCACCAGAGACCCCTTTTTATGACTCTCCAGGACCATAAAAGAACCTCCACTTGGAGGCAGATGCATTCAAAATAGTTTTAGAAAAGTGATGTTTATGTATTGGATAAGGTGTGGTAGTGCTCTCTGAAGCTTTTGTAATACAGTTTTAGAAGTCGTCATGAAAATGTTTAAGTCATAAACCATAATATTTCAGTCTCTGACAGATCACAGAGGTGAACCTGATTGATGGTCCTGAACACTGATTATAGAGTCCAGGCTTTGCTCATGGCCTGAGGCAGAGAAGCTGCTCATGGGAGCCCTGGTCCAAGTCTTTAGGAGGGTCATCTGATCTCTCTGTAGAAATGGACCTCTCAGTTACTGAGCTTCAGCAGTCCTACAGCAGTGCCTATCCCTCAACTGCTGGCTCCTGGGCTAGGGGACAGGGAAGGCATCAGCAGCTCCAGGCTTACCTGGGCTTAGAGATGTGGTGTGTGGGGTGGGAGCATGACAACTATTGCAAGAACTATTTGCTCCCCTTCATTAAAAGGGCCCTTCACATCCCCACTCCCAACACCTCAGGAGATGGTCCTGCTGTTATAGAGATGTTGGGCAAGACTGCCTTTCAGTAAGTACTGCCCCTCTGTGTTTTCTCCTCTCACCAGGATCTTTCAAAAGACCAATTAATGCCACAGGAACCAGGGCCCGATGAAATTAAAGGGTGCTAAGGTGGTTGTGTTTCTGTTCTCCATCAGCCCACAAATGTAGACACAAACTTGACCAGGGACTGATTTTCTTGCAGGAGGCTCAGCATGTTGTTGCAGTTCATCAGAGGGACTTTGGAAAGCAAGAATATAAAGGCGTATTACATAAAGAGCTGGTTCCTCCACTCTCAGGTGCTGCATTGCTTCCAGATGCATTATTTGGAGCAATGGTGCAATCCGGTGGCTGATTTAAATAGTAACACAGTGATACTGTACCAATTAATCCATTGCAAGACCAGAAAGCACCAAAAAGGAGCTGCAATACTACAGAGTCTACAGAGAAGCAGTGACATGTATCAGTGAGTGATATTTATGAAATACATAGAAGATCCATGGGTTTTTTGATTAGAGAGGCTCAGGATGGGTTATTGGAATCAATCAATTCTTTATGTGCAATAGCTCCTCATACAACTCTGCAACCTTCACCAATATTTTTCTGAGTGTGATTTCTTTGGTGCTGAGCATACTGGCACCAAGACCAGCACCACATTGCTCTGGAGCAGAAAACACTTCCAAAAAGAGAACCACCATCAGGGAGCACACTACTTCCACAGCAGCCGTCCAGCAAGGAAGGGACCCAGCATATAAAAGGCATTAGCACTGTGACCATCAGCAATACATCAATATTTTAAATATGTTGATTTTTTTTGAGGGCTAGCTTTTGGAGGCTGGATGTATTAAATCTGCTTCTATAGGCATTTTGGCCTGGAGAGCACATGGAGAGATGCATAATGGACCTGCAGGATTCTCATGCAACTGGGAAATGGTGTAGGCTTGCTACCACTGCTCACACAAGGAATCATAGAGGTGAGGCCATAGAAATCTCACAGAAAGAGAATGTTAAAAATCCAATTCTGAAGCCTGACATACCCAGTGAAGGATGAAGAAGGATGTCATAACCCTGAGAATTACTTTTGGGCTCCCACTCTGGGAAAGCATCAATCTTGTGACAGTGACTTAAGCAAAGCTTACATGGTGCTCCTGAAAACTTCTGCTGGGAGGGGAAGCATTTAGGAGTCTACTTTACTTTGTAGAATTTTTACATGTGGAGAAAAATACTGGAGAAAAGGGAGACAAGGTGTTGCTGAAGAAAGCTGATCACCACTTTTGACTGTATGAGATGGGAAATTGTCTTCTGCAAACCAGGCTGCAACACAAATATATCCAAGGAAATGCTCGCTTTGGGATCATCTTCCCATCATCACCTCCCATAACTCTTGGCCATGCAAAAAGGAGCCCAAGAAACAGATCCTAAACCCCAACAAGATTAAGGTGGGGGTCTTTCTTTATAGCTTGTAGAGATAACAGCATGTAGGAGAATAGATTGTGGGAAGTTAGGAATAGGGCTGTGGCCAAGCCTCACTCATAATGAGGTGTAGCTGTATAAGACAGGTGAACAGCATTGAAAGAGAAGAAATGTGGAATGCTGATGTGTATTGACCAATCATAAGAGAGTAAAAGAGCACAGAGGTGTTATGCATGTGAGAAAGAAAGGCATAAAGAGTTAGAGGCGAGAGAAGGCTTGTTTTGGTGGCTGTGCTGCAAGAAGGAAGGGTCAGGTAATTTTGTAAGCGACAGGAAGGAGTTAGCTGGTCATGCGGAAGGAAGAATGAGGTAGAAGAAGCAACAGAGCAGGAGTAAGGAGTCAGTCCTGCATGATACTGCCCATGGGGAGTTTACACAGAAAAGGTATGCAGGTTAATGAACTGATGGTACCAGTCAGATGCTACTGTCCAGAGGTGCCAAGCACTTGACACTGTGACAACAAGCTTGGTCAAAAAAGCAACAGCAGCTAGATTAATGAGGGGAAAGAGAAATTCCAGTGAAATGACCAAACCACATAGCCCTTTTGAGTCAGTCCTGTGTCACATTTCTTAATCATGCAGCCTGACACTGACACTTCTGAAGGAGCATCTCCTTACATAAAGCTTGTGCCATAGATTGCTCCAATGAACTGGCTATCAGGGTTACTGTATGGCAGAAGAAATAAAAACAGTATAGGCATCTGTAATAGAAAAGACAGAGGAATGCACCCTGGTGCATGCCAAGGGAAGAGAAGAAAGACTACAGGTTCGATTTAAAGTATCTGTGAAAAAAATAAACAACTAAAAAAACCCCACCCACCACACATGAATTCCTGAACTCCACTTAACAAGTAGAAGGAAAATATATGACAGCTTCAAGGACAAGGAAAAAAACCAACCTTATCTTCCTGTTTATGCAACTGTTTTGCAGTGACTTGGGGCTATATCTGAATACTCCTACAACCAAAACCAAGACTGACACATCCGCTGCGTTTGAAACAATACACTAAAATTGCAGCATTACTACCTAAGAACCCCTGACCACACACAAAAGTTAAGAAACAACTTTTGGAAGATGCAAAAGATGTAAAATCAAATTTTTCTTCAGTGCAACCAAGCCGTTAAGTTATTCTTGCTGATAAAAAGTAGGGTTTGCCCAAGTCTGCACAGTAACCATACGCAAGGCCTTTTGAAACCGCACTATGTAAAAAGGAGGCATCGAAGTTCAGTTTCTTCTCCTGAGAAGTGTGGTGCCAGTTTTATTCTGTTTCAATGTCATTTGCCAATCTCATACAGGGCCAGATCCTGAGCTGCATCAGATGATGCAGTTTCTGATTGCAGAAGACTCTCCGATGCTCCATGGATGAGCTTAGTGGAATGATCTGGATGTATCCATACACTGTGGATGCATCTATAGTATCTTCTAGGGCTTGATCCATGCAAGACCAATTTCAAATAATAGAGCTTTCTGTCAATAATCAGCAATTACTTGTTTATAGGAAGTCAAAGAGAGACTAGTGCCACCACAGATATGTTTGGTTGCATCTAGATCTGACAGTAAAACCTGGCACCCAAATGCCATTTTGGGCAGGAAAAGAGTCTTTGGTGCTTGATCCAAGTGTGGGAGAAATTAATCTGGAAAATAATCAACACCCCAAGCTTGCTTTTCTAATCAATGTTCATCACATCCTGGAGAGTGCAGCTTATCTCCTTTCCCCTCAATATGCACATCAGAGGCTGGGGAGTTGGAGGAATGTTTGTGCAACAAAAGCCTTTCTTCATCCCTTCAGCCAACATGCCCTGGGGATCTGGAGTTTTCTTCAGAAACTTTTATCTGCTTGACTACTGCCTGGTTTGTTAGCTGTAATGTGTACTTGGCTGCCAACACTCCTCACTTCTGGAGTGCATGACACGAAAAGCTGATAAAAATAATTTTAAAAGTCAATTCTACCAAAGATTAAGGGCATTTTTATGATAAATCAGGTTTTAAATTGAACCAGTGAAACTGAAAGTGTTTTCCTCCCTTACCTTGACATATTCCTCAACTCACAATCTCATAAAATTCTCCACTCAAGAGCTGTATACAATTTTTTCTTCAGAATAATTTCTGTTCATGCTCCTTCCCCAAGGAGGTCTGAACAAGATTTAAGAATAGGGTCAATTACGAAGCTGCTGGGACAGATGTGGAGTGAGACCTTGGAATCACAGAATAGCCTGGGTTGGAAGGGACCTTAAAGACCATCCAGTTCCAGCCCTCTGCCATGGACAGTACACCTTCCACTAGACCAGGTTGCTCCAACCCACATCCAACTTGGCCCTGAACAATTCCAGAGATGGGGCAGCCACAGCTTCTCTGGGCAACCTGTGCCAGGCCTCACCACCCTCACAGAGAAGATATTTTTCTAATATCTAATTTAAAGTGCATTTGAAGTCATTTAAGTTTTACCCTTAAATTGTTTGCATTTTCTGTCTGCTCTAGCATCCACATGCCATCCTGCTTCCAGTTTTTAAATGCAGCATTTCCATTTCTACTTTTTCTACTATATTTTATTGTGTAAAGGGATTGCCTGTAGATACCCCGAGTTACCAACTTCTCCAGCTTCCTACTGTTTGTTATCTCCCACATGACTGTACCCATAAGGATTAAGAATGAAGTGGCTTAATACTTCATAGCCAGTGCAGTTTTTCTGACAGACAGACATTGCTGTAAAGAACTAGAGAGCACAAATACCATATCTGTATTTTAACATACAACTAAGGGTAAGATCCAGATGCTCACAAACTAGCAACCTTTACATTTGTATTTGGAACAAACCCAGTTCGTGATCATAAAAACCAGAACATTATAAACTCAGATTTCCACAGAAGTACTGATAATAAGAAGATAAATTTTCCTCTTAGGAAACCAAGCCTAATGTATTCCAGTTATTGATTGGAAGAGATAAATGAAGCAGGAAGCAGAGATACTTGCTCTTGGGGGTTACTGAACATATTCAGATCTGACTGAACATCACAAATTTCAAAGGGACCTAAACTATCCACAGTAATGGGCAATAAAAAACTCAAAGCTGGTAAGAAGAGCCCATGGACTGGAGGAAAACAAAGTCATGGAAGTGCTCAGAACTCATAGGGTATTAAAGAGGTAGCATTAGCTAAAGAAAGCAAGCCTAGTGACACTCTAAACTGGTCAGTGATGATTGCTCTGGAGGTGGAAAGCCAAACAAGACACGTAGATAGATAGGGAATGGATGATACATTAGAATCAATTAGCATGTATAGACCTAAATCATTAAAAGAATGTGATGACCCCAGAGTTAAATAAACAAGTGCTAGAGATGCATTGTCAATTTACATTCAATCAATCATCCTCCAACACACTGCCTCTTCTCTTGCTGTGCACATCAAACCTTCAACCAACAGACAATCCACTCAGTGATCCAAAATGTAAGAAAGACAGGTAAGAACATTATCCCTGTGTTCTGAAGGGGTATAAAGCTATTAAGTGACTTAAATCTATGCAGAAAGTACACAGAGGACATGGAATTAAGTCACCTCCATCTCTGAGTTTCAGCCCAGTAATCTGATCCTGAGTAATCTTCACTGCAATGACAAGAGCGCCCTAAGAATTTCCTTCAAATCCTCAGCTCCAAACCCGAAGCTCAGAGAGGGTTAGGATTTTTAAAGGAATGAATTTTGAAATACAGCTAAAACTCTGCCTAAGACAATTCACTTTATCAAGTGAAAATATACATAATCAAAAAAAAATTAAGAAATAAATATATCCTGGAAGAGTTTACAACCTTAAACTGAAAATGCTGACAAAGAACCTCAGTAAGAGAAATACATGCTTAACCTCCAATGCCTCATCTTACAAAGGCGAGCAAGTAACAATAGACTGCTGGCAGGTTTATTCGCACAGCAGCTCCATGGTTGTTCAAACATCCAGTTTTCTCTTACCCCTCTGCTGTGGCTTTGGCAGAGTATCCTGGCAGCTCCTCTTTCATGTAGACAATCCTGCTATAGACAGGCAAGCAGCCATCTTGCTACTCCCATGATGCAACACAACACCAGAAAGGGCATCATTTAGAAAAGAATATGATGTTCTCATAATTTAATTAGTAGCCAAGTTACCTGCTTGGAGAATATTAAAATTAAGTGTAATTTCATGCCTTGGCTTAAAAGAGGGATGTCTGTTAAGCAAGGCAGGGGTCTCCCTTGGAATGAAAAATGCAAAGCCCCTCCCTCCAAATTATTATAATTTTGAAATTAAGGGGCTTTCAGGCAAAGATATGAGAGTAGGAATAGCAGTTCTTTGCTATTACATATAATAAGGCAATCAGACAACAACAACTACAGCATTAACAACAAACAGAACGAAGAACTCAGTCCCAGCCTCTCTCACCTTTCCCTTGCTGCAGTTCCAGGCACAGCCAGCAGGGCCTCTGCTGCTCCTGGCGGACAGGGCGGGTGCGATGAGTCCCCCACGCCTACAAAGGGCGCTGCGGCACGGACTCAGGCACCACACACTAATGGTGGCTCGGCCCAGATGGGAAGGGATGAAGGAGCAGCTCTGGTTGACAAACCACTGCTGTAATAAACGGAGCAGGACCAAAGCCTTTATTAAATAGTAGCTCTTTTATTGAAAAATTGGGGGGGTCGCCAGGGGCCGCCACCTGCTGCTGCTTGCCTAGGCGACACTGGGAGGAGGTTCCCATGCAGTCCTGTCCAAGGGCAGGAATGGGAGTTCCAACCTCACAGGCACATCCAGAACTAAATTGGGGCTAATTGGTCTGGGGATTTCACTCTTCTCAACAGCTCCTTAGGTCATGGCTAGTTAGGACTTCCACTGAAGAGGTGTTTCTTGGGAGTTCTGGAAACTTTGCATATAAGGTGGTGTCTTTTGATTGACAGGGAGCAGCAGCAGGTGGCCGAAAGTGAAGTGAGGGACAGGGCGGAAGTAGGAAGTGATTGAACTGGAACTGGGATTGTTTGGGAAAGTACAAACAGACGGCCAACTTGGGAATACAGAACATGCACATCAAGAACAGTAAGTTGCTTAACATTCTAACAGAGGGGACAACTTTTAAAACTATTTGTAACCCTTAATTTTATGGCTGCTGAACCTTTTTATTTACCTCAGCTGGGACAGCCGAACCCTCTGCCCCTGCAGAACTCTCGGAGGCACCAAGCTGCAATGGCAGGAATCAGCTAAAGATCCTGGCTGGTGGATGTGATGTATCAGAGAACTCCTGGGCTGGATGTCCCAGCAGGGCAGGGTGTGCGGGACTACAGCGCAGAGAAACCCAGAGCAGTGCAGAAGGAGTGGCAGGCGTGGGGCAGTGACAGCAGGCTTGAGGCAGGGCAGGGAGAGGCGAGCTCAGGATTCCTGGGAGCATGAGCAGATGGTGATAAGTCCCTCCTTTAGTGAAGTAGGTGATTATAAAGTCCTGGGTCAGTGGTTGTTCTCATGAGCAGAAGTTCAACCCACAGAAGTAGAAGCAGCTCCAGGCTGGATTATGGTAGCAGCAGTGAATTCCTTCCCCCAAGCAACAGCTCCAACCATTCTCTTCTGAGGCCGAGACAGAGAGAGAGAGAGACACAGAGACCCCAAATCTCGTTTTATCTCTGCCCAAAACAGGAAACCCCAGGTAAAGAGAGAGTAAGTCAGCTGTACCCCTCTCCCTGACAACTTTTTTCTTAAGTATCTAGTCATTATTGAGAGGAATGTTACATTTGTCTTTACAAACAAGTTGTAGATCTGTTGGTAGACAAAGTTAGCACCTAGAGATAAAAGAAACAATGGAAGGGATTACACTGATTGATGAATGGAAAAAGAGATTTGCCTTTACAAACAAACTGTAGGTTTTCTTGTAAATGAAATTGGGTAATAGAAGATGAAAAAAGCAATGGGGAGGAGTGGGGGGGGGGTGGGGGGGGGAATATAAATTCTACAAGAATTAAAAATTAAAAGGGAAGGGTTATACATTAGACGGGAATGTCAGGTGTCAGGCGTTCTGGGAAGTCTGTGCCTCTCAAGTACCTCAGCCAATGGGGAAAGAGAGAGGGAAAAGCGGCCGGGAAATTAGGATAAAAAGGAAGGCTGAATCCTCCAAAATTTGAGAGATCCCAGGGGAATGCCCCATGGCCTCTCCCTTTATTCGAATAAAGCAAAAAGGACTCCTCTGTCTCCTTTTTGGACATAAACCTCTGGCATTTGTGGATTGATTTTCCTTACAATTAGGGGCTTGTCCGGGATATTTCCACTGTCTGGGGCGGCAGGTAGCGGGTGGAGCTGAAGGCACGCCTCACTCAGTTTTGGTAATCAGCTCCCCTGATTGCCGGCTGGCACCGGGCAATCGATTGGGTTCCCGAGACTGTTCAAGAGACAGACGAGTGGCAGACCAGGGGAGTCTGTGAAGAGTCTGTGAAGGACCACTGAAAATCTCACCAGTAAGTAAAATGGGATCCTTGGGGAGCAAACCTGGCAGGGCGCCCATGGAAGGAACCACAGGTACACCTGGGAGGGCACACATGGAGGGATGCACAGGTGAAACGGGGAACCCATGGAAGGTTGGAAGGGTGAAGCCAGGAAAGGGCCGTGGCAAAAAGGATCCCATAATACCCCCAAAGAGTCCCTTGGGGAGAATGCTGAGGTCTTGGGATAGATGGTATATTCACCCAGAAGTAACTAGGAAAATAATGGTAAAATATTGTTATTTTGTGTGGCTGGAGTATAAGTTGGAAAAGGGGCTTATGTGGCCATGTTATGGATCAGATAAAATTAATTTGTGTCGTATTCTGTGGTGGTATTTAGAGGAGAATTGGAAGGGATGGATTGAAAGGGAATGTGGATTAATATGGGTTAGACAAACAACAGGAGAAATTTATGTGTTAAGAAAAAAAGGGGAGGAGGAGGAAAATGGTGAAAATTGGGATGTTTTTCAGCACCTTCCCCCACCATGTCCTCCAGTCTTGCCAGCTGATCCAGGGCCAGCTGCAGGTCCCCTGTATCCTCAACTTCCAGAGCAAAGGGATCATGGAAAGGTTATTCCTACAGCCCCACCTGAGAATAATTATGTTGCAGGGGGAGGGGAGCAGCATGTGGTATCATCCCCTAGAACTAGAAGAGGGACTCAATTTAGGACATCAGAAGTTCCCCTAGAGACCGAGGTACACCAGATGCCACTCCATCAAGTTCCTTTGGGGGGTCAAGGAGGAGGATTTGGGTTTGTGATTGTTCCACTTACTACCCAGGATACAAGAGGGTTGAAAAAAGAATTACCCCCATATTTGGATGATCCCATAGGGGTGGGGGAAAAGATAGAGGAATACTTGGGAAATGCAGATTATGCATGGAAGGAGTGGGATTTTCTTTTGGGAATTTTGTTTGGGTCATCAGAGAAACCGATGATTTTGCAGAAAGCTCGTCAGCTGTGGGAGGATGAACATCCACAGGCAGCAGGGGGGGCTGGACCTAATGCACCTACGGTAGATGATGCCATCCCCCAGACAGACCTCCAGTGGGACCCAAATAACCAGGCTAGTCTGGCGTGCCTCCGTGACTACCGTGCTTATCTGGTCAGGGCAATTAAGTCAGCTGCTCCCAAAGCTAACAACGTAGCTAAGGCTATGTTGTTAGAACAGGAGAAACAAGAAAGTCCCTCTCATTGGCTGGAGAGGGTTTGGGATGCCTTGAGGAAACATGGGGGGATGGATACTGAGGGGCCAGCCTTTGACACATTGCTGAAAGTGCAGTTTGTTACTAAAGCTTGGCCTGATATAAGGAAAGGAGTACAAAAAGATGAAGAGTGGCAAAATAAGCCTCTGGAAGAATTGGTTAGAAAAGCACAGCAGATATATGTAAGAAGGGATGAGGAAAAGGCAAAGGCTAAGGCAAGGATGATGGCAGAGGTTTTGCAGCCCCAGAGGAATAAACTGCAGGGTCCAAGGGGCTCTCCGGGACAGAGGGACGTGGTCGGCCACAGGGAAGTGGCAGAGGCATTCCCTCTTCAGCAGGGGATAGCCAACCCAAACCGTGGCTGGGGAGTAAGCAGTGTGCTATCTGCAGGGCAGAAGGGCATTGGAAAAATGAGTGTCCACAGAAACAGCTAGACCCTCAGGCGGAGGAAGTCCAGAGGATAAGGGAAATGGATTGTTAGGGGTGTCAGGGGCTCCTATTATATCAGGGACCCACCACTCAGGAGCCCTTGATAACTTTTAAGGTGGGTCCAGATTGAGAGGAGGTGTGTTTTTTGGTAGATACAGGGGCTTCTTGATCCACCTTAAATTTTATACCTAGGAGGGGAAAATTGTCAAAAAGATCTGTGGTTATTCAAGGAGTGAGTGGAAAGGATGAGCAAGTGTATTTTATTCAACCACTGTTAATTGATGTGGGGGACAGCAAAGCTTTAGAAAATTAACAGACAAATTAGTTAATGCCCCTGTCTTAGCTCTTCCAGATGCAGAAAAAGAATTTCAACTACATGTGGATGTTAAACTGGGACATACTAAAGGAATTTTGGTACAGGAGCATGAAGGGACATGGAGACCTGTCGCCTATTTCTCTAAATTGCTAGACCCAGTGGCCAGAGGCTGGCCCCATTGTCTGCAGAACTGTGCAGCCACAGCTCTGATGGTTGCTGAGGCACGAAAGCTGACAAGGGGAGGATATTTTATAGTAAACGTTTCACATCAGATTAAAGCTTTGTTAACTGAGAGAACCTCTAAGTAGATGACGAGTGCTCGATTATTACAATATGAATCTTGTTTAATGGAACAGGAGGATTTAGAATTTAAAAATGGGGAAAATTTTAATCCAGCCTCCTGTTTGAATGGCCCCGAAGAGCTAGGGAAGATTTGAGAGATACTCCCTGGCCTGAGGGAGAGAATGTGTGCATTGATGGGTCGTCAAGGGGAGTAAACAGAAAGCGGTTTACAGTACACTCTATAGTGAATGGGAAACAATTAAAAGAAGGGGGGAGGTTAACGCCCACCTGGTCAACCCAGACAGCTGAGCTGTATGCGCTTATCAGAGCCTGTGAATTATATCGGGATAAGACAATGAATGTTTTTACTGATTCTAAATATGCATATGGGGTGATACATGCATTTGGGAAACTGTGGGAAGAACAAGGTTTATTAAATTGTAGGGGAAAGACGTTAGCCCATGAAAACTTAGTCTCTCGCCTATTGGAGGTGGTAAATTTACCAAAAAGGGGTGGCAATAGTCCACATTAAGGGGCATTAGGCAGGGTACTCAGAAGAGGCAATAGGAAACCGACTGGCTGATAAAGAGGCTCAGAAAGCTGCATTGTTGCCCTAAATCTCTAAATCTTTCCCTTACTCCCAGTAACTGCACCGCTGCCAGAGAAACTGTCTTTCCCACCAGAACTTGAGATAATTAAAAAGAGTGGGGCAGAAGAAAGAGGAAATAATTGGTTTACAAGGGATGGGAAGTAGTGGATCCCAAAAGCTCTGGCCTTACAATTGTTAAAACAACTTCATGAAGGGAGTCATTGGGGCTCTTGAGGGCTGGCAGAAGCCTTCCTAAAAATGTATGCTGCTGTGGGTCTTTTTAGCCTGGCTAAATGACCTATTGAGGGTTGTTTGACTTGTGCTAAAATAAATAACAAAGTTACAAAGAAACTTGCCAGGGGAGGGAGGCTTTGGGTTGTACGTCCCTTCCAGACATGTCAAGTGGATTTCACTGAAATGCCCCGAGTGGCAAAGTTAAAATATCTTCTGGTAATAGTAGGTCAATTAACAGGGTGGCCAGAAGCATTCCCTACTGTTTCAGCAACTACAGGATCAGTTGTTAAGGTATTTTTGGAACAAATAATTTCAAGATATGGAATTGTGGAAGCAATAGACTCAGATAGGGGAACTCATTTTACAGGAAAAATTCTTCAAGGAGTCACGGCTGCTTTAGAGATACAATGGAACCTCCATACCCCCTGGCACCCCCAGAGTTTGGGTCTGGTTGAAAGAATGAATGGAGAAATAAAGAAACACCTTCTGAAGCTGGTGATAGAAACCAAGATGCCGTGGGTGCGGCTCCTGCCCCTGGCTTTGGCGAGAATAAGGGCCAGACCGAGGGAAGATATTCAGTTATCTCCCTTTGAATTAATGTTTGGAATTCCTTACCCTTGCAACTCTCAGCCTAGTGGGGGGATAGAGATAAGTGATGTGTATTTGAAATATTATGTGTCTCGGGTACTGTCTCTTGTGAAATCTCTTCAACAGGAGGCTCAGCTAGCACAGACCCTGCTTTTGGACTTTGCTGTGCACAACATCCAGCCAGAAGATTGGGTCCTAGTTAAGGAGTGGAAAGAAGCACCGCTAGTGGTGAAGTGGCGTGGACGTTTCCAGGTGTTGCTGACCACAGAAACATCCGTGAAGACAGCTGAACACGGGTGGACCCATCACACTCAGGTCAAGGTCTCTAAGGCGCCAGAGATTTGGACATCTCAGCTGGGGGATGTTATAGGTAATAAACGAATCAAACTGAATTAAAAGGTTAAATTGGCAAATTTTATTTTCGCGACCGAAAATACGGTCCTGGAAAGCCACAGCCGGAAAAAACAACACCGAGCCCGGGTTCGGAATTGGGTGAACACATGATGCTACCCAGCCTCTATCGCACTGGGTTGCCCTGGTGTTCATGCTGCCATCTTGGTTGGCCCCCTTTTAATACTGTTTTTCATAGCTTGGAGCGGGATAGTCCTTTGTTTCTTTCAAATTCAGCTCTGGTGTCCACACAAGACAACGTCCTTCCTGCTCCTTGACAAGATTTTGTGTCCATTGTGTATTGCTTTTAGGTGGCTGATTTCATCTTTACGGGAACCAGAGTCAGGAAATGCAGTTCTGGGGGAGGTGATGGGATTTTTGGGAAATGCTGCTCCCCTGTGAGTTTCTAGGCTTCCCCAGGAGATAGGTGCTTATCGGTATCAGTCCGGCCTGTAGATATGTTAATTTACCTAGTTCTGAGGCAATCAATGCCTTTGCCTGTGGCTTGTTTGGTTTTATTTTGCAGACTTATTTTATATAAAACACGAATTACAATATTATATATACATATATATATATATATATATATCACAAGGAGAAGGACGGGAAGCCACAACTGACACTCTGCAGGGGTGGACTGGAGCAGTAGCAAGTGTGTCGACATCGGGGGAAGCTTCGTGTGACTACCCAAGGACTGCCTGCTGAAATAGTTTGTGCGGGCATCCCTCCTCTCAGATCTCCAGTCTGGCTGCCTTGTGCTGTCGCTGTTTTCTTTATGTTAAGCTGCTTCTGTGCCTTCACTCACCACAGGTGCAGAAGACAACGTGAAAGTAAAAATTAGGTTAGGGAATTACATGACACCTTTAGAATGTTTCTATTAATAATCTTACCTTTATACTGCCAGTTAGGGTGGGGCCAAGAATGGGAGAATAAGTTTTTAACCTTAGGAGAAGAAGTAGCAAAAACCTTTAACCTTAGCAATTGCTGGGTCTGTGGGGGGCCAGGGGGATCTGAAAACTGGCCATGGGTGGCCAGTCCAGTTGAACCTAAATGGTGGGTTAGCACCCTGAGTGAGGTCCATAATGGAACAGGATTCTGGGATGAAGAGGGAAGCCCATGGCATCTTCATTCTTCTGAAAGAGGCACTTATTGTCTAAATAGAACAGGAAGCATATATGTGGGAAAAAGTGTTTGTGACTGGACTTTATCTTTGGGTTTAGATTGTTGGACATCCAAATGCCTTCCTTATGATTGTTCCAGATATCAGGGCAGATGGAATCAAACTCATGTTAAGCTCTCAAATGGTAACTGGGTAAAGTGCTCCTACCATAATTGCCAGAAAGATTTAGAAGGCTGTAAAGCGGTGGGGAGGGATAAGTTTTTTGACTCCTTATTTTTAAGCTGCCCCCAAGATAATTCCACAAGTAGGACACATGTTGTACATGACTATCAGTGGAAGTGGCAACACCGGAATGGAACTCGAATTCTTTTTAGCAGGTTCTGGTCCAAATCTAATAAAACAGATCTGGGGTGTAACTGTATCTGGAAACCTCAAGTGGGAGCATGGAAGTGCAAATACTGTGATTCTTATGGCGGGGCAACTATTGTTGGGGGACCACTAGGCCCAGGAAGCAAGCTGTATTTTGACCTCACAGTAGATCATAAAAATTGGGAAGGTCCCTTTGCCAACGGGATCTGGGCTTTAAAGGACATTACTGGATTGGTGGCCAGCATGCCTATCGCAGGTTACCCCCAAACTGGTCAGGGATATGTTATATGGGGTATATCAGACCACTGTTCTTTCTACTACCAAAAGTTCAGGGAAACCAGTTAGGAATCAAGGTATATGATGATCTAATTAGGAAAAAGTGGTCAATTGATGTATCCCTGGCTGGGGGGAGCACCCAAAAGTGGGGTGATAATGAAAGGCCACCTGAATGAATCATACAACACTATGGACCAGCAACTTGGAATCCTAATGAATTAATATCAGGTGCCAGAGAACCCATTTATAATTTAAATCGGATAATTAGGTCACAAGCTGTCTTTGAAATAATAAGTAACCAGACAGCTACAGCTCTTGACCTTCTTGCTGACCAATCTACTCAGATGAGAAATGCAATATTTTAACATCGGATGGTATTAGACTATTTATTAGCAGAAGAAGGGGGCGTGTGTGGCAAATTAAATGACTCAAACTGCTGTTTGCAAATAGATGACAATGGAAAAGTGGTGAAACAAATAGCAAAAGGAATAAGAAAGTTAGCCCATGTACCTGTCCAAACATGGAAAGGATGGGAATAGGACATGTTTTCATGGCTACTTGGTGGACTGTGGGTTAAACAACTGCTTTTTTTCCTCTTATGTGCTGTAGCACCTCTAATCTTTTTACCATGCATGATCCCTTGCTTAAGACAACTTATTCAACATGTGATCAAGGGAATGCAGGTAATAGCCATGCCTACTGACCCAGAGATGGCTACAAAAGGAGAGAAACTGATGTCATTGCAAATAATTGCAAAACCAAAAAGGACACAAGAACAAGAAATTAAGACAATGATAGCTAAAGTTTGTAAAGACAATTACTGAAAATAAAAGAGGAGGGATTGAGAGGAATGTTACATTTGTCTTTACAAACAAGTTGTAGATCTATTGGTAGACAAAGTTAGCACCTAGAGATAAAAGAAACAATGGAAGGGATTACACTGATTGATGAATGGAAAAAGAGATTTGCCTTTACAAACAAACTGTAGGTTTTCTTGTAAATGAAATTGGGTAATAGAAGATGAAAAAAGCAATGGGGAGGAGTGGGGGGGGGGGTGGGGGGGGGAATATAAATTCTACAAGAATTAAAAATTAAAAGGGAAGGGTTATACATTAGACGGGAATGTCAGGTGTCAGGCGTTCTGGGAAGTCTGTGCCTCTCAAGTACCTCAGCCAATGGGGAAAGAGAGAGGGAAAAGCGGCCGGGAAATTAGGATAAAAAGGAAGGCTGAATCCTCCAAAATTTGAGAGATCCCAGGGGAATGCCCCATGGCCTCTCCCTTTATTCGAATAAAGCAAAAAGGACTCCTCTGTCTCCTTTTTGGACATAAACCTCTGGCGTTTGTGAATTGATTTTCCTTACATTATTGTTGCCTTACAACATATATGGGAGAAAACTGCTCAAGAGGGAGAATAAAACCCAAAAGGAGAACTCCTAAAACCCCAACATTATGACATTGAGATAGCACATCAAAGTCAGCTCCTTTCTGCTCATTACCCCAAGAGGTGCCTTCTGAGGGCAATACAGAGAAGTAAGCAGAAACTTGAAGCAAGGTAGGGGAGGTCCAGAGAGATGACTCCTTACCGTGATTGATGAAGCCAAGTTTAACCATTTGTTTTTTATGGAACAACTAGACCAAAAGCACAGCACCCGGGGGAGTTCGATCCACTTTTTTGTAGTATTCTGGGACCACAAGAAATATTTGAACCACTTTCTGGGACTTCTTACAATAGCTAGGGGAGTTCAACCTCTTGGTATAATCTCAATCCTTCAGAGGTGCCAGAGGTAATGTCAGAGAACAGGCAGACTCTGAGGCCCTTCAGGCGATGTGGAGTGTTTGGGATACATCTTGGATACCTTCTGTGCTCTTCAGCACAAAATGTATTTATTTTCCTTTTAAAAGTGTGCTTTTGACTTTGTGGAAAGGTGCAAACAAGACTATGACTGTAAACCAAGCATTTTGTTCTCCTGAAGAGCATGATAGCAAGGATTCATGTATTATTAAAATTGCTACATATGTTCTTTGCAGCAGTGCTGGCTTAATTGATATCTGGATTTCTGCTCTGTCCCTCCAAGTTTTGGTACTTTTCTCAAAGTTCTGGAATGACAGTTACACCTCTGCAGACCACAGCTCAAAAATAACACTAAACACTGACACTTCCATTTTCAAGATGTTCTTACAGCATATAGGGCAATCCATACATCTCTAACCAGAACTGTAGAGGTATCAGTTACTTTCACATAATCACATTTCTGTATAATGGTCTTAGGAGAAATTGGCACACAGCTCTTCTGTTACCACACCTTGGAGATTCAGATTCAAAAGAACCACTTGAAAGTAATTTTCTACATTTCTATGACAGAAAAGCCCTTTATTTGGACAGCATTATTTGCAGCCAATTAATCTGCTACTTCCAGCAGCGCTCCAGGGAGCTATATTACTTCTCCACAGAGCTCAGGAGATGATCATTAGGTTAAACTCTTTTAGTCTGCCAGTTCCTTTTGCCTGCGTAGTGTTCACTCTGCAGTGCCAGATGATAGGATCTTCAAGTGCTATCTGCTGCTCTGCATTACCCCTCATAGGACTTTGGAACCTGTCCTGGCCAGGGAAAGAACAGCTTTGGATTAGGACATGCCACAGTTTATCATAACAGTGGAAGAGGAGTGGTGAAGAGGAGTAATTGGTATACTCAGAATGCCACTTCAGGCAAAGCTCAAGTCATGCTGCCCTGTAGCAGGATTTGAAAAGTTCAAAGTCCACCACTTCATAAATATATTTTGGCAAGAACCTGCATTATTCTCTTTGACATATATCTCCTTTGTAATGACTCTGTAATTTGTCTCTAAGACTTCCTGACCTGCATGTACTGGGATTACTAGTAGGAGGATCACAGATTTTGGTGATCTCAAATCTGTGCAGCATTTAAAGTCAACGAACACTCGGCTTGGCCAGTAAGACCATCCCATTCGATTTTTTTTTTTACAATTTTCAATCTTATCTACCTACACCTTTTAACATAAACTCGAAGAAGAGACGAAATTCCACCTTATCACTGTTGCAATAGGGAACTGAATTCTGACTTCAGATATTTTCATCCTGCTTGAGCAGGGAGGTTATACCAGATGACCCCACTGGTGGGTCCCTTCTAATCTTAATAATTCTGCGATTTTCAGGGTCTTCAGAGCAAGCCTAATAGTTTATAATGTTTTATTTAATTTTAAAAAAGCCCTGGAAGTGCAGCTCAAACCCCAAAAATCAAAATGTGTTTATTCCTTATTATCCCAGAAGTAGAGCTGCAGCACAGCAGACAAAGCACTTCTGTCAACACCACATTAGTTACCTGTGATCAAATTAATTCAACAAGCTCTAAACCACAGGTCAGCCTTTTCCATTAAAGTATCATCAGGGAAACTTATGTTAACTGAAGCCAACTCAGAGCCTCTTCATCCTGAAAAGGACAAATATAAGCCTTTTATTTCAGCTCAGCAGAACTCTCAGTTCATCCTAACAATAGATAATGAATGCCAGTAGGTGTTAGTGAACCCAACCTCTTTAAACACTCATTTAACCTTACCACAGCTGGTAATCACAGTTTTGGGGGTGAGGCTGGGCTGGATATCTCTTTCCTGTCCATCTCCAAGGTTGTTCTAGTGAAGTGGCATTAGACTCTATTTTCTGAAGAGCCTAAGTGCTGCTAATGAAAGCCTCTAGGAGATCTTTCTCATGCTATTGCTAGAGCTGTGACTTTGAAGACCTCACTTTAAGAGCTGGAAATGTAAAAGCTAATGGGATGTGCTGGGCTGCAGTGTCCTAGTACCCCAGGACAGCCAGGTCCTCTAACACTGCATGTGAGAAGGTGAAGTGTACCAACGCTGACAAGGCTGCCTGTCCTGGACAAGTGGAAACGCTGAACACAAGGCTATTTATTTCCTTCTAGAGGCTTTATGAGGCACCAGTTAGGAGAACTTCTCTTATGCAGTCACTGTCTTGAACCCAGTCTCTAAGTAACCTTCTAAAACAGAGGATTTTCATTCACTATCTCCATGTGTGCAAGGTGGGAAAAGTTAGTTAATTTCCAGCATACCAGAGCATTCAAGGTCCTCCATCAGAGCAAAAGGCACTAACCATGAAAAGCTCTAGTGGAAAAGATCCTAGCAGTCCTCTTCTTTCCTCCATTGAAACTTTCCCCAGTAATTAAGTATGCTTATGGTTCTTAGAACATTTAAAGTTCCTGGAGGGAAAAAGGTGTGCAGAGGCCTTGATCCACTGCATTTTTTATGTTTGAGGTTATATTTTTTCTGTAGAGGTTTGAACCTTATCTTCCCCTCTCCTGCACCGTGTCCTTAGAACAAGGCTGTGGATACTCTTTTTCTCCAAATAAAATAATAATTTAGGAATCAGAACAGTGTTTGTTAGAAAGAACAAATGTGGAGACTGAGGGCAACAGCATGGTGGCTTGTACCACTTTAGGAAATTTTTATTACTTCTGGAAATCATTACTCTGTCATATACTAGATCCAATTTCAGCAAGAGTTCCACACTCTCCTGTGATTTCCACATAAGCCAAGTGTTCCTTGAGACTGAGGGCTCATCATGCCACCCAGCAAGGAGAGGGTGGGCAAAGACCCATTGGTAGGAAATGGGTAAGCCTGAGATTGAGCAAGTTGCCAACATACCCTTGAATGTGCCGTGGAGCACCACTGTGGGACTGTGCTATGGCCAGGGAGAGACTAAATGGATGACCTGATAATCTGCAACTTAAATTTAGCTGCAATTTCAGAGGTACAGTCTGATAGCCTGCTTCCTAAACCATTTCATTTACTGGACCTCAAAGATTCCCCCCAGGCACTGGAATTGCTTTCTCTGAGGGTATATTGTGCCACACCTGCATTTCAGGTAGTTGATGTTTAGACCCTCCTCACTGATTCTGCCTCACATTCTGTGTTCCCTTGGCTGAAGTGGGAGACTTTTGAGTGTAGAAGCAATTATTTATTTCTGCCTAAGACAAACTTTTAAGTATGAACTAACTTAAATGCCTACCTGTAGGGCAAGCTGCACAGCTGAACTTACCAAATATGGAGAAGCAGAACAGGCACCAAACCCCTGCCTCATTTCTGGGGGAGGCCCTCAGAAGGCTTCTGAGCTTCTCAAATCTCTGCATTACAGGGAGCCTGCACCTGAAATCTTGAGCAGGGAATCAGGGTGGTAGAAAAAGACTGACCTAACACAAAGTGAGGCCGAAAGAAATGGAGTGTCAGAAGCACAGCTTTGAATCTAGAAACATAAAGCATGGGGAAGAGTGTGGCAAGTGCTGGGGTCAGCCATGCAAGTATAGAGCAAAGCATCAGGCACTGCCCAGATCAAACCAAAGATCGGTGTCTGCTGAGCAGCTCATGAAGTATCCACCAAAGCACAGACACAAAATGGAGTGGCCTTCATCGCAAAACCCCCTGATCAAAACCATTCTGTGCAGCAGGATTTCTGCTTCACCTTAGTATTACATGTAACAATCCTCTGCAAAACTACTGATCCAACTCACACCACCATGTTACTATGAGGGAGAATCAAAGAGCTGGATGTGCTAAGGATAAAAAGAGCTGCAAGGCTCACACTGCCCAAAAACATAACTGACAGCAGATGCATTATGGTATTTCTGTAAGAATATAAATATATAATGAGGATTTCTCCTGAGAGGCCATGTTTTCATTTATTTAGGAAACAAGTATGTTGAATTATGATGGAATCTGTCCATACAACAGATGCTTCGGGAGGTGACAGATTTCTGAGAAGTGCCACATTCAGAGCAAATTAATACAGCCTTGAAAGCCAGTTTCAAGACAACTCTCCCAGACACAAGGTACTGGCTGAGGAAATAGTGAAACAGAAAGTGAAACACCAGGCATTGTGTGACATCAGGAAGCATATTTCTGTTTATTTGCCTTTCTTCAAGAACTCTAACTCATCATTAGGCAAAGGAGTGCATACAGGATGTACAAGAAAAAAGATTAAAAGAAACTTTTTTATTGTTGTATTCTGGGGCATGACAGGCCATAGCCTTTTGTATTTGTTTGGTTTTTTTTAAAGGATATGTTTCTCCTCTGGCTGAGGTGTTACAGCTCAGGGAACAACCCATCATCTGCAGGAAATCTCTTTAGAAAATGAGAAGCAAGCACAGCTATTTGCTGAGCTGTTTTCCTGAACAAACATTGCCAGCTGCAGCTCTAATAGTATCTTACCAGACACTTGTGAGTTTGTGAACCCCAAAATTTATAAAGAAATAGGAAATCCATCTGCAGGGTGACAGAGATGGAGAAAAATGTTTGGAGTTGCTTTCCCCTCAGCAGATTCCCACCTGATATAAACTTGTATTTGCTCAGTACAGCTATGATGACCTGGTTCTGCCCAGGCATAGACAGCTGTCCCATAGTCCAACACACTTCCTTAGTAACTTTCATGTATAGTATTAAACCCCACAGTTTGTCTCCTAATATCCTTTACACAATGCTCTGTCTGTTCACATCCACATTGTATGCTGATGAATTGGAACAGACTCGGCCAAAATCAATGAAAATGCCTTCAGAATCAGAGTCGATCGACTCCAAAATCTGATCCACTATGTTCTCAGGGCTGGAAGAGGGAACTGGAAGTAAGGAAGTGTCTCTGTCTAGCTCAAAAGACCTGCGTGGGTCACCAATTGAATGGAAGAGTCCTTTCTGTTGCTCAGCTGCACTGAGCTTGCTAGAGCACTGCACTGACCCAGTGCTGGGCCTCTCCTGGTCTCCTGGCAGTGAGCTTTTCATGGTTGTCATGGAGCTCTTGGAACCGTTGTCCATGATGGTGGTGAGGTTGGAGTACCCCTGGAGCTCCAGGCAGGAGGTCATTTCTGAGACGGAGTGCCTTCGGATGCCAGTTCCGTTGCCAGCTATGCTCTCAGTTTCATACTCGGCCACTGGTGTCAGCAGTGGATTGTTGTAGCTCTTTGATCGCACCACAGGGTTCTTGGCAAGGATGTCACCTGACTTCGAACGTCTGAAGAACCGCTTCTCTGCAAACAAAGATCCAGAGTAATATCTGCAAAGTCTCCTATTATGGTACTAATAATTATGTATGTTCAAAAGAAATGTGAACTCCTGAATATTCATAAGCTTTTCTTGAATTAAGCTTTTCTAGAAGAAGACATTTTAGTGATTTTGTAGATACACAGGCTTCATATTTTCTAGATTTCTTTAGCATCCTGAACACCCAAATCTATCTTTACAAATAATAACTGAGACTCCCTTATATTCACGCAACTTCAGCAGCAGAAGTAAAACATTAAATATAGTGGGAGAGGTGATATACAGTTCTAAATACCTCCTTTAGACAAGATCAGAAAGTGCAGTTCTGTTATTTTTCAGGTTATAAAGTATTTACTCATTTCTAGTAGCTGAAATATATCTTTTCCACCCATCCTGGGAAAATAAAGTCTCTTCAGATTTGGAGCATAAGGATTAAGACGGGCAGTTTTTCTACTAATTTTTGAAAAACTTGCAAAGTATTGTTCAGTGACCACACAGGGAAGAGCACTAAGAGTATTTGAAAATGTAGACTAGAGGGCAGTGCCCACAGAAACCTCTTTTTGGGAGAGCAAATCTGCATTCAATCCAGCAGTGATTGCTTGAATGCTGTTAATCTGGGATTTTCCCAAAAAATAAGCAGCAGATGGCACCAAGTGAGCATGGAGTTCCCTCTCTGCCAGTAGTTTAGCGCTGCCCCAGCAGTGTGAGTAAAATGACCATCATAAACAGAACCACCACCACTCAAATTCTGTGCAGGTCTCAGTGCTTAGATTCACTCATGCTACAAGAAGAAAAAGTGGTGTTAATAAGAGGTCTCACTTTTTAAGCTTTCTTTCTACTACCCTCACTTGCCATCCCATGAAAGAAGCACAACTGGAGCAGAGGATCAAATTACCCTCTGGAAGTCAACCACAGCCACTGCAAATAAACTGTCTGCTTTAAATGAGGGTGCTAGTATATGTTCCCTGCAAACTCTGCAATTGCCTTTACGTATTCCAATTATGCTATTGTGTAATTATGTGCTTATCTGGACACAAATTCCAATCATATGCTGTACTACTAAAAAAGCCAATTTCTATATTTAAGATTGTATTTTGCAGTTGTGTCTGCCTCAGCAGTGAAATCATCTGATCCAAGTTCATTTTTGGACTTTTTCTTTGGAGATTGAACTGGCAAACAGAAAAAGGTTCCTGGGGCTCCTGTGAACTCTGGTCACAACATGCAACATGTTAGCAAAATAGTTGCAGAGAATTAGATGCATTAGTTTAAAAGAAACAGCCACTTACAGAATCAGCTCACTTGGATCCAGGTTCAGTGATTACAGTGAGACCTGTTTCAGGAGTACTGCTGTATCTACAAACCAGGTAGCAGCAAGAAGTGCCCAGCCCACCAAAACCTTCCTGTCTCCTGCAGTCATGTAATAAGACATTTATTTACTAAAAATTATTTAACTGGTGTTTTATTCTCTTTAGATACATTTTTTCTATCTTGACATACAATAGCTTGTATGTCAAGCTATTAAAAACCAGAAAATGTCAATTTGGTGCTCCATTTAAATGCTTCTGGCCTTTTAATGGAAAGCAATGAATACAAAGTAGCAATCCTGAATAATTTTCCTTAAATAACCAGCCTCTATTTATTCTCATAAAACTCATTTGCTTCTTATACACCTGCTGCAACACAACCATTTTTGCCATTCACCTTCAAGGGAGGATCAACTATTTTATTGACCATTTCTGATAAGCTAACAGACTGAACTGACTGCAGAGAAAATGCTCTATTTTCCCTTCTGTCTGCTCTATTCTATCAGGCCATCCCAGTACTTACAATAAAATACTCAGGTACTACCACATTTTCTTTGTCATTTACGCTGGTAGTATCCCCCTTGTATTTTCAACAGATTGTGCTGCTATGTAGGATATTCCACCTTTATCCTGGGTAAATCTTGCCATCGCAGAAGTCACTGAAGGCTTCGCAGCTCTAAGAATCAGAAATTAAGCTGAAGGGAACTCAAGCTCCAGGCCAGCCCACATTTCCCCCTTGCTCCTTATAGACATGATGGGTAAAAAATGTCTCAGCAGTGAAGATTCAATAACCTCCAGAGGAAATTCATGTGAAATGAGAGATTTTTCCTTCCTGTAATATGAATTCTCCTTACTATGTGAGACCCACTTTGTATTTCTCATCTCCATTGGGATAGAGAACATTATATTATCTTCTACTCTGCAGAAAGCTTTTACATGCTTGAAGGGAGTTATGTGTTAGTCTTCTCTAAGACAAATCCCTCACTTCTCTAATGTTAACAGCCTTGTGCGACCTTTGTGTACTAATGAACACTAATGAAAATGAACTACTGAGTATTTTAGAAGTATCTTCTTGCTTCTACCTCTCACTGTCCATAAATCATCTTCTGTTAAAGCTCTCTTGTTAAAAGGTAGAATGGAAATTTTAAACACACTCTAGATTAATTTCACTGATTTTTATTACTGAGCACTCTTATGATGATATGTTTTCATCTTTTGCCATTGCAAGTTTCACTGTGACTGCATCCTGCAAAGAGCATGGTCTTAGAAATGAACTTTGATGTACTCATGTAAGCATAGGTAGTCACCTCTTGTGCAGGCCCTGGCCCTGAACAGAGCAAGGTTTTGGGAAGTCCTCTGTGCTGTGTCAAATGGAGTCTGTGTTGTTCTTACCCAAGATACAAGCAGAGTGCGTGAAGGGTCCATCACTGGAATACAGACCGTACGTGCCCAAGTAAGGAGAAACAACTTTCTGGATCAGGGATTCCAGTTTCAAATAATCTTCAGTCACACCTTTTGACTCATGAACTCCCTGAAAAAGAGGAAATACCCAAGATGAGCACAGCCCTCTCCAACCACAAGCTCTCCTGGCTCACCAGGGCAACCAGAAAAGAACAAGAATTTTCAATGACTGAAAGCGCAGGTGCCCTGCAATGTGATCATGGTTTGCTGATACAGCTGATTCCTCTTCTGTAAAGACAAGAGATGTGAATCAGATCAGAGCTACTTCCAGGACATTTAAATCCAAGAAAGTACATCCTACTTAGTGCACAGCTCTCAGAGAAGGATAGAGGACATGATCTGTGAACATGAATTAAAAACATCCCTGAACTTTTTCCTACTGAAATTTTACAGTGACTTCGTGAATGATAGCATCTGATACCACAAGGTGTCACTACCATCTTGGTGATACTGACAGAATTAAGAAAAAAGTGAAACTGAGACCCTCAGAAATATTTCTTCTGGAGTATTTTCAACAACCAATATCTACATTAAAGAAGTTTGTTCTCTTTCCTTATCCCTCCCTGGCACCTATAATTTTCCAGGCAAAAGTCACATTATAATTAGTATGGTAAGAGTCATCCACAGGCAAAATGTTAGCTTTTAGCTGTTAACTCTGCACTTCTACCCACAAGCACACTTGTGGGGTTGCAGAGGTGACAGAAAAACCTTGCAGAGTTGTATTCTCCCTTCAATTTACAGCAGCAGAGAGTGTTCTCCTGCATTGTCTGAGCAGAGCCCCGTACACTCATAAGTAGGATACCTCTTGCAATATGGAGCAAATTCACAGTTGCTACATGCTTGACACATCATGTTGCAAAATTAAGATCCTAAATGCCATACTCAGCAAGAACTCTGCCAGAATTTAGGAGATTTCATGATGTTTTCCTGAATTATTGTAAAAAAAAATCTCACTGGAATGAAAGCCTCCGGAAAACTTAAAGATCAGATGAGTAAAACTGTGACACTTCCTCCAGCAATGAAAGGATACTGACGTTCAGGATGTGTTCACAGGTCAGTACGATTCACCAACTAGAGTCTAGGGTGATTCTCACGTGTTTCTGAATGGCTGATCCACCCCCCAGTTGCTGTGCTGCTCACTGCTGCTTCGTCATTTGCCAGAAGTTTATGAATGAAAAACGAATAATGGCCAATAGAGAATTCATATTTGGACAGAATTAAAATTTAGACAGAATTTGAATTCCAGTTCAGCAGTTTTTAAGTAGCAAAAAGCAATCTTCAGTGATGTGTTATGTCCTGAAAAACTTTGGGACAAATACAGATTTGAACACAAGGCATATCCAGTGGATCTGAAAGCTTGCAAACATCAAAGGAACAGCAGCATGAGCCTACAGCTATACTGCCAGGCAAAAATAACACTAGAATAATTCAGAAGACTTAATGAAGGTGCACATATTATTTCCAAATCATTACCGGCCTATTGAGATCTGTTCCAGGGTTTCTTGCTGGGATTTACTCAAGTCCTCAGAAAGGCAACATGCCTGCTACCCTACTGCATATTCACAATCCCATCATGATCACATCAAGCAAAGACCAGGGCTTAGGACATCTTGCATCAGGCTCCCACACTAAATACCTCTGGAATTGGTCTCTTAGACATGACACATGAGTGGCAGAAGCCAGTGATATTTAGCATCGCTCATGCCCAGGCTTTCCTGTAGAGCTTTACTAAGTATTTTTTATACTTGTGAAAGACAAGTACTTAAGTATCAGCTACGGAGAAAGAATCCAGTAGCATTCCACTGTGGGGAACTACAAATTCGTTTAAAAATAGATGGTCTAGAATGAAATTAAATCAACTGAGATGGGTGCAGTTGTTGGAGCCAGGCACAAGACTGAACACATCAAAGTTCATGCAACAACAGCCCACATTTAATAATGGAGCATTATTGTAGGGGCTTTTATAGGGGCTTTGAAGTGCCTGTGCTTACACACCTGATTGGTTGGGGTCTGACCAATTAGAGATCTGCAACCTTAATTGAATGGGATTGGCTGGGGTCCTGTGTTTGAGTTTGAATCCAACCTATCATTGTCTCACCCAGGGACTTGTTATTTCTATTCTCTGAGGAGCTATGCTGGTCGAGTTGAGGTCTGTTAGGGCCAATCCATCTGTACAGCTTACAGAGCAGCTGTAGCTGTTGTCACGAGACAACCTTGTATCCAAGAACAAAAAAAGAAGTTGCCCTACTGAAGGGGGCTAGAAATGACAAGGGAGGAGGAAGGAAAATGCAGAAGTAATGGGGGAGAGAGAGAGAGAGCGAGAGGGGAGCCAGAGAGGGAAAGCAGGCATTACCAGCGGTAGGATGGAAGTACTGTCGGTGTCCCCGTGCCGGGGATGTGCCACACGCTGCCTGCTGGGAGCCTGGCAGCTCTGGGAGGGGCGTGGCCCCACAGGCATGGCTCCATGGCCATGGGCAGCCGCACACAGGCCAGGGAGCGGCGCTTGGGCAGGAGCTGCAGAACCTTGGGCAGGGTCACAGCAGGGATCACGGCAGTGGGCGTGATTGGAGGCAGAAAAGCTTGGACACAGGTGGCTCAGGCAGGGAAGCAGGGACAAGGCGGCAGGGCGGCAGTCAGGAACAGGGGGAGGCAGGACAGGCAGGAACTGGGAATGGGGAGCGGGTAGGGCAGGACATAGGCCACACACGAGGCCCAGAGGTCATCTGGTGTCCCGCCAAGTGCCCAGATGGAGGGAAGGCAGGTATGTAAGAGTGAGTAAGTGTCAGCAGGGGCAGGAGAGTCAAAAGGCAGGCTGGGCCAGGGAAAAAAGGACAAAAGGCAGGCTAGGGCTGGGACAAAGAAGCCCCCAGCAGGCTGGAGCCAAAGCAAAAACACGAGCCTCAAAAGGCTCCCAGACTCAAAAAGCCACAACTCAGAAGTCCCCAGAGTCACTAAGCCACAAGAAAGGAAGTCTGAAAAAGCCCCCAGAGTTTGTGATGCAGTTACTTTTATAGCCCTGCCCCCAGCCCAAGTCTGCCTGCTGGCAGAAGACCATTGGCCTAGTCCAACCTTCCACTGCAGCCCACAGGTGAAGACCTTTTGCCATCGGACTGAAGAAGCCTCTGTGGGGGTACAGTGACTCCTGCTGACCCCTGTAAGCTGTGAAATGGTTGCCAGGCAAAGTCTCCCCAGAGACAAGGGCTTCTCCCATCTTCTTCTAGTTGTCTCCTGCACATGCCATATGTGCAACCCCTCACCCACATGCCTCTGACAATCAGTGTTGAGACAAATTGAAACTAAATTGGCTCTTCACAAACCTCAGTAACTAGTGCCATGCTGCTCACAAAATTACTCCTACCACCAGCAGAACTGTATGAGTAACAGAAGTGTCCTTGCCTAGTGGCACCTTAACAGTGCCCAATTTTCTACCAGCCTTCAGTTCTGAAGAGTTCTTTTGGTTGTGAATCGTATGTTCTGATGAGCTCCTGTCCTGGGTTGATGCTATCCCCAAATTGTGTAGATTTGTTTTGGCTAGCAGCTTACCAGTGCCCTCCCCCATCAGCCGCTGCTGCTGGCTGGGGGCTGCTGTGCTCCTCCCTGCTGGTTTCCCCTCAGCTTTCGCTGCTTTAGCTGCTGCTGCTTGCTAGGCTGCTCTCCCCTTTTTTCTCCCTTTCCTCTCTGCTTTTGCTTGGCTTATTTTGCTGGCTTTTTGCATTTTTTTTTCTTTCCTTAGTAGCTAGGAAACATCACCCAAGCTGAAAACAACAAGAAGATCCCGGACTCAGTCGTGAAAGAGACATATGTGTTCCTGCCCTCCCTGACATCAGAGCTGCTCTGAGACTTACACCTACTCAGATGGGTGACAAATTCCTTTGCCATCCGTGGCTGTTTTTTTTCCTTTGTGTTGGGGAGTGTTTCTTTTTGTGTGTTTGATAAAATAAATAAGTTTTCTTCACCTTTCCCTCTCAGGAAGTTCTTTCCCAAACCCGGTAGGGGGAGAGGGAAGGAGTTCTGGGGGGTTTGTTTCTGGGGGGCTCTCCTTTGGGAGAGTTTTTCCCCTAATTTTGTCCCAAACCAGGACAGCTCCTCAAAAGCCAGAGCTGTATTCTGCATGAACTGCTGCTCTTGCAGGGAGACTTCCAGCAGCTCTGCTGGGCTGGGATAGGCTCCCGTGGTAAGCTCAGAGGATGGAGACTCGACACCAAGCTACAACTCTTGGGGTAACTTTCCATCATGGGGCCAGGGAGCTGTGCAGGGCACTGACTCACCTCATCCCCACCACTACTGTCCTGCAGTCAGCTTCTTCTTCAGTCTTGCCCTCAGCCTTCATTTCTGCTCTCTCAAAGCAGTATTAATCTCCACCTCTTTTTCATTTCAGTTTCTTTTAGTTGCACTTTTGAAGTGAAGAGAGCCTCACTGAATTCTACCACTACATTGTAAATCACTCAGTATTGACACCGCCTGCTATTAGTTTTAATCCTTAGCTCTGCATTCCAAGAGATTTTTTTAAAAACATACTGAAGACTTGTAAAATACACAGTTTTCTCCAGAGCCAATGCCGACTTCTGCTCTGGGCCTTGGCACAAACATGCTCCATCACCTATGACATTCTTCCAGCATTGACCATTTTTCAAAGCTTTCCTGAAGGGGCTCAATGGAGCAATCCCCTTAAACCTTTACTTGCTGTGGAGTTTCTGTCAGAGCAGGAGTGTGATACAGTGCAGATGCTGTCCTGACCCTGCAAAACAGTGGTTTTCCTGCATTCCTTTTCTGCTCTGCTACTCAAGGACAAGCATCTTCTTGACCTCTATTTTACCAAATATGAGTACATCCTAAAGTTCACCAAGGAAAATTTCAGCTTTTCCAATCTAAACTTTCCACATGATCTAATGGTATTGTCACTTATTTATGTAACACCTAACTCCAGGTAGCCTAGAGAAGTATCTAAAGGCTTAAAGCAAGCTTTAGGAGCTTGTAAAGAGCTTGTTTTGATTTAGATGCCAGGCCCAAGGGTGCATTTAAACTCATGTCTTCCCACCAGTGGTTTCTAACCCATCCCCCATGCTACATGTGCAATTACCTGTTTGTGTAACACTTCTGGCAGAAGTTTAGGAATGCAGGAAAGTATAGTTATTATAAACATTTCATATAATTGTATGTAAAAATAGATAAATAGGTAAGTATGAGCAGACATCTGTGCACCTATCTACATCAGTATCTATATGAAGTCCTTATTAGACCCTTCCCCAAATTTGCAAGTAATTTGTGCTTATAAAGGCAAATAAAATGAACTTTAGAGTTAAGCCAACTTTGATGGTTATTTGTGTCACAACAGTTTCCGAAAAAATTATGACAGGACTTAAAAGTCACCACTAAAATACTACTACTACTACTACTACTACTACTACTACTACTACTACTACTACTACTACTACTAATGTATTTTCCTGTTGTTCTGGCAGTTTATGCTTCTTGTTGTACTTAGTCCTCAATGCCTTAGGAGTTCAGTATGTCACTATGAAGCAATAAAGCAAAAAGTCCTAAGGCTGGCTGCTTAGCTTACAAGAAGCTGTAGCACAATTTGGAGCAGTATCAGTAAAACAGAGATTCTATCTGTACCTTTATGCAATATTTGCTCTGCAGACCTACAAAAATTTACTTTAAAAGATAACTGTGACCTTTCATGAGCCCAATCTCATTTTAGTAGGAGAGTTTCATGCATTTCTGTGAGTGTGAGATGTATCTATTAAATTCTTCAAAGGCCTTGTCTGATCTATTTATTTCACAACTGAGGGCCAAAATAGCTCAATATCAAATATCTGCAAGCACCTTAGTACTTTTGGGAGAGTGGAACTGCTGGATCCTCATACTGGTCACACTGTTTCAAAATGCAACCAGAGTCACCTCATTACATCTCCATTTGGAAGAGATCATAATGTCATATTATGATAAGAGTCTGCCCTAGTCTGAAGACATGGGGATAATGGGAATTTGAGTCCAGAATACGTAACTACTGTTGCAAATGGAAGACATCTGTCAAGAACAGAGACATGTATTACTGCATTAAATATAGTACCCGAGTCCCAAACTTCATTAACCTTAATTAAATGGCTTTGAAACCAAAAATTTTCTATAGTAGTTCAAATGCATTAAAAGGGCCCTATGCATGACTGGTTTTGATATGTAAATATGCAAGCACTCCCAGGAGGCCCACATCCTTTAAGACTCCAGATTATTTATGTACGTACTTTATGAAGACACTACCCCATCTGCTGAACCAGCCACATTCATGGGCCCTACTGCTACACTTGAGTGTGGCACTGGTATAAAACTTTTCTTGTATTTAGGAACAAAACCCCATAAGTCAAATCCACAATCATTCCAGCAAGTATGGATGCACCAAACTGCTCAGGTTTCCATCCCTGCTAAATCTGTAAACTAACCATGATACTGAGCTTTTGAAGGGCACAAGGGCTTCTGGTGAAAGCACAAAGGAAGGAATAAATGAGTAAACAGGTACGTTCAGAAGAATAGATGAGGGTTTTGTAACTAAGCACATAAAGCCACAGCCTCCTTTTTCAATGTGTACGATCATAGAATCAGAGAATAGTTTGGGTTGGAAGGGACCTTTAAGCTTATCCCATCCCATAATCTGTAGGGACACCTTCCACTAGACCAGGTTGTTACAAACCCCATCCAACTGCCTGGGACAATTCCAGGGGTGAGGTAGCCACAGCTTCTTTGGACAACCTGTGCTAGGGCCTCACCACTGCCAGAGGGAAGAATTTCTTCTGTACATAGAATTTCTCTAAGCTTTAAAGTCCTAAAGTGGAGGTCACCTCAGGCAGGCATTCAAAGATGTAAAGAGTTGCTCTCAAAGATAACCTTAATATATGTTCAGTGTTCATTACTTTAACCTTTTATATGCTCTTCACCAAATATGAAGTGCTTTGAAGATTTTTTCATGAGCATAAATTTTAACAAAAAATACTGATAAGCTATTATTAACACTGTATCTAGGCACAGGCTACCTGACTTGTAAAGCTGCCAAGAACATAAACTCTATTTTGATAATATTTGCCACATTTTTTCTTTAAATAAATATTTTTAAATTATCAAATGTCCTTGCTTTATTTTACCACAGCAACGAAACAAGCAGAATCACAAGTCTGTACTTCTGTTTCCTATTACATTATTTTTCCCCACGCTATCCTTCTCTCAAAGTAGTGAACATGCAGGCAAGTAATCCTGTCATCACTCCAACTCGGTGGAGGATACAAACCTGGCTGCAGCCTCTGGCCCTCTGCAACTAGATGGTCATTGCTGTACCCAGGGTCTTTATTCACCATTATAACAGAAATACTTTGGGGTTTTTTTTGTTTTAAAAAAGACACCTAACATTTTATCAGGCAGCAACAGCACTTCCAAGTGACTGTAAACCAGGCTGCCCAAGCCCAGCCCACGGGGGAGGTGCTCTGACTATGAATCGCAAAGGAATCCAGAAATTAATCACCTGCCTTACACCATTTCTCACCTGGTCTTGGCTACTTCCTTTCCTCAGGCTCTGGTAAGAAACCCAGACATGAAGCAATCCCCAAAGACAACGACAGACATGAAAAACAATTTAGACTGCTGTTAGTTTGGCACGTATCATTAGACAGCCTGACTAAATTAGGATACAGAATTTTAGGCTTCCCACACTTTTGTGAGCAAAGGTAGGGTGTGTTATGCTCCTGTCTCATGGAAACCTGGCACATGGCAGAATGGGAGTTGGGTTTGTGCATTCTTTGCTGCTTATTCCTCTCTCTTCTTACACTAAAAACTGGATGTGAAGCTGCAGATCTCCTTTTTACCTGTATAAGGGAGCAAAGAGGTGGCAAATCCCCACCATTAACAGCCTGCACAAACAGACCAATAAGGAAATACAACTGTACTGGGTTTGCATGGCAAAGCTTTGGTACCCCAGTGGTACCACAGGGGTGGCTTCTGCAAGAAGCTGCTGGAAGCTCTCTCCATGTCTGGCAGAGCCAATCCCTGGCAGCATCAAAGATGGCAGCTTCAAGACAAGGCTGGGCCAATTAGAAATGGTGGTAACGTCTCTGTGATAACATATATCAGAAAAAAAGGAAAAAAGAAGCTTTTGCACAGTTGTAATTGCAGCCAGAGAAGAGCAGGGTGAGAATATTTGAGAGGAACAACTCTGCAGACACCAAGGTCAGTGAAGAAGGAGGAGATGTTTCAGGCACTGGAATTGGGATTCCCCTGCAGCCTGTGGCACAGACCATGGTGAGGCAGCTGTGCCCCTGTAGCCCATGGAGATCCGTGGGGCATGCAGAAATCCATCTGCAGTCTGTGGAGGAGATGCATGCCAGAGCACGGGGATGCCTGAGACGAGGCTGTGACCCCGTGGGAGGCTGGGGAAGGAGGAGCCCACACTGGAACAGCCTATCCCTGAAAGACTGTACCCATGGTAGGATGACCCACGCTGCAGCAGTTTGATAGGGACTTTCACCCATAGGAGGGACTCATGCTGCAGCAGTTTGCAGGATCTGTTGCCTGTGGGATGGACTCAGGTTGGAGAAGTTCTTGGAGAACCATCTACCATGGGAGGGACCCCAGGGTGCAGCAGGGTAACGACTCCTTTCCTAACTAGCAGGAGAAACAGTGACCATACATACATACACACATACACTGACCATAGCCCCTGTCTCCTTGTGCTAATAGAGTAGGAAGTAGCCCTGGGAAGGAAGGGAGTGGGAGGAAGGTGTTCTTAAGGTTTTATTTATTTCTCATTATCCTGCTCTGATTTTGTTAGCCATAAATTCAATTAGTATCTCTAATTAGAATCTCTTTTTATGGTATTTGATGAGTGATCTCTCCTGGCCCTTATCTCAAGCCTTTTCTATATTTTCTCCCCTGTCTAGCTGCGGAGGCGAGTGATAAGAGAGGCCTTGGTGAGTGTCTGTCATCCAACCCACTACACGGGAGCCTGCTCCTGGATCATGGAGCAGCTTCTGCCCCACTGCCGTAGGAATTACAGCCTGTTCACAAGTACTTGCTATCACAGCACTATGAAGAACAAAAATAAAATTTTCTTTTTAAATATTTCTGGTGGCCACCAGCAGAAAAATTACATATTCACCACCCCATGCAACTGCCTTGAAATCTTGGCAATAGATGGAAATGATGGAAAAATGATTTAGCCTAAAAATCCTGCAATGCATCAGACCAGAGAACTAAGCACAGAACTCACAACAGCTGGAGACGAAAAAGCTATCACACCCTCTGACCATCAGGCACACCTTAAAGGAATGTCTCATATATGGCAAGAGACCAGAAATAAGCCTGGTTGGTGGCTATTCTTGCTACCCAGCTGCTTTTCATTGATATTTGGCTTATGTAATTCCACTTCAGGGCCTTAGCTGGATCCCCATCTGGCCATCATTCTCTCATGCCCAATTCCTTTTAACGTTTTGCTTCATCCCTTTGGCATTTGCTGTTTCATATTACCCCAAGTCCATCCCATGGTCCTTTTTCAGTCCATGGGCAAGACCCCTGTCAGCTGCTGAGCTTCTCTGCTACGTAAGCCTCTCTTAATTCACCTTTACAAGAGGCTGCTTCAGTTCTGGCTGGACAGCTTCACATACATTGCTTCAAGGAACTCCTGTGTGTTGGAGGTTGAGTGTTTTTCTATTACCGTGTCAATTGAAAGATTTTTTCCCATTATCATGCCAATGGAGCTGGCCAGGTACACCCAGGATCTCTGATCACTCTAGACAAAAGAGGTTGGTGGGAGTGGCCTCCGGAAGGGCCTCTCGTGCTTCCGGAGGGGACTCGTGTTTCTGGGGAGCTCATTGGAGGACGCCCCGTCTCCAGCCCCACGCGGTGGAACACAGGAGAGCCAGACCCTCTGTGATCACCTGCCCTGCATTTGCCCCGTTCCAGCCTCCTGCCTCTGCGAACACAGCTGATCACCCGGACACAAACGGTGAGCGAGGAGCCGCCCGCTCCAGCCCGTTCCCAACCGAGACTGGCGTGGCTGCCGCCCCTCCTGCCTGAGCTCCCATCTGCTTTTCTGCAGCTCCGGGTTTTGTTCCAGCTGCAGCACCGGGACCGAGCACAGAGAGAGCGTGCCTGCAGCTAAAGAAGGGACTGAAACCGAGTTATCTATTCTGTTCTGTTAGTAATTTTAACAACTGCTGTTTATTTTCTGCTTGTACAGTTAGATATATTAGTAAAAGAGCTGTTATTCCCACCCCCTTATCTCTGCCTGAGAGTCCTTGATTCAAACAATTGTAATACTTGGGGGGAGTGGAATTAAAGTCTCTATTTCAAAGGAAAACTTCTGCCTTTACTGGCAGACACCTGTCCTTTCAAACCAGGACACTGTGCATGAAAATCATCATAAACAACTATTAAACATCCAAACTGCTTGTAACTGACCAGCAGTAACTCAGTGTTTTGCTGAGTACCTATAAAAGGTCACAGATTCTGTGTTTTCCAGTTCTGACTAATAATACCCACCATCTGTAACACTTAGAAATAAATGGCAATTGCTATTCACTTCCCTCTTTAGCACTGACTATTAAAAGACCATTTACCTAATAAATTATACATTGAAAAGTATCTCTAATGTCTAAAAGAACCCTAAAAACAGATGCAATGGAGCAACTACATGCTCACCTGAAATTTGTGGATGTGCTAAATCAATGACTGGTCATTGATTACTGGCTGGAGCATTCACCTTGAGTTTTAACACTTCAGCTGATCAGCATGTGTGCATGAGTAAGTATTGGTGCAAAGGGATGTCTGCTGCTTCAACTGACAAACTGCTGGATAACTTTTAAATGAAAAATTAAAATTAAAAAAAAAAAACCATAAAATCTATGTCCCTCCAGACCCAGGGGAACAAATAAACCAGACCTTCTGGACCCAAGCCCCAGGCCCTGCCAGTACCAGACAAAGCACTAAGGGATGCACAGCACAGTCTTGGTGCTTAGGTTACCAACTTTGAAACTCAGGAAAGAAAGGAGAAAAAGACAAATTTCTGGATTATTTAACAAAGTAATTTCAGCAATCATCACTCTTAGTCACTTAATGGAACAGAAGAGCAAAGTCCTCTGTCCACGGATAAGAAGTGAGTGTATGTCTCAGCTCATGGGCCACATAACACACTCTCGAACTTAGTCTGCTTGAGCATCCTCCCTATGGGGACACCAGGGGCACCCTTGATGGCTGGACTCACACCTTTTTGTCTACTAACCAAATGCTGACCTGATCCTGTGTGAAAGGAAACACTGCCAGAAAAGCACTTATAGGGTCAGTTCTGAAAGCAAAATGAGGTCCTGCCCTGTTTTAACCACACAGGCAAACAGCGAAGAAATGCAACTATTTTCTGCTTAAACGCAGCAGATTAATTGGAGAAAAGGAAAATTCAGTTTCACAGAAACACTTAGGCAATGGTGATAATCTGACACATACTGAGTAAGAATCGTTGCCCAACCACTCCCAGAGAAAACTGACATTATAAGTCACAAGGCAGACAGAATAATACCTGTTGTGAAAGCACATTATTTAGCCAACACTGCTGGTGGAGAATTGATAAGAGTGTACACACTGCACTGCACATCCTGGTGACCACATAAACAGCAAGACGTGCTGCTTGGCATAGTGAAAGGGAGAGCAGCTGCCTTGCTTGTGACACATTTGGAAACCAGTGCCCTTACAGATCAGGACTACTTGTTTTCCCATTTTCACAGCATCACAACTTTCTGGAACTTGAATAACACAGACCAACCCTGCCTCAGGGCAGGCAAGAAATCATGGGGAGGAGCTGGAGACAAATGGGTCACTAGTCCTTGCCACATGCATCACCAATGGTACAGCATATGCTCCCAGTTACACTGTGGGTCACATGCTGGATGGAGATCTACAGTCCTCCATCTTCCTTAGAAGAGACAGATGCACATACTTTACAGCCAAACATCCATTTCGCACTCATCTTCCAAACAAAATCACAGACTATTCACAGATAAACCTATGGCAGTGAAGTTACGCTATGGTTTACTTTCTTGAGAAGAGGCCTCAGGAGTTGTTGCCAGTTATGCACACTTTTATTTGCTCTACAGCACTATTTCATTGTCTAAATTCATCTAGCATATGCTCTGGAGGAGACCACAGTGGTTCTTGGAGCAGCAAGTGTTGCCCAACAGCTGAAGCCTTCCTGTAGTGCACAGCTGTTCAGGAACTGCTGCTCTTACTGCACCACACAGCATTGTCCTGTTCACATGTCCTCCATCTTCACTGGTATGCACAGCACTCTAAGGAAGAACTCCAAGATCTCATTCTTTTACCCACTGCAGGAACTCACAAGTAGGAGGACATACTTGGTTCTCTCACCTCCAATGCCTACCCTGTTCTCAGGATGCCAGTCCTGGAGAGCAAATCCTTCAGTACTATACAAATTTACATAGCAGTATTGTACAACATTTGTGTAGCAACATCTGGCCTCCATTTACACATGCAGTCAATGCAAGCGGTGAGTAAACTCATGGAAGTATTAAATGTGATAATGGATTCTTCTCAGCTTTTGCTAATTTGACACCAAGGGTAATGCAATGCATAGAATCAGCCATGCAGATTCAGACCTAAAAGTTAACTAAATGCAACATTTTCTTGCTAACAGTGATAACAGGAGAAATGCAGAGGCAAAGAAAGGAAATAGGGCTTGCTCTGTGCAGGCTTTCTTGGAAGATATGCTGGTGCTTCTAGCAAATAGGGATGTAAAAACTTGCTGCATGGGACTTTGCAGTAGCCCTTAAGCATAAACAACCTGTGCTAGGAATTATTTAACAGAAAGATGAAGATGGTCAATAACTGATAGAGTAACTTGTTCCCAGAAATAAAGAACCAGCTTAGCTACTGAGTCCTCTGAACAGAGAAGAGGATAGATCTCTTTGGTACTTTCGCATAGTGTTTTTCTTGTGTGGTTGCAGCTTTCCTATTTAGGAGATGGGTGAATGCAATGGTGAATCCTTCTGCTCAGACACCCTCAAAGACAATGTTTCCTGATGTTCAGAGGACCTCCCTGTGCCTCAGTCTGTGCTCACTGACACTGAGAACCACTGAGAAGAGTTTCGTTTCATCTTCTTTATATTCTCTCTTCAGGTATTTTTCATGATTGGTAAGATGCCCCTGAGACATTTCTTCTCCAGGCTGAACAGCCCCAGCTGTCTCAGTCTTTCCTCACAGTCTTTCCTTCTATCCCTTTACCACCTTCGCAGTGCTTAGTTGGAGTGTCTCAATGAGGTCCATGTCTCCCCTGTCCTGAGGGGCTCAGACTGCACACAGCACTCCTGGTGCAGCCTCACAAGTGCAGAGCAGAGGGGCAAGATCACCTCCCTGACCTGCTGACAATACTTTGTCTAACATAGCCCAGGATACCACTGGCCTTCCCTGCAGCCAGGGCACACTGCTGGCACATGTTCTACTTGTTCCAACAGGGCTCAGCATTTCTGGAGGACTCTACATCTGAGAGCTTCAAGTCCCAGAAAAGTGCTGAGTAAACTCACGGAGGGACTACAAGATCAACTAATCCATTTTGGAGAAGCATCTCAGTAATGAAATGCCCTGCATCTAAGTAATTGGGAGCAAGGGATAAGGACTGAGAGTTTACTTTACCTGCTCCTGTTTCTAGCCCACTTGTCCATGTTTGCCAGACTAGAAAACTTCAGGTATGTCCTGGATTTCCCTGATGACTTACGCTACTTTCATCCCAAGCAAACAACTCTGACATTTTTTTACCCTTTAGAAAATAGATTCAAAACAGAATCAAAACTGCTTCAAACAGGGACTAAGTTTTGCTTTGTTGGAGCCTGTGTTGACTAAGCTGATCTGATCTGCTGGAAGTCTGTGTGCCCCCTTCCCCATGGGACTCCCTATGCCACAGCCCAAAGGCAAAACATGAAAATGTGCCTGAGCTAGGAAGAAACAGAAGTCACACGTCTGCAGACTGGAACAAACTAGAATAATGTAGTTTGCCTCTGAGAGGGCTCTTTGAGCCCAATGGAGGGGATTGAGAATTCACAATGGATTAACTTTCAGTAAACCTCTCAGACTGTATTATGTGTGCTTGCAAACAGGTATTACCTCATGGTGGAACGAAATGGGAAAACCAGGACTTGGACATCACACATTCTTATATGCTCTAAGTCAGAATAACCCCTGTTAGGTTAATAATTTTATACCATGTTTACCATGTTTACCATGGGAGCTGTGCCCTATGTTCATTCCTAGGCATTGGTATCCTTTTTGCACATGCTGGACAGATGCAACTGCATAATTCATGGTTGTATTGTTATAAGCCCTTGATAGCATTGCCTCACATTATTTTTTCTTCTCCATTTTATCCTAAAGCACTGACATATTGGTAAAAGCCTGTAACTCTTGCTTTTCTCATAACAACAGCAGTCACAGGAGGGAGAGGCAGAGGAGCCTGCCACTGCCATACTGACAGAAGTCAGCACTTCAGATCCCTGTTAATGCCTCAGAAAGAAAGATCTTGTCATATTCACTTTAATCTCCAGCAAGTGCCAAATTTTATCAATGTCAGCGTGAGAAACTGCTCTGTCTCCTCCTTTCACTGGTGGCACTGAGGCATAGACAAAAGATAAGGAAGACAAAATACTCAGCCATGGTTTTGTTCAGCTGGTGAGTTTTTCAAATGGCTTGACTGCACAATAATAGGGAGCAATAGGATTTTTCTTTCCAGAAAGAACAAACACTAAAAGCAGACTAATCTTTGCCTGACCTACAGATATCCAATGTCCTATGTTTCTTTAAACTGTCATTAAACATTTTATATGGGTCTGCAAAAGAAAAAGCAGAAGATAAGGACCAGTAAAAGATACTAAATTATTGAAAGTAAGGAAGTTACTCTGAGGCTTCAAATACAGTGCTTAGGATTCTGCAGAAGCTGAGCAGCCAGTTCATTAAATAAGATCCAGCAAAAATAATGATATGCATTTCTTCCATTTATAGGTTTAGGGCTAGAGATTGTCTGATTCCCACCTAAGTGACTTCCCTGGGCACAGGCCAGAGCAGTCCAATACACTCCTGTGACTTTCCAACAACTGAACAAATGAATCAACACAAAGATGAGTGTACCTGAAGAGCTGTTTATGGAATACATCTGAGCTGGACTTAGTTTATCTGCATTAACAAATGCTTTAGGACTCTCACCTTACACTCAGAGCAAATACACACATGCATGGAAATGCATGTGCAGCCCCATGCAGAGATCACCTATGAGTTGCCAAATAACATGTGATGTTTAACGCCCAAGAGAACAAATTTTATTTTTTAGGCTCCCTCCTGAAGTTTTTGCTGATCTATATACTTTGAGCTCATATAACATTGCTGGGGAATTGATGACCTTTAAGTCTGAGCATTCAAGACTTTTATCCAGCCTTGGGTGTTTCTCATTTATTTTAAGAAAATCCATCTTACATTTATTTTCAGGCAGCTACTCAAAGAGAAAACTGGATGGCATAGCCCTCCCTCAGTGCATCCAGACTGTTTTGAAGAGACATCCAAGTGAAGGTTTTGAAAAGCCACAAACATTAATTTGACTGCTGTTACCCACTTGTGAGGATTTCTGACATTGCCTTTCAGTCACACTCCCCTTTTAAATCATTGAGCATCCTCCATGGTGCTTCACCCTTCCAAGGTGACTGAATCTACTCCAAGAATTTTCTTCTTTTCTGAAATACACTTGAACAGACTGAGCAGATATATCAGCTGTGCCTTCTGGATTTAAAAAAAATGCTATTTCTGGTAGCAATACAGTTTTCATCACTAGTACTCATCCCTGTGAGCCAGAAAGCAGCAGATCACCTGTCTGTCCTGACATTTTGCAGTTCCTCTTGAGAAGGCTGAGCTTCCATCAATCCCAGAACACATTTCAGGAGTCCAAGAGCCTGGAAGCCTGGGCCTGAGGCAGTCCTCCAGGTTTGCAGCAAATGCTTTGAAGAAACACATTCCTACTTAACTGTTTAAGTTCAATTAAAAATTCCTGGAAATTTCAATTTCAAAATTCAATTCAAAATACCTAGGAAGTAACTGATTTGGTCTAGAGCCAATATACTTTCTCAGCAACACAATGCATGGAGAAAGCAAAGAAATACCAGCATACAGAATCTGAGCTCACAGCCAGTGCACTCCCCAAACACAGTCTGTAGATTAGGATTAGCCATCAGGACTGGCTCTGAAGGACTGCGTTTCCCTCGTCCATCACCTGCCAAGGACATGCAACTCCACACTCCAGCAAAATTCAGCAATATTCAGGATTCTTACAACAACCATAGAGAGCTACATACAATGGAAACCAACAGATACCCTGACCTACCTCTTGGCAATATGACTACTACTGAAACAAATTTGTTTTTCTTCTCCTCAGTGCTGGCTAGTGCTTTAATTTAACCCACATAGCCACCTCCAGGGACCAAGTCTTCTCCTTGCTTCTTTTTTAAACATTATCAACATGGCTATATATACAATCATATTCTAGAGCATTTTAGGCAACTATTGCCCAATTTCACCTCTACTACACAAGAGCTTTAGCAGAGCTGCATTAACTTCATACTGCCTAGATATCTGTTCTCACATGTTCAGAGGAGAAACAATAGAAATATCCCACTGCTTGTTCCAAGGTTTTGTTCTCTTCAGCTAAACAAGGCTCATGAGTGATACAGGAGGAATGAGAGATATTTCTTGGATTCAAGATTTTTCTTGGACCCCAATAGTCAACCTACAAGAAGAAGATAAGGAGGCCTCTAGAGGACTTCTGACCACTGAGGTCAGTGACAACAGTCATAAAATCACTTTTATGATATCTGTCTCCTTGTTTCCTTCCATTCCCTTTTTGTCCATCCATGTACATCTACTCTCTCGTGTATCAGGGTGCACAATCTGTAGCGCAGAGACCATGTTTTTATTGTGTTAATACAGTGCCCAGTGCACGAAAACTCTTGTCTAGCAAAAAAGGAGGCTTGGAGATACCTGGTGTCCAGTAACAGAAGCAGATGGCAGCTCTTAGATTCCTCAAAAGAAATTTAACTGGTTTTATGCAACAGCCACTCCAAGTACAACTGTATTTTACAAAGCACTTCTAAGACAGATTTCAGCCAGATGTCTTGGCAGAGGAAGTATCCTTGGTTTCTGTTTTGCATTTGGATCAGAAAGCACTAAAGCACAAAGCTCTTCCTAATAACTTCAAACCTCTGGATCCACTCTTGTGACCACATTCCCTTTCTGTGTACCTGCCTTGTCCCACCACAGCTTCCACCTTCTGCTTGATGGAAGGTCATCCTCAGCCAAACCATAGCCATGGCCAGCCACTTTGCTCATGCCAAAGCCATAACTGGAGGCGCTGGGCAGAGCTGTGCACATAGCTGGCATGATCTGTCACATCACTGTAACCTTGTGCTACAGAAGTTTTGCTGCCACTGCCATGTAGCTCACTGGTATCAGAAGAAGATTCACAACAGATAATGGTTTAAATCTAATAATGTAATCTGAGTCCTGCTCTCTTACATGATTATCTGTTGACCTTTTAATTGCTTGTAATACCTAGGTAGTGGCAAGTTAATGAATTTCACAGTATTTATCACGTATCATCCTATCACATAGTTGTTTCTTCTGCAGCTGCAACAAAACTAAAGGTAAGACTGTGAAATTACTGACAGAAGGCAATTAACAGTGTCTACTCACCATGGGAGACAAGATGCCTCCAAGAGACTCATTCCATCATTCCCCTATCTATAGAAAATTACAACAAATTAACATTTTTGGAAGAAATACACCACAAAGCAGTTGCCCTTTGCAGAAGTCCCTATGTTACCATGCTATTTGCACAGGCTGATTCTGGCACTGGCAACCTCACACCAGGAGAAGAAAAGCATGGGGATGGGGGCTTGATGGTATGTCAGAGAAGGCAGTTCCATACCTTCCACAATTCTTTCCCTTCTCAGTGCACCTTCTGCAGAGAAGGCTGAAGCTAAGACATTTTATATCATTTGTTTTGATCACCCTGTTAGCTTAAGTGGAAACAAGTTTTCCCACAATAACAAAATTCAGAGAGAAACAGGCAAGCACCAAAACCCCAGGAATCACTCCCATGGGAAAATAAAACTCAGTTAGGAAGGAAAAAAGTCAGAAGGCAACATATGATAAGGTAAAAGGTGACAATGCAGCCAGCAAGATGATGGGAGAGGAAGCTATGCTATCAGCAAGTACCAGTGTTCAGAATGCAGCAAGCTCTGTGCAGCCCCTTTTCTGCCACAGGAAAGGCTCATGGAGCAGAAGAATGAGCACACTGGCTGCCTCTCAAATTCCTGGCAGGAAGCTCCTCCACTCACCTGGTACCTGGGCATTAAGAAGGTAGACACACGGTGGAACCTGCTCAGGGACCAGCCAAACTAATGCACACCCTGCCCCAGTTCAGTGCTGGGAACTGATGGTGACCTGGCTCCAAAAAACACAGGAAAGACCATGTTTGTAACACTAGGAAGCGACCCCGTGCAGCTTTTCTGCTGGAAATCCCTTTTGACATTCATCTTGTGAACAGTGCCTGGTGAATTCCAGCAGAGCAGAATGGTGAGGTGCCCTGACCACAGGCTTGACTGCCCCTGCCACCTGCAGGGACACAGCTCAGTCACGGAGACAAAACCTTTTGTGCCAGGTACTGGTAAACACTCCTCAGGGCGCTGGTGGCACCTAGGATGGCTCAAAGCTCTGTGATAACAGTCAAAAAGTCCTGAGGACCCCACCTGTAGTGTCCTGGGAGCTACTACTCCTTTGTGCTTTTGTCTGCCTGGGGTCATTCAGGGAAATGAAATTACACTAACTGAATTAAGAACAGAAATCTGTTAAGATAAATTATGCTTAGGCCTTTGATGGAGAATTGAAGCATCATTAATTGCCTCCCTTCCTTTAATTCTCAGAATGAGTGTCCATACAGTTTTCTAATGAGGTTTAATTAATTTTCGTTAAAAGTTGGCTTAGTTTAACTTTCTTCTATTCCTCCTGTAGACAACTCATGAATTACAGTATTAAATTGCCCTGACTCAAAGGATTTTTGCACTGTGGGAATACTTCCTGCTCAGAGTTTTTCAACAGTTACAATTTCTATTTTATTAATTATTTCTATTGCTATCTTTTATGCCAGATATAGTCTACTAGCCCAAATGGGTCCGCAAAAGACATCTGTACAGATGATGTACATTAGTTAAAATCTTCTGCCTCTCTTACTCAACAAAGTTATATGATCTGCAATGACATGCTAATTCAAGTTAAGAATAATTTTACTGATTTCACTTTATTTTGGTAAGGATTAAGGATTTGTCTAGCAATATACTTGTACTGGTTTTAATAGACTGGTTTCATCACTAGAGGCAAACACCAGGAGACATTTATTTTAGTTTAACCAACTCTACCTGAAGATACACCTTTGGCTAAGTAACTACTATCCTTCATAGAACTGACACGTTTCCTAATGTGAGGTACTCTTAAAATGCACCATTGAGTGTAACACCCAAAAAGAATCTGCACAATGCAAACTGATTTAAAAAATAATTGTGTTTAATTGGTATGGACAAAATTTGGCTGTGTTCTGAAAGACCATCCTTCTGCTAAAGATGAGGGACAAGATGCACATTTAAATTTCTATGACATGGTGTTCATGAGACAGGTTCATATATAACAAAGGAAAACTATACCATTTTATGTTGCTTTCCTGTTTTTTCACTGCTTAAGTTTACAAAACTGGTAACACATGGTGTTGTCAAATAAGCTAAAAGCTAGTTTTGGAGAGTAGTCAATTTGAAAAGAAAATCTCTTTTCAGGTGGCAATTGATTTCTGTTGTCCTTCCATTGTTACAAAGAGGGTCCACATGAGTGCAGAACTATTGAGGTCTGTGGTGCAGAAGCATGGGTTAGGTTGGACTTCCTACTGAACAAGCCCCTGCCAGTCATAAATGGCCAGGAGTAACCAACACTGCTTCCCAACCTCTGCCCCTAGAGACATAACAATTCGAAGAAATTCAAAATCAAATATGACAAGTTCTCTTCATCAGATGCTATGCCTTGTTAAAAATCCCAGCATTACAAATTCATTTCAGGATAACAAACCTGTTTCAATTTAACTGCAAACTGCCCTTGCTGATAGAGACAATAAATAAAGTAGAAAAAGAGATAATATTGCACAGAAACAAATGCATCTACAAAATATTCTGAAGTGTGACTCTTGAGGGCCAGATTCTCAGTTTTGCATGTGTGAACACAAAGCAACAGAGGGCTCTGCCCTTTGTGTCGTGGCTGCAAGACTTCTTGCCTGACTCTTTATGGGGCTGATGCAAACAGCACAAGCAAACCACCCTTTCACTAGGAAGAAAACATCCAAATTTATGCACAACCCACCTAAAGCATAGGTTCTTGACATGGTGATTTACATTTAAATAAGGTATACAATACATTTATTTATTGGTTTCCTCTTTTTGTGTCTTCTAAACCAGGAACTCAGACAAAGATAAGGAGAAATTAAAAGCATGTCGAAACTTCACACCCATACCACTTTGTTCAACCTATGCTTCAGGTCTAAGGGACGTAGTAAGAAAATCTCCCAAAAGTAACCAACACTTGTGATAAGCTGTGGCTACAAAGAATTGACTGCAACTGGCATCACAGTGTAGCTGCAGCTTTCTGATAGGAAGGGATATTTTGTTTTTAACCACTATGCTGTCCTTAGTTTGATGTGTTGCTTCTGAGATGGAAAAACAACTCTCTGCATTTCACTTTCAGATCTTGCAATGTACTCTTCCACTCCTTTAAAATGAAAGGAACTTTGCAGAAATAACAAAAAGGTCATACTGGGCAGCTTTATGCATTTATTTTGTCTTCTATAACAGAAAGAGACAACGGGCAAGGGTTCAAAAAAGGCAGAGAGAGCCAAAGAGGAAACCACAGGTTTTATTTTTTTCTTCAGAGCTTATATTTGGTGAGGCCTCATCCCTTAGCATGAGAGATACTGTGTTCTGTGAGGCCTCCTCCCTCAAAACAAAAGATACTGTGTTGTGCTCCTTTAGTTTTTTTCAAATGTGTCAGGTCACCCTGAGAGATGCTGTGAATTCAAATAATCCTGACATTAACTGAAAGATGCAGATGAACACTCTTTAATTCTTCTCTTTCAGCTTTCTCAGACCTCAGGAGAGATACTTGGAAATAAGATGCTCCAGTTTCAGCATCCAGGGTAATCCTTGACTACATACTTTGGGAAGCAAGTCAGATAGTAGTACTTTTGCTCTTTGGTTCAGAAAGTTCTTTTCTAAACTCTTCCTTTGTTTACCCCTCTCCCCCAAATATCCTCATTTTACCCAAACTGAGCTCCTGTGCATCATCCTGTGCTGAAAAGCAATTTTAGTTCTTTTCCTTCCTTCACGCAGAACTCTGCTCTTGAACTCCTTGCAACTTAAACAGGAGCATCCTAAAGGCACTTCAGCTTGTTCTGCCTGTGACCAGCCACAGAGGATTAACATTTCAGTTTCCGCTTTGTAACTGAGTCAGGCTATGCTACCAAGTCACAGCTTGAGTGATACAAGGCCCTTCTTTCCAAGCTGTGATGAAACTACCATTGACTGACAGAACAGGAATATCATTCCTCCCAGAGTTCTCTCTTTCTTCCAAGATTGCTTGCTTGTAATTATACCAGGTTATAGCACTGATGAGAAGTAACTTTTTTGAACTGAAGAGCCCAAGTCTAATAATTAGCCTGAGGACTGATCTCTGCTCCTTTCAATGGAGCAGTTCCATTTCCTCTCTAAAAAGTTTCCCTTTCTATCCAATAAGGGAAGTGTCTTCTCCTGATAAACTATCAGAACTTTTCCCCTACACCATGAGAAGCTAAAATATAATACCAGAAGTTCCCAAAGCTCTGCCACTTTAATCCAGTCTAACAGAGTGCATTTCATTACAACTGCAGTCTTACAGAACATGAGCTATTCCTTAACTACATCACACAGTTGCATGAGGCTGTCAAGGACAGAAACAGGAAATCTCAGTATTAAGTTCAACACTTGGTCCAGAGCCAACATCACTGGCATCACCTTCTACCCATGGGAGTCTGCTCCAGCCACCAAGTTTTTTATGGAAGAGGTATTCAAAGTGGACACAAGTCAAGATTAGACTATCTCTCAGTACAGGAAATCAAAGCCTGCACCACCACCATGTGCTCATTGGACAGCTGAATTGCACTCTTTCAGCCCTATTAACAAATGAAGTTCAACTAAATTGAGAAAAATTCCAATATGTCACTAATGTATAAAATTTGCTTTTGTTTAACATGACATTTGAGTTCAGAAAAAAGTCTTTGCTCTGAATCCCAACTACTAACACTGCTAAGTATGTAAATAGCTAATTCCCAGACTTTCTTCTGAACTTTTCCCACAATTCCCATTAGGACTAGCAGAGCTATTGCCAAGAAAAGACTTTCACCATCCCCAGCACACAAACATAGGCAAAGCATGCAGAAATAAATACCCAGGGGCAAATTCCCTCTCACTTGGTTATTGATTTCCATGAACAGCTTTGCAACAAGAATAGATTTGATCCTTTGCCCTGAATTGGGCATCAACACTTCGAGTTGCTGAGGAAAGCAGATTTGCAAAGGAAAAAATCAGGATGGTACTCAGTTGCCAGCTCACTACTGAATCCATTCAAAACCAGATCCTGCCCACAGGCAACACAGACTCCCTATAGTAATTATAAAACACTTGTAGACCTGTTGGCAACAATGCTGCTGAAGCCTGATTTAGAATGGGCAGTTGGCCTCACACCTGGGAAGGGCTGAGGCCTAAGAAAATTCCTGTGAAGAAGGTTCTTGCAATGGGACTGTCTGGTGTTGAGTCTCGCAGCTAGGGTCATGGTTCAATCACTGTGAATCCCTTGATGCCTTATTACACATTTCATGCTCCGTGCACCAGCTTTTCCCTGAGGCTCCTCTCCTCTCTCCAGACACTAGTTTCCATCAGACTCCCATATTGCTATCATTGTGTTGCAATCAGCCAGCAGTTTCAAGAAGTTTCTGGAAGGTGGGGCTATGAGAAGGGAGACAAGACCAAGCAGACATTCCTGTATGATAAGATCTTTTTCTGAGACAATCAGGTTGAACATACCATTAAACACTCCAAAAAAATGGAGACTGAGATATCACTGATTTCAGTGAGATGTGAAATCCCATTTCTTGACCCAGCAGACAGAATCTTACTCCTTTCCTCCATTTTCAAAACTGGCCACATTAGATTATCATCTAATAATCTAGATGCTCTTCAAACAAATTCAGACACAGAATTAATTCATACTGTGATGAAGAGCAAAGAAGCATTTATTAAAAAAAATCAGAAGCCAGGAAAATCTCAATTTCCTCATCCTTTAAAAACCCACTCCCAGTTCTCTTTTTCCCTTCTGCCTCATTTCTTTTCTCCACATCATACCGCATGCTTTTCTTTAATTAAGCAAGTAAAAATATCTTAAAATTTCCTTTTGGCTGGAATTCCTCATTTTGTTTCTCCTACTACTACACACACAGAAGATATCTAACACTGAAGGCAAATACCGGCATCTGGTCCTAATGTTTTTATATCACCTATTTTGGTAGAATTTGGTTCCAGTGACCAAATATGACCATGATTCAACAACTGTTGTATAAATTGTATATTGACTTTGATGCCTACTCCAGATGTGAAGCTTCATATTCTGAACAGCTAATGCAGAAACACCCAGCATCTACTGGAAATCATGTCAACACCACACACTTGTCAACTTGCAAACTTCATATTTCAAGGCCTAGCTGCAAAACAAGTCTGTACTCACACTCTCTGGATCTTATGGCATCTCTGCAATCCCTACTTTTAGATATTAGGATGCTTAAATATTAGATAATTAGATAGTTTAATTATTACAATTATTATTTTATTATATCATTATATGTCACATTATTATTACTATATTATGAGATATTCTATACTATATGACATAAGTGTATGATTGGATAATTTAGACACTAGACATTAGGATATTTAGATACTAGAATATTAGGATTTAGATATTATGACCACAGGAGCACAGAAGCCCTGGCAGATCTAAGAAGTTTTCAATGAATGAGCAAAATCAGAGACTGTTTAAGAAGACTTCAGCAACACAATACAGAAAGACAGGCTGAGAAAAATACCCAATTTACCTGAAGTATTAACAGCATCTGAATAATAGATGGTGGAACTCTGGCTCTGGAACGGGATAATGCATCTTCTAATTTTATATTGAGGGCAATTATATTCCTAAAATGCAGAAGAGCCAATTGCCGAACAGATGGCTCCTTTCCCTTAGAAACACAAAGAAAGCAAAACAGATTATGAGCAAAGTGAAAACGAGTTTCAAAATCCTTCCTCCACTCCTGAGGGATTGCAAGAATGGTAAATTTAAATGAAGCACGAAGGAAACATAACAAAGGACAGAGAGCAGTCCCCTAAGTCTGCACAGTAAATTTGATTTGGCAGTAATTAATTCTACAGATGGTGACTGTGTCTGACTGCATGTGGAGAGGATAAGGGGTTGGGGTGGGTTGAGGGCTGGACAATATATGATTATTCTGTATTTTAACAGTAAATAACAAATTAGATTTATCATAATTAAAAAAAAAAAAAAAGGCAGGGCTGCAAATTGGTTGAATTTCCATTGTTTTGTAAGATTTTGAGTACTCCCTGTTTACTGTCCTCAAATTTGGCAGGAATCCTGACTCATCCCACCTGTGGATCTTCCTCTCTATACAGTTTGAGAGACTTCACAATAAGGCAGGAGCAGAGCCGAAGTTTCATACTGCATTTGCAAAGCCATCTGTTTTCAGTTCAACAATATCTTCCCACTGAGGAAAACTCCCAGCTGAAGAATACAACTGCAGCTCTGTCTGCAGAGATTAATGGCACCCACCTTACATAGATCTGTGAAACTGCTTTTCTTTCTGGCATTAGGGGTTTTTCCTTGGGTACATATGTACACAGCTGTACATATGCAAGGTTTGGCATTCAACTGGTGTTGACTTAAGTATGGAATAAAGAAGCCTGATCCAACCCATTCCTTTTCACTTTCTAAATTATTTAAACTGAAGTAAAGAAGGCCCCAAATCTGCTTCAGTTGCTAATTAATAGAATTTGCCAGAGCACATAAGCACCGATTGAGTTTATGGAAGAAACCTCAGAACATGAGCAACTAGATCTATATGAATTTACAAGGGACTTAGGACTCTTAAATACCAAGGTTCCTTTGGAAATTCAAGTAATTATTTCCATCTAATAGGAGATAAGACTTGTGTCACTCAAATATTTTCAAAGGCCTCAGAAACACAACAGAGAATAGGGCTGTTTGATGCAATTTTCAAGAACAACTTAATGAGTTCTAATGTAGTCAAGTGCTTTATAAAAACAGGCTTAGAACCTACCTATATCTCTGTGTCCAAATATCTTGGATTTAAATTACAGAGCACTTAGAAAAATCTCCCATTGTGTTCTAGTATGTTTTTAATAACAACTTATTTCTATAAACTTTATAGAGTTTCTACTAGTGGCACAAGTCATTGGGTTAAACAGCCCTGCATGTTTTCTGAGTTCTTCCCTTTCAGAATTAAATCCAGCATGAAATAGCACCTCTAAATCCATACTTGTAACTTTCTGAAAATGCAAATGATAATACTGCTAGCATTTGGGCAATCACTTTAGGCATAAAGTCCACTTGAAAAAATGGGAGAAGGTTTCTGAAGTTTCCCCAAATATATTCAGGCACCAAGTTCCCACTAAAATCTGTAGGCATCTATGAGCAACTGCAAAGATCATTTGTACCTGTCTGGTACAGATTTCCTTGAGACTTCAGGAATAAACAACACTCTCTGGCTATCACCACATTATATCATCAAGTATCTACTGTGTATCTAAAATTACCGGAGTCAAAATCTGTTGTCATCTGAACTGGTCAAACTCCATTGACTTTTGCTGTCCACTTACCATAGCAGAGAATTTAATCTCAGAAATGCAATTCTTTTTCAAAAGCGGAGATACTTCATAGACAAATTTCACATTGCAGAGAAGGAAATAAATTTAATTCAACACAACTCCACTTATTTCACCGTGCAACACTTCAGTTTATCATTCATAACCACTTTTTACTTTTAATGTGATTGACAGATGGACTAGCCAGTCTCCCTGCACTCCACTTTTGTTTTAAAAGTTCCTCTTCATCTCTTCCATGCAAGCACTTCAAAAACCATTTGCGTAAGTAGCTTATTTGCATGACATGACTAAACAGAACTGCACTGGGAGGTTGGCCCAAGGAGATAGAATTAAGGATTGATTCAATCTGCTCATGAACCTGTAAAGTAGCTTTTTCCAGTTTTTCAAGATTCTATGATAATAGAGTAATTTTTTCACCTGCACAGGATAGAAAATAGCCTGCAGCATGGGCAGGACATCACTGAAGAAAAAATCCCAGGTTTCAGCTAAGGTATCCAGTAGTTTCTGCCCTGCAAAAACACAAAACAAACTAGTGAAGAGTTTGGATCACCTAGCTGCAAAAATTAAAACAAGCAGGAAACAATCTGAATCTGCTACTATATATTAAGATGAATCATGTAGCAGATACTATTGCTAATATGGAATTGGTTTTCCGTAGTGGTGTATCAGATCCTTCCATATTCGTATCTTTTCAGGTGACTCATCTAATATTCTTTAAAAACTCAGAGAGTCTAAGGTTACTCAGGAAAACCCTGTGAAGAACAAAGAGTAATAGCCCAGGTTATGTCCCCGACTTGCAGTAATATTTGCTGGACAGGACCGTGGAGGAGAGCAGAGGGAGAACACAACCCGTTAAATGTGGAAGCATTCCTGCAGAGGAATTTACCCCACTGTGCTCCCTCCTGCCTTTCAAGCTGCAAGGCAGTAGAGCAAAGCACACTCTGTGGAGATGCTCTGTAAAGCATCCTCTCATACTGATCCCTTGTAACTTTTCCACTGTTCTCTTTTTTCCACTTACAAAGAAAATCTCACCCAAGATCCATGGAAAAGAACAATTGTGTTAGGGCTCTAATTTTTACTCTTTCATGCAATGCAGTTAGAATTTGCTATGGGTGAGCTCCCCATAGTCCTCACAACAAGGCCACCTTCATGTTCACTCCTTCCCAAGGTGCAGCCCCCTGGAATCCTCCTGAGTGCAATACAGAGAAGCTCTGGCCAGGTTGTACAACTAAGCTGGACATTGAGTTCCTCATAGAACACAGAGGCAAAGGCAGGAGCCAAGATCCAGAGAGCAAATCTGATTCAACAGGTGGGTTCTAGCTTCAGATCCCTGTCCCTCAAAATAGCCCATGTGACCTTTACCATCCTTATGCCACCAAACCATTTGTAAGAGGAGAGCAATGCCCTGCACCTCCACCAGCAACTGTTATGGAGATAAAGACATCAGATATTCTGACCTATTCAGACACGACAATATGACTTACCAGGAGCCATCAATCAAGCAATCAATCAAACAAATCAATATTACTATTGGTGTCAGAATGTGATACTACTCTTAATTTTTGTATTAGAGCATTACTTTGAGCCTCAGCCAGGGAGTATTTTGCCCAAAATTACACACACATCACAAAGCAATTATGCACGAAAGCACTGACACTGCTAACCACTCTCAAAGTTACCAACTGCCAATATTTACTATGAGATAATTGATCCTCTTGCCTTTTTAAGCACATGATGAATAGCATCAGCTCTGGTGAACCCACAACTCCTGAATTATTTCCAGGCTGATGACTTTAAGTGCTTTCAGTGACAGATGTGGATCACTACGCTATACTACAGCTGCTGGCCTGTGGAACACACTAAGATCTTATTTTCAGCAGGAGTTCTCTCTGTCCTGTACAGCAAAAGACTGAAAAGGGTGTTCTCTGTTTCCATTTTTAAAACCTTTTAAAAAATCAGTTTTTCATTAGTTGCAATGAAATACAGCAGGGAATCAAATCTAAAAATTTCTAGCAGCTGTAGCAGTAGAATTAATAATAATAACAATGACAGCAGTAATAGTAAATAGTAAATAGTAAATAGCAAATAGTAAATAGTAAATAGTAAATAGTAAATAGTAAATAGTAAATAGTAAATAGTAAATAGTAAATAGTAAATAGTAATAGTAAACGTGTTGGTTTTGGCTGGAGTAAGTTTGATTTTCTTTCCAGTAGCTGGTAGTGCTGATAACACAGGGATGTTTTAGTTATTGCTGAGCAGGAAATGCATGGAGGCAAGGCCTTTTCTGCTCCTCTCTTACTGCAGCAGGGAGGGCCAGGGGGGCACAAGGAGCTGGGAGTGGACATGGTGGGACAGCTTTTCCCAGCTGGCCACAGGGACAGTGCAGACCATATGGTGTCATGGTCAGCATACAGAGCTGGGGAGAGACAGAGAAAGGCAGGACATTTGGAGTGACTGTTTGTCTTCTCAAGTCACCATGGTGCATCATAGAGTCAAATTTCCCAAGATGGTTCAACACCTGCCTGCTCACGAAAAGTGGGGAATGAACGCTATTTTGTTTTGCTTGCGTGCATTAATTTTTTATTTACCTATTAACTTCTTATTATTTCAACACACCAGTTTATTCACTTCCAACTCTCCCTGCCATTCCATGGAGGGAAGTGAGTGAGTGGCTCCATGGGGAACAGCTGGTGGCTGGGGTTAAACCACAATAACTTTGCATTTTAATATCCAATACTAGATATAAATTGGATCATGAAGGAAAAGCCCAACCACTACACCCTGAAGGCAGAGTTTTAAAGAGTTAAATTTAGTTCAAGTTAAATTTAGTTCTAGTTCCCAAAAGGTGACGTTAAAAGCTCTTATAAATCTGGTCCTTTTCAAATATTGCTGCTAGAGCAGTATGAAGTAAATTACCTCTGTTGAGGTAAACATGACTTTACCATCATGCACTTATTCCATCTTGTGGGTAGCTTGTTTTGAGATGGAATGGATTTCTGCACAGCAATTTAAAAAGGCTGCAGAGTTGAATGGCTTCAGTAGGAAGGCCTTTTATTGAGGGCTGTGGAAGAATTCCTGATTTGTTGATTCCTGATTTCACATGAAGGAATGTGACTTACATGTGCTATCAAGGATAGATCCTTTCCTTACTGTCAGGCAAAGATTTCTACATTTAGCGTAAGCATTTGCTGGATTCCTGGAAAGTGGGTTATTCTAAATACTCATTTTTATGAAGCACAATATAGTCAATTTTGTATGGCATAAAAGTGCATTTGTTACTTTTCATAGGGCTTTTAAAAGTTAATTGAAATTAATGAAAGAAATATAGTAAGAAAATTCTTCCCTTTGAGGGTAGAGAGGCCCTGCCTCAGAGAAGCTGTGGCTGCCCTACTCTTGGAAGTGTCCAGGGACGGGTTGGACAGGTCTTGGAACAACCTGGTCTTGTGGAAGGTATCCTTGCCCCATGGCAGGGGGTAGATCAGGATGATCTTTAACGTCCCTTCTTACCCAAACCATCCTATGATTCTGTGATTTTCAAAATCTTCTTCAGGACAAAACCCTCCTCCAAAGTGTGGTGTTCCTTCTCTTACGAAAACTTCAACACTTTTCCTTCAAGTGGAGAAGGAAACTCAAACCACAGGATGTGGACAACCTGAGATCTGAGGGCAGGATTGCTGCTTCTGCAGACCCAGGAAGCAAACCCTGCTCAGAATGGGAGCTCCAAGAATTCCATGCTTCCAACTCTGTCTTGGATGTTTTGACAGCCATGGAGCCACTGACTACAGGATGGACTTTGGGCCAGGCCTGCATTTGTTCCCAATAAACGTATATTCCAGCCTTGGAAACTCAAGTCCACCAGCCACTTCCCAGGAAAGCTGTGTGTCAGAAATACTCTGCCTCTGAATCAGATGCCTGAATTCCTGCTACCCTCCTGTAACTTGCCAGTTTTAGGGAGATAACGTTTCTGATTACAGACTTGGAAAAACATGACCAGTTTAACTCTCGTCTTAGCAGAATTTGGGACCATATCTTAAGGGGCAACCACAAAATGATAGACTAAATAAAAAACCAAAATAAGTTTAAAATCAACAGCTTGCTGAAATTTGGTATTTCCTAAACATGGTCCTATATTTGAAAGCCCTTTAGTGGTCTCACATTTTAGGTTTTCATCTAAGTTTTGATGTCAAACATCAGATACTGTATTTTTAATTTTCAAGCAGGTAATACTAGGAAAAAAAAAAAGGATTGGACTTTGATAGATCTATATCTCATTTACTGATTTGATACTTATAAAACTACTTCCTCTGTGATTTACAAAGCAGCTATGAGGGCCTTGCAATCCCTACAGCTCCCCTTGTGCTCTCCAAACTGTTATTTTATATGACCATGGAATTTGGTGTTCAGCTTCAGGACTTCCACTACTTTTTTGTGGGCTTTGGGGTTTTTAATTCGATATTGATTCTCTTTTTGCTGTGTTCAGGGCTATTGTCTGTTCATCAGAAAAGCCTGATTCCGTAACACTACCCTTATCTGATCAGCTGTACTGTCAGCAATGAAAGGTCACATCCAGGATTTATAGATAACTGAGACTAATGGAAACAGCTGTCTCCAAGCTCCTGCTTAAGTAGTGTATTTAGACTAAGTGACAATATGACTACAGCTCTGGAAAAGGAAAGATGCATTTCTTTAAAACTGCCTTCTCTACCCAAAGATCTTTAAAATGTTTACATGGGCAATAATTCTTGAATTATTAAGAATTATGAATAATTCTTATTATGAAAACTTTTCACCATTTGATGTATAGAATAACAGAATCATTTAGGTTAGAAAAGACCTCCATGATCATCAAATCCAACCATGAATCCAGCACTGCTAAGGCCATCTCTAAGCCATGTCTCCAAGTGCCACACCTACATGGCTTTTAAATATCTCCAGGGTTAGGGATTCCACCACTGCGCAGGGCAGCCTGTTCCAATGCCTGAACAACTCTTTTGGTGAAGAAACTGTTTTCTAACACGCAATCTAAACCTCCCCTGGCACAACCTGGATGCCAAATATAGGACAAGACATCTAAACATCACATAATAGCATAAGACAAAATATTGGTGACTATAAACCAGCACACCAGGTGGAGGTTTATCCTTGATTTTACTTCCAGAGGTGGCACCTCCCGAAGGTGTAGTTAAATGGAGCCTTGCCTTTAAAACAAGAGAGACAGTGCCTGACCTGATTTATGTCAGCATGACTCCGGAATAACTCTTAAAACAAGCTACAGCATTATTTTGGACTCATGATACTTAAACTAATTGAGATCTTTGTGTTTAGTTTTTTGTTTATTACATATTTCAATCTATTTTCACTTTTCCTGAGCAGGATATAGCTGAAGGAGAAGGAAGTGTCCTTGCCGGAGGCAATCCTTCCCTGACTCCCTCAATGCTACTTGAGGAAACCACCTCCCCTTTATGAAGGTTAATGACCCAAGAACAGACTGTGGGAATGGACTGAGACATGCCAATTCATAGTCCCAAGAAGACAGCGGAAAGCATGCCGGTGCCTCCAGAGTGCGTTTGCTAAAACACCTGCAACATACATAGCTATGCTAAAATCCAAGTTACCTTCATAAAACCGGATCTTGTCCCTTAGGATCACCATGCCTTTTGTAAGCAGCTGATTCTGTAAATAGAAGATAGACTACATTTTACTCCATTCTGTATTTCCCTACAGTCATCATATTCCACATTTTGTTCAATCTTAACTTTAGACAGTGAAAATTTTTTATTTTAAAAATTAATCATTAAAGGACTCTTGCTGTGTCCATCTTATTTAAATCACTTTGGACACTTGTGAAATGATGCTATAATCACCTGCTGTTTTTAGGACAAAGAATGCATTTTGTGCAGTACAAAGTACTTCTCAAACTTCAAATGACTGACCTACAAAACATGTACTTAGACAAGCAGGAAAAATATGGCTTCAGCAAATAGCCTTTCCTAGTAACTCTACTGCAATGAACTTCACTGGTTTACTCGATGACTTCAATTTTAAGCTAAAAAACTGGTCTCCAACCTTAAGAAATACAGCAATGACCCAGAAAAAACACAGTGACAGGTTAGGCTTTCACTAACTATATGAATGTATATAAAATCCAAATCTTAATAATCCATTAATTTCAAAAACACAGAGAAGTCAGTGGACATCTCTGAATGGTTACAACTGTCTGCAGGTGATAATTTACAGTGGGCAAAATTTATTTTTCTCAGTAACATAAAACAGAATTGGATTTCAATAAAGGAAACACAGGCCTACCTGCAGATACTCAGTGAAAAATGATCCCAGTTCTGTTTTCAGTAACTGCCTGTATCAAGAAAAGGAAGAAAAGACTCTGTGTAATCAGCAAATCACACTGGCTGTGCACTGCATGAATGAGGGAAAGTCACTAATAGCAAATCACTTTTGAAACAAATTTTGTAGTAAATATACTTTTTGTATATGAGCACAGTGACTGTCATTAATGACTAACTACAAAGAGAACAAACAGGGTCAAGAATACCAGTACTCAAACCAGCATTTTTGCATGTTGAAAAATATTTGCTGTCATTTTAGATGCCTCAATTGCACATCTGAAAGGAAAATAAAATTTGATGAAAAGAGGATGCTTTCCATCCTACATCCACTCAGGAGACTAAAGACAGCTGAAGTTTCATATAGTTTCAATGAAAAGGAGGTAGAAATTTAACAGCTCAGCTCTGCCTTCCATGATTCCTCTACACTAAAATCTACAAAGCAACCTCAGAGAGCAATTGAAACTCCCATGCAAAACAAAATCCCACAAACTCTCAAATTCAGAAACTGAATTCAACTCAGTCCATATAAGCCTGTTTGCATCCGGGTCAAATTCACCACATGGCTAAAAAGCTTTGTTATTTAAATCTCACATGCTGGATGCAAATAATACTTCTCTTCAGTCAGGTCACTATTTAGATGCATAAACAATAGCTTGACCTTTACAGAAATGTAGCCCCAGCTGGGTTTTCTGAACACATCTAAATCTCTTTTGAAAACCTGTCTGCATGAGCATGTCAGGTCCATGAAGTAGTGATGTCAAATGTGACTTAAAATCTAAATACTCTCTTCAATTAGGGTAATTATGTGAATTACACATTCAATAGCATGTCATTTATCCCTCTGTGTTATATCTTTAACTGGCAACTGATTAATCCAATTATTTAACTAGTAAACAAAGAGACATCAAACCAAATCCAGCATATCTCTATATTCTGTGAAAGTCTACTGGACTTGATTCTGATGTTCTTACAACACATGCTTCAGCACAGCCTCTTGAGATCTCCTGAAAGTTCAGGAAAGAGAGGAAAGGAGCACGTTAGTCTTGAGGAGGCTAAAATATGGTATCTTGGTTTATTTATCCTTAAGCACATGTCCACACTGGCCTCACAGCTCTGGAAGGTCTAGGAAGAAATTAAATAAAAAATAAACATAAGGAAGGGCATTTTCAGATGTTCCTAAGCACCAAAGTCCATTTCAGCTAGAAACTTGATTAATTTGGACTACTCATGGACAAAAGTTCTGAAAGCCAGCTGAGGCATTATCCATAGGCATATCCATGTCATGAAGAGCTGTTAGGTCACCAGCCCCCTCAGCATGTACCTGCAATGTGTGGTAGCAACAGCTCTGGTAGCGCCCTGACACTCTGCCCTCAACAGCAGCACTGACAAGCCCTTGGCGGGGGTTAAAAGTGACCTCACTCAAAGGCTGCTCAAGTTCCAGTGCCTTTAGAGAAGTCAAAAAAACCTAGGTTGTGACAGCTAAATTGTAGCGCATTCACTCCAAGTGGAGATTTACTGTCCAGTGAGGTGATCTTTTTCTAGATCACAAGTGATGACACCATTTACTTTGACCATAGTCAGACAGATCATTTTTAGGTTGAACTAACAAGGAAGTTGCAGATTTGAGTTCTCCTATGAGAATGACTATTTATTCTCATGTATCTCTTTGTTTCACTGTGTCAAGTAAATACCGGTATACTTTGTACTGACAGATTTTGCTTAATTTTCTAACCTCTCCTCAAGGTATCAGCTCCAGATGGATTCCTCACAGTCTTGAAGAGGTGATGTGTAACTACCTTCTCTTTTTGTATTTTAGGCTCTACTGATAAATTCTGGTAGTTAGGTCAGAAATAAAAATGCATGTTCTACTTATGCAACAGCCAGCTCTCTGATAAAACAAGATCCCACCACATTTCCATTTTTTCAACTGATATCAAACAACCAGCTTGTAGGTAATTATATGCACTAGACTGCACCACACCAGGCAGCTCTATACCTACATTAACATCTCTGTTTACAGGGCAGAAGAACTGACAGCATAATTCATGCATTTTGCTTTTGAAATTCCTAATACTAAAGATATTTCAAGCTACTTAATTAATTTCTAGTGAAACAGTGAGGTCCTCAGGCCAAATCAGAACACTGGTGTTTGATATTCTTTGTATATATTCATTTAAAAGAGATCCACAACAAAACTGGATCCAAGACATTGCTTGCAATTTCTTTTCCATCCTTCTTAATTTCCTTTAACAAACAACAGATAGGCCATCAGATCCTGGATAATTTCAATTATCTAGACATGTGGACATCATGATGGAATCCAGGTAAAAATCTGACTAAACCTAATGGAGATCCCTGACCAGACAGCAGATCTTATTACAAGTACATCCGCATTTTAAAGCAGATATTTTGAACTCCTAAAGCTTCTCAATCAGTGATATCAGGTCTTCACTGCCTGTTTAATGACTTAATTTATTAAGATGATAATATGAATTCCCTTAAAATGTGCTAAAATAGCTCCTGACTTTTTCTCTTCCCTGATGCTACTTCATTGGTTCATTTTAAAACTAACCCTTGCAACATTACTCAGAACAGAAAGAGTAACACTGCATAATAGATTCCAAATAAAGTTTAATGAAGCAAACAAGTGATTTTATTGAGTTTGAATTCTGGCTGCAAAAGAGGAAATGTCACTAAAATGTGCTTTGCTTGCATCACATCAGTATCCTGAAACTCAGAAAAGAGGCAGCTATAAATATGCATTAGCTTTAATACAGAACATTTAGCTTCCACTGTGTTTCCCTTTGCTTCTTTTTCTTCTTTGTTCTAAAATTACCTATGGTACATTAAATGAAAAAGGAGAAAACAATATTTGATTATTAATATTGCAGATGTGGACCAAAAGAAAATGAAACATATGCATGGAGATTTTTATTACTAGACTTTTGACTCAATCTCCTAATAAATCACCCTGTAAGGGCCCAGAAGAAGGAATACACAGGCCACATACTGGTGATACTCCAGATGCTGGGACTTTACTGTGCTTCGTCAGCTTTAGCAGAAGAATTCAGGAGTCCCAGCAGTGTGAGAGGAACTCAACTCCCACACTGGTTTTATTGCAATAGGGATTTTGAGGGCTGTGTATGTAATTTCATATTTAAGGCCACTTTTTAATGCCACAGGAATGGTGTGAAAAAGCATTAATGTAAACAAGTGGCAGCTCTTACAAGCCAAACTTAAACAAAAAGTAAATGGTACTGTACAGATTTGTACCCACTGATGTTTCCTTAAATAATCAGGGTTCAAAACCTTGAGATGTGTGTTCAAAAGTTTTATGCATTTAATTGTATGTATGTGACATACAGTAGTTGAATATACTGAATCAAAACAATGGTGTGCAAATATTGTTCAAATATTTACACTTCATCTGTGAGTCAACTTAAATATTCAGAGGTTTATTATGAAAAACATTCCAGAATCTCTTCTAATTCAAGTGGTAAAGTAAGATAACTTGTTTTATTGTCCTGTAATTATTCAAAAAAGTAGCTATCTAACATTAGCCATTTACCTGAATGTTTCCACACTTGAATTCTGCCCAGTTGAAATAACAGATTTGCTTCCTTATTTGTACTTGTGGGAAAATGCATCTAAAACAATTGTAAGGCAAGTATACACTTGTCCCACTTCTGAGGTCACGTTTATGTATCAGGTATTTTTGCACTCAATAACATTAATCCAAAGAAAGTTATTTTGAAATAAATAACAAAAGTAGGAAGACAGGTACTCTTTGCATGTGTCAAATCAGTAATTTCATCATCAGCTCAGGTTTGAGGCACCAGGCATTCTCCCTGAAGTGAGCTATCAGCTGAGATACCAACAAAGCAGTATTATCCCTACCCGAACAAAAAGAAGTGGGCCTACCAAGTGTCAGCAAAGGTGTTCATAAAATGGAAAAAAAAAAAAAAAATCAGTGTATTTCTAGTCAGCTTGCCTGTTCAGTCACATGAGATGCTGCAATAAATTCAACTCAGCTATGTTACCAAGCATCCTTGTGGTGCAGGGTTTATAGCCAAGTAAATTAATGCAAAATTTGGGCATATTTCTATCTATTTGTTGGTTCATACTAGATTATATTTGTCTGACACATTAGCAGAAAATTTTTCCTCTCCTGTCCCTCACCAGCAGATGAGCCCATTAAGAGAAATGCATTGGGCCAAGAAATCTTAGTCCAGAAGTACCATTTTTTGTCATTTAGATAAAGCTAAAGAATCCTAACAGCACCTACAATAATAATGATTAACCATTATTCCAGTAACTCAACACGATTGATGGATCATGCTAACTGACAGACATCCTAGAAAAGCTATTTTTTGTATGTAATTTTCTCACTAGCAAAGTAAAAAATAACTGAAGAGTAAATTTATTTTAATTTCAAAAAAAAGCTAACACAGGCCAAATATCATCTGTCTGTACTTTTCTGAAGATATTTTCACAATTAAAGGAACCAGACTGGGCCAACTGGGTATCAGACAGAGGCAGATAATCCCAAAATATCTAGGTATTCTGGGGAATGTACTGGAGAGTCAGACTCCAGTGTCCAGCCAGAGGAGCAATAAGCGGTAGGGAAAAGGGAATAACTAAAGATCATATCTGAAGACAGCTAGAGAATGTAATAAGCTGTCTGTCTTTTGTAACTGCAGATTCCTTTCCACCCTTTATTTTATAAAGCATTGGACAAATTTCTATTAGGAAATCTGCTACCTTGCCCTTGCCAGTGAGAGGGTTTGGTAAGTAATAATAAGTGCTCAAAAAGTAGTAAAATGTAAATGAAAACCCAGGTATCAACTTATATCCTGTAAATTTACTTTTCAACTGTAACTTAACTCAAAGGGTAGGATTTTGACTTTTATTTTCAAGGGAAGAAAGTTCCCATTATACATCTCACTGGCCTACAGTTAGGCTGTTGCAGAGAATACCACCAGAATACAGGAAAAAAAGTTTGAAGCATAAACAGTGTTACTCAGGCCATGATGTCTGACAGGACAGCTTTGTCACTTCACATATGTTCATGCTGTGTGGAAGGAGCAGCAGATCTAAGGGACCACCAGGCAGGACATCCTTCCTTACCATGTCTCACTGAGGAGACCTGGATGCTTTAACTCCTTCATGGATGCAAGAGAAGCAGCCCAGAGTGGCACCTCTGGAAATTACCAGTATCACTGCTGTGCAATATGGTTGAATCACTAGAGGGGTCCAGGTTTACCCTTCCTTAGTTTTAAACCAGCACATCAAGAGAGACTTTGAAATAAAACCCTACTGCTCAGGGCTGAATTCCTCCCGCAGGAGGGATCAGCTCTCACCCACAGCGAGACATTGACACATCTGCAGCGGTGATTACTGAGACAAAATGGACTGTGCTGGTCAAAAGTGCCACTGGGAGAGAACCTTAACGTTCTGCAGATGTGGAGTGCAAAGGCTGGCAAACAGTGCTGAGCATCTGGCTGAGAACACCTTGCACGCCTGAGTCTCTTACCTGACTCCTTCATTGAGGTTGTACAGTTCATGGTCTGGGAGACCCTTACGCTGGAATACCGCTATCACTCCATTGTGGATACTGAAAGAGGACATGATGAGTCATTAGTGCCCAGTAAGATTTTAGAAGGGTATCACCTCCACAACTATCCTAGCATTTCTGTCTAGACACTTCAGGACCTTCTAGTACTCCCAGATGCCTAAAAGGAAATTGCTGCCTAGAAAATAGATAAATCATCTTTGTAAATCAGTTCTTTTTGATTTGTTAGTTCACTGTTTGAACTCAGTGATTTCAATAGCTACAAATCTGAAATCAGTAATTTCCAAAACTTAGGCCAATATTTTCAGGTACTTTAAGTTTGTCAATTATAACTTTTAATACATTCACATATTAAGTATATTTGAATATTTAAAAATATAATTTTTATCTCTGTCACTGCAGAGACAATTAACTGCTTTCACTGCACTGGAGTCTGTGCAAGGCAGTAGCGGTCAGCTTTAGAGCTGTGGAAATCAGGACAAGGATTTGCCCATCCTGGAAGTACAAGGGTGTGGGGTTGCTGTGTCTTGTCAAGAAGAGCTAAAGGTGGTTGGTATCTGTTCAAAAGGTCTCCAGGGGGAGTAAGCTTCATACCCACAATGGAAGAGCTTATAATGGAATCACAGGATGGTCCTAGGTTGGAAAGGACCTAAAGATCATCCTGTTCCACCCCTGCCATGGGCAGGGACACCTTCCATTAGAGCAGACTGTTCCAAGTCCCACTGAACCTGGCTTTGAATGCTTCCACGGATCCAGGGGCAGCCACAGCTTCTCTGGGCACCCAATGCCAGGGCCTCGCCATCCTCATAGGGAGGAATTCCTTCCTAATATCCAATCTAAACCTACTATCTGTCAGTTTGAAGACATTCCACCTTGCTCTGTCAGCACGTCTTTGTAAAAAGTCTCTCTCCTCCTTTCGTGTAGGCTCCCTTCAGGTGCTGGAAGACTTGGTCAGCCCTGGCCTGATCCAAGGCCATATCCAGCTGCACGGGGCTGCTTCCACTGCAAGGGGATGTCACTGCAGGAGCTATGTCAGGCAGCAGCAGAATGCTTTGGCAATGTCAGTGTCCCGTCAAATAAGACACCTCCTTTCAATGCCAGCTGGGAGCAAGGACTGGCTGAAAGGTAAACTCAAAACTGTTCAAAATTCAAAATGCAGGCATACAATAGCAAAAAGATGCACTACCAGAAAAACTCAGCCACCTTCATTTAAGGACAAAGGAAACTAAAAGTGGCAAGTGAAGGATCTGACCCACTGTGGAGAAATACAGATGCAGACAGAAATAAGAACCATTATCCTCATCTCTCTTCTGTCCTTTGAGGATGTTTCCAAGGCCTTACACACAACTTCTTCCACAGCAGTCCCTCTTTCCCCCCTACATCTGCAAGCACAGACATACATTCACAATCTAACCCAGATTATTTTGGCTGCCTCATACAGACACACCCAATTTATGATTATTTGAAAATCAGCAGATAAATGTCTCTGGTATACAGTGAAGTGACTTGGGTATCTTAATATTATGAGTAATACGGGAAGTAAGATTAATGTAGTGAAGAAAAGAAGCAGTCTTTTTGCACTCTTCTGATTCAGAAATGAACTTTGCAATGTTCCCTGCCAAACTTCTGCAGAAAAGAATGACTAAATATCTCCTAAAAGGCAATGTGCTGTCTCTTTTTCTCTCTGGCACCCCTTTCTAAATAAGGGAGAGGTCTTCTTTCTCCAGATTAACAGGTGCATCATTATTCCTCATAAAAATAAAGGAGGGCAAGCTTTTTTATCCAGAATTAAAGGGGACACACTGTGAGCATTGAACTTACTGTCTGTATAGCTGAAGAGGATCTACATAAAACATCGTAGAAGGGAACTTTTAATTTGCTTGGAATCTCCCTTGTAGTGAGGGACAACATCCTTGTCTGCAAAACAAATCTTGGCCTCATTAAGTTGACCACTGGCCTTTCCTTCCCATCACAGAGAGCAGTACTTGTATGGAGCATGTAGGATACAGCCCCTGCCTGCAGGTTACGTGGGAATGGCACTGGAACTGGCCCTCCACACTTGCTTACGAGCAGACACAGAGAAGTCAGAATAACCGGAATGCTGTTGGTGGCCTCAGTTTGAAAAGTTTGCTTAAATTTTCTAAGTTACCTTGAGCTAACGAAAAAACGAACTCAGACCTTGCTTAAATCAATGGGTTTCTATAACAAGCGATTATTTTAAAATATTTGGTCAGAATGGTTCAGCCTTTTGGTGTAAAGAAAATCTGAGCTGCTGCTTACACACTGAAGCCCTGCAAGATGCTTGAGGTGGGTGGATTACTTTACCTGTGCCTACAACCAGCTTTCATTGAGGCTTAAGTCAGAAATGTACATAATTAAACTGACATTGCAGTAGTTAACCTGAACTGAAAATGCCTTGTAAACTCCCTTCTCTACCTCTTTTATAACATGAAAGTTAATAATGGATGCACTCATGCACTAATATTACTGTGAACACCTTCTCTGTAGTTGCTTTGTGTATAAGAGTGTGCACAGGAACATGGTACTGCAAGAAACAAAAACAGAGTCCAACAGAGCCCAAAAGATTCTACAGAGCAGCCTTGCTGGAGGAGGGGAAATCAGGATGTAAAAACTGAAGAGACCAGGTTTTTGGGGGGATTGCCTTTAGAATGACTACAAAATGTTAGATAGCTCCAACAAAGTATTGTACTTATTTATCCCACGGGAGCTACAGACTGCCAAAGAAAACTAGCTAAAACCAAGGCAGCACTCACAGCCACAAAAATCAACTCAGCAGTCTAAGAAACTTCATCTCATTCGAAAGACAACTCATTCCACATTTGACTGAACCTCCAGAGGAGGAGGTGGCTCCAGCTGACCAGAACGTGGGGAATGGCAGCTCCAGCATACACAGCACAGACTTCTCCCACCATTAGCTTCACCATGAAGAGATCTGGAAGGTGTAAACCTGGAGCACAGAGCTGGATGCCTGTTGATGGCACTCCCAACCAGCCCAACAGGGGCAGGGGTCAAGGTGGGCAAGGTGGGGTGGATTATTCTGATTTTTGCATAGCATCAATCTATTATTGGCTACTCACAATTTCTGGCAGAGAAATTTTTCTGGCAAAGCAGCAGGACAACGCTGACATTTCATAAACATCACACTGATAATTTTAGTTCCTTAAAGCAGTCACTGCCTTTGTGTGCAAACAACACAGGTGAAAATATCACTATGACTTTTATGTAGTGTTTGCAAATTCTCCCCTGCTCAGAGCTCCAGGTGAAGTCCAGAAGAAAAAACAATGCTGTGTGAATAATCACACCCTCTGACTATCTACCAGGCAGTTAAAGACAACATTTTCATTTCAAAAGAGACAAAATTAGTTAGGCCAATTTTCCTCCGCACAGTTACATGATCAGCTAATTAACGGTAATTAACCTGATATACTGCAAAACCTTCTGGAAGTCACCCTTTGTCTAGAGTAAAACATCCTTTTGCTGATTTAGCTTAATCGAATTGAGAAGAGCCCATTTTCAGCAGAGCTTCAGTCCAGCTGCAACTCCATCAGTTTTCCACGAGGCCTTGACCCTTCCAAAATAAGCATATGGATGATAGTTCCCTTAATGTTCCTGGAATTTCTACCCAAGGTAAGGCAACCTGGAAAGAGGGATAGGCTGCAATTAAGCATTTGGTCATACAAGTGAAAATAAGCTGGTCTGGAAAGCTCCCTCTTTGAAGAGTTTGGGAGGCATTAGTTCACTCACTTCACCAACTATAATCACTGCTCTTACAGACCAAGAAATTGAGACAGAGAAGTCAGGAGACTACCTGGAGGCGTTACTAAGAGTTAGTATCTCCACGGACTCTAGAACAAAGAAAACTGGTCTCCTGCATTCAAGGAAGTGTAAGTTTTTCTGGAGGGCTCTGGGGAGCAGTAATTCCCTACTGTCATCACCACCTTCTGTTACTGTAGTCACAGCTGGAAAATGCTCCATGGAGAGCAGTGGTGTCTGGGCCTGTGGGAAGTCTCCTTCACCAGCCCTGTTCTCCCTCCTACTCCACAGTGAGATTCTGTCTGCCCCCCATGCACACAGAGCACCAAACATTCCACAGAGGGCTTCAAATAAAGGGTCAGAAAAAAAGGGTGATCCTCAGACATGCAGAAATATACAAAAATATTTCTAAATAAAAACTGAATAACAGAAGAAAGAGGAAAATATGCTGATCTGGAATATTTTCTCCACTGGGAAAGCCTGTGATCTGAAAAAAACATTAATCTTAAAATAGGAGATTAAATATGTTTTTCATGGCTGTAAAAGTTATTTTACAGCAAGCTGTTATGCTTTTTACAACCCTGGAAAAATTAGCCCAGACCACAAAATCCTTTGAAATTTGGTATGTCTTCTTAGATTTAGTGCTAATCTCACTAATGTCACAAGCAACTTACCTGTTTTCTCCAACTTTTCTTTGCTATCTCCTACATCTCCATGTCTTTGTGAATGTTTCATATTTTCTTACATCAAAGAAGATCTAAGAGTTTTTGACTAGAGGCTTTCCCAGAACACAACCCAGACAGTATCAGCTCCTGATTAGGCAGTCTGTGCTAGATCTTTCAGAATGAAAACCCTGCCATGGATTTTATTTGGCCTGAGTGGGCCCCCTGGTGTGTGAGCTCAAGATTAAAACCTCTGAGTTTCTCAGTCCAATTTGTCTAGTCAGCATTCAGCCCCCATTTTTTGCCTGAAGTAGAAATAGAGGTTGGGGGAGAGCGGGGGGGAGGAGAACAAGAACTAAAGACAGAGCTAGTGAAAAAAATTAAGTTATTTTAATCCAATGCAAATTCTGTGAGCTGTAATGAAGTGTATTGTTCCACTGCTGTTGGTTGCTAAAACTGCACTGTGTTTGGCTGCACAGAACTGGGGTTCATGGGAAAGCTCTGAAAAAGCCAAGTTATAAAGTTTCATTTGCCTAATAGCAGACAGCAGCTTGGCACCAATTTCCCTTTGATGTAATAGTGCTGCGAAATTTCACTGCATTTTAGTTCAGAGTGAAGTGAAGTCATTAGGGAGGAAGTGACCTTCTTTGCTACCAGAGTGATGCTACCCCAGTAAGCTGAGTTAGGCTCCTTCAGATTGTCCTCCTCTGGTGTCAAAATACAGAAAGAATTCTCAGGTATGAACAGTCTGAGCTGAGCCTGGTGTGAAGGGGGCAGAGGGGACATCACTGGACCATGGTGGCCATGCACAGAACAAGTGCAGAAGGGCAGCAATGCATCCACCCCCTCCTCCAAAAACACCTGCAGTGACGCAGCTGCTGTCCTGAGAAAGACCCCACTAGCAGCACTTCAGCTTTTCAGTCCCTGGCATGGCTAGCAGCTTGCTCTGCCCCAAATACCTGCCTTTCAGCCACTTTGTGCAGGGCTGAACCTGCTGTGTGCTGCACTTCAACTCTCCCCACTTCAGCTCTCATGAACTCGATTCAAAGCTTCTTTGAAAAGCAGATACACACACGCCACACCCAGGCACAGCTGCTAACATTAGGCAAGAAAACAGCAGACATTTAAATATAGAACAGCCAGGCCTGGTGAAAGAGGAGAGCTCTGCTGGTGCATCTTGACTTCCTTGATCAGCCAGCCCTTACGCTTACACAGAATGAAACAAAACAAGCAATCATTGCATTTGGAAGGAAAAATATTCCTGTAAACCGAAGTGTGCAAAGTGTCTTATGTTGTGCCATTTCAATTTTGCAGAAGAAAAATAAAAGAAATTCCACAGCCCAAGATTTAAAAAACCCAGACCAGATTTCTGGTGAGTCAAACTTTAGATGTCCAGGAACATTACAGTCTCCTCAGGAGAACAGATTCCCTCAATACTAGACCATGCTATACATGTCAAGATGGCCCTGCTATGGTGATAGAAGCGACAGTGGATAATTTCTTAATCCATCAAATTCAATATCATTTAAGACCTGACCTTCCTCAGGATAAAGACCCAGTTGTACAGTAGAATATCTGAGTTTCTTAAAAGCAACAGATGATACACATCTTTCTGAGCCTAAAAGAAGAATTACCCCCACTCATTCTTTCACTCAGGGGGAAGCTCTGCACTGTTAAATAAGAAATAAAGGCCTTTCCTTTGCCCATGCAATGCAACCAGCTCATATCTGCAATACCTGCCATAGCTCTGAGAAGCTGTTAATGCAGGCACACGATGCCCACTTGAACTGCACGCACACAACAACCCCACTAATGCTCTCAGGTACTTGCAGGGAACATGCCACCAAAAAGAACAGCCTGGCAATGTATACACTGGGGAAAGGCAAACCAGAGGTGGAAAGCACAGTTAGGTCTGAGTTCATGCAAAGCAGTGATAAGATGACTCATGGACACCTATTCAAGGAACAGGCAATGGGACAGCTGTGTTAATTGTTTGGATGAAAAATGCAGAGGTCCCACTCATTGACTGCCAAGCACTTCTGGCCAGAGCTGTACCTGTCCTGTCCAAATTAAAAGTAACAAACTCTTGCATCATCTTAACTAGGAAAATCCTCTAGTTTGAATATCAGCAGCCTCAAGTCAGGAATGCTCTGCCTCCCAGCAAGTCAGGTGCCTGATCTGCTCTCCATTTGCATCTGCCTCCACGGCTCCCTTCCTATATGCAAGACCTGGAAATGTTAACCCCTGCCAACAAGAGCTGTCAGCACACCAAAGGATCTGGGGATTCTATTCTGTCACCTTGATTCCCATCCAGAAGTCTCTTACTTCCTGCTGCTCTCCTTAGGGCTACTGGCCAAATTAGGTTCCAACTGGCACAACTCAAGATGGTCCAGTCTATCCTTGAACTACTATCACCATCCATCCACAGCATCAGGTACAACTCAAGGTCATACAAACAGAATGATATTTGAGAAGAAACTCACTCTCTTTTGTTATCAGCACAGTTTCAAAGTTTAGTGAACTGCTGACATTCAACAACTAATTCTCAATTCAGAAGTGAAACCACAAATCAACTGGTGAGAAGGACAGAAGATATGGTATTTTATGTTTTTTATTTTTCTCAGAATTTTACCAATGTGTCTGTAGTTCACTGGTACTTTTCTTCCATGGTACAGTTTACAGTATAGTTGTACCACCATACAATTAGAAAATACTGAAGATGACACTTTCCAAGCTGTGATCCAGGAAGTAACATTTCATTTTCAAAAATTACCTAAGATTTAATTCCTAACAGTTTAGAGACTTAGTTTCATCTTTTTAAGACTGTCACCAAAATGGACATTAAGATGTTTTCTGAATAGTTGAGCTAATTGATACATTCACAACATAATGTTTGCATAGGTTCCCTTGGTAAAACAGCCATAGAATTGAAATGTATAAACACAATAAAGAAAACAATCAGGACTTATTTTCCCTGTCCAAAGTGCAGGTACTTGCATGTGTACATACACTCATGCACACATCTATTTGTACTAACATGAGTAAACTTAGTAGACTTTATCATAACTACGTCAACTACCAGCAACAGGATAGATATGCAGATAATAGTAAGTATTTAATAGTTGTGCACATATAATTTAAAAAAAAATAACTTAAGCCAAATAAACTTTGAATGAGAATATCTAGATAGACACAAAGATATATTTGTAGCTGGACCCTATGAAACAAATAGTTTGTCACAAAGGCTGAAGGGAAGGCAGGGACATCTCTTTGTTATCAGCCTTCAGAGAAAGACAAAGAGAAAGGGGAAAACAGGCACTCCTGTGTTTATCTGAGTGGGAGCCCCAGTGTGTGTACCAAGACAGACTGTGAGCCTGCTGAGGCAGGAGCCAGGCAGCCCAGCCTGCAGACCAAGAAGCAACCGTCAATCCCACTGCAGGAGCACGGGGGCACTACCAGGACCCAGCACGCTGTGTGACCTTACCTGTTCCAGGTAGCGTTGGAGCAGGCCCGGCGCTGCTGGGTCCCCCGCTCATCCAAGGCTGCCTGCTCTCTCTTGCCCAGATCACTGAGGCTGGGCGAACTCATGAACTTCAACCTGCGAAGAGTCCTCATGGTCAAATGTGTGTTTGCGTGTGGCAGCTACAGATACACCATCCTGTTTACACACATACACACGCAGCCAGAGCAGCGGCAGCAGCAGCAGTGCGAGCAGTTCCCTCTGTTTGCTGTTCAAAAAAGAAACTTAAAACAAAAAGAGAGAACCAGTCTCTACGGAGCACACCTCTGCCAGCAAGAAAAAAAACCTTTAATCAGATCAACTCTGACGTCATCAACTGTGGTTAATAATTTCTCCAGTCCTTTCAAAAAATAAGTTGAACTTCTGGTTGCTGCTACAGCGCATTGAAGGGGCCCCTTGTAAACACAGCTGCCCCAAGTGTGAAGGCTTCCCCACCCCGTGGCCCCAGGCACCACGTCCCAGGGATCTCACTCAGCACAACGGTGCTCCACCTGTCATGGGAACCACTTGGCTCCTCCAGCAGCCTGGAGGGGTCTTGCAGCATTTCCCAACCTTTCCCTCCTCTTCCTGCACTCATAAATAGAAACGAAACTGGAAAGCAACATGCAGGGGGAAAAAAACAAACAAAACAACCAAACCCAAGTAACCAATACTGACTCACTGAGGCTTTACTGGGAAGTTTCATAATCTCCTATGCCCTGCCACCTTACGACACTGAACACTCTCCTTCATACATCCACACCCTCAGTGGCTGGCCTGGCTCAAAGCCTCATAGAAAGGATTAGCAAGCAATATGACTGCAGAATGAAAAGTGATGGTCTGGGGTTCAGCATCTTGAGGAATTTTTGGTGGTGCACAGAAAAGCCAGATGCTTTGCCTTTCTCTACCTTTTATTCATTTTGTTTTATTTTTAAATTGCAGTAACAGCTGCACAGCTTGGGGCATACTAAGTTTCTACAAAAGCCCCAGGTGTCTTATCTTCAAAGGAAAAATCTTTCTCTGACTGCAGCCATGAAGCTGAAGGATATGCTGCTACAAGACTCCACTCCATCCTTAGTTCGCTGTCACAGAACTTGCTCACAGTTCTGTTTTAAATCCAGGACTGCCTGGCTAATCTTATGGGATAGTTTGCAACAGACTGAGCCAGAATGTAAGAACTGCTCTTCTGTTGCTACAGCACTGATCTGCAAATAGTCTGGTAAAAGCCACAAAGGCTCCTCACAGAGTAACATTGCACTCATTGCAAAGGCTGCAATAGAAGAACTTATCCTTTCTTTTTTCTTTTTTTCCTTCCTGTTTTCTACTTTCTCTTTTCATCTCTGATAGACTGTTGTCTAGATTCAGGCTATAACCAGATTTGTAGGTGTCCAAATAATATGACAAAGCTCACATTACAGGAAAACTCAACTTGTCACAGAGAGCTCTGCCCTATGTGTATCATATGCTGACATGTTTCAGTAAAAAAATAATTCGTCTCACTATTCAACTGAGGTCAGACAAGATTATTCCATATAAATATTTACTTCCAAAATTTGTATTTGGTTGTTTGCTCCATGGAAACCAATTGCAGAACTACCTAGAGAAATAAATCTACTTTTACCTTGTGCCAGTTTTAGCCATAGTGGTTTTACCCAGTTGTTTGAATCAGTATTGCATTGATTGCTCTTCCCACACCAAAATTCTCAAGTATACAAATGAACATCACAATAGATGGCATATAACATTTCCCTTTGGAAGGGACTTGCAGCCCCAAATTTAACCTATGGACAGAGACATTATATCTCCAGTCTCTTCCAGATGTTTAAATCCTTCAAACAAACAACAATCCATTATGTATATGGCAGCAAAAGGAAAACAGATACAACTACATATATGTATGTGCATATATATATATATATATACATATATATATATATATATATATATCTCCATGTTTTAAGGGATCAAATGTCTTCTACAGCATACAAATGAAGGAGCAAACACAGCTCCAGCAGAACACTGGTTTATCCAAATAGGATGAAGAGCACTCCATTTCTGTGGACAATATAGCTGGGGAGAGCAGCAGAACAAAACTCGGCCTAAGCTTTCACTAAGGGCTCAGACAAAATGTTAGTCTGCCTTGTTCAGTGAAACAATTAGTTAGATAAGTGGCAGTATCATTCCCTCTAATTTCATTTTCCACCTAGCTCAGTTGCTTTTTTGCTTCTCACATTCTGTGAATTTGATAGGTTTTGCAAAATGTTATTATACTGGATTAAATCCTTGGATTTTTTTAACTCTTTGATTCCATCTGTATGGTGAAATACTACACCTGTAGAAGTAATTCTATTTATATGCCACCCCAACTATCCCAGTAACCCGTACCAGACTCAGAGTCAACACATGCACCAAAAACACAGGTGAGCCACCATTCCAATCTCCTGAAAAATTTGTAACAGGAGACAGGCTTTCTCTACACTCATTTCTCCTTTCTATGATTACACCTAACCAAATGCTGAGTTATGATAAAAGAAATAATTTTCCACAAGAGCTACGTCTACTCCTAATTGTAGAGTAATGATACTTCATATTTATGCCATGCTGCGAGTCCACGGACATGCTTGACTTTATGTCATTCATTAACTTGACCTAAGCAGCTCTTGGGTTTGCAGGGAGAAGATAAAATCTGCACTTCAGCCTTACAAGTGAAGAAGAGAGAGGTGGGGTGACTTGCCCAGGCCACCCCATAGGCAAGTGGCAGAGACAACAGGAGATCTGGACCTCTGTTTCCCATTCCAGCAGAGGAACAAGTGGATGCTGCAGGGAATAGGTAGCTGGAGACTTCTGGGGCCCGGGTGGCCACAGGGCAATGCAGGAGACAGACCTTAGAAGGGCTTGTGCTGTGGCTATGCTAATGTAGCCTCTGGTGAAGAGATGTCCATGGAAGCGGCTTCCAGAGCAGCTCAGGAACACAGACTGCTCACCACTGGGCATAGAGAGGAATGAGAGCATTGTCAGACTTACTGGGAGAGAGGGGAGGACTGGGGGTTGGGAGGAGACCTTCCAAAGGCTCAGTAAGAAGCAATACAAGCTTCTTATACAGAACAACTGTAGTCAGCACAATCCCAGAGCTGAGACTGTAAAGTACTGGTAGGTTAATTCATTTAAACCCAGCATGCCACATACGGTACTAATACCACTACTTAGCTCACACAAAACCTGCAGCTCAGAGGTTAAGTAGTTTAATCAGAGCCACACAACCACCTCAGTGAGGAAGGCACTGTGAGGCTTAGCTCCTTCTCTTCCCCTCCAACATTTCTCCTTGTAAAAACAGGCCTGTCTCTACTAGAAAGAATTCTTTGATCTGTGGGGCCCACATCCTGTGAGTGACTGCACAGCAAGTCCCAGAGCCGCCAGAGTCACAGGGGAATTTCTGCTTACCTAGACTTAACTTGTATCTTGAGGCGTAAAACAATATATAGGTAGATAAACACAGGCTGGAAGTTGAAGAGGATTTATGCTCTCAATAGAAAACCATGCTAACATACAGATCCAGGACCTCGTAGCAAACACTGCTTTTAAAATCACAAGGTTACTCCACAATTACCTCCTGATAGGAGGTCTCCAGTTAGGTCTGCAACATTCTTGCTGGGACCTGTGGTTTAAAGACTGCATTGCTGTGCCTAGAAAAATATTAGAAAAAAAATCCAGGCAGTCCTCCCCATGCATACACTTGGTTTCAAAAACAATGAAATTTGCTGGGGAAAAAAAAAAAAAAAAAAGAAAAAAGAAAAAAAGGAAAAAGAAAGAACCATACATTTATTCCCCTAATGTTATGTTAATTTTCACAGTTTAATTGTCCTGTCTACTTACAAGTTTCTTTTTGACCATGATGAGAGGGGAAAAGAAGCAAAGAGAAATGTTCACAATGGGAAACATTAAGAAATTCACAATATATGAAATTCATAATAAAGCTGTGACTGCTGTAGGTCAACATGTTTTAGACTACACCACTCTGCCACTGCAATGACAGGTGAGCACTGCAGTGGTATCTGTACCAGTGAGAGAATATAAACAGTATGAGAATTTGCCATCTCAGCTTTATTCACCATTCAGAGCTTTGCCATAAAACAAAACAATTGAATAAAAAAAATCTGGAAAAGAAAAAAAGCAGCCCACTACTTCACTTTATCTCCCTATCTCTTTTGGAGAAGAAAGCAGAACTTCCTATAGTGACGTTGAGTGGTGTACACTTTGCAATCAAAGAAGAGAATGGTAAAATGTCTCTGTGGAAGAAAGGAGTTAAAAATCTGTCTAGAAAATGCATTTTACTTTTTCATAAACTACACCAGAAAACTTAGGGCATGCCTTGACACATGCCAAAGCTCAGAATTAGTTTTCTCACAGAGCAGCACAGCCTTCTTAAAGGCACAGCACATCCTGCCATGCCAGCAGACAAGGGGCAAGACAGAGAGGAAGGAGATGCAACCATCAGGAAAAAATAAAAAGAGCCAGGAGGAAATGAAGTTGTAAACCTTATGACTCATCAATTCCTTTGCTACAGTATCTACAGAAAGTTCCTTTATCATCAGAAAACAAAGAATAAAGAGTGTAAAGAAAGCATGAAACCAAACAGGGTCTACTTACACCCTTTTTTACTCCTCCATCCCACTGATCTATGCAGCCTCTGAAAATAAAGGCATTCTTAAGGATGCCTTTTGGTTTATTGAGGTGTCCTAGCTAAACCCTTCGTTTTGCTAGTCCTTTATCTTATTTCTGCCCTCACCACAGCCAAGCACTGATTTGCAACAGAGGACTTGACCTTACTTACATATCTTCCCAACCTTTGGAACACCTCCTTTACTTCTGCATCCCATGATCAATCATGCCTGCATGACAACAGCTGCCTCCCTTTGAACAGAGTTGGGCTTTCTGCCCCTTCACTTCCATGGGGGACCACACGGCATTTATCTCTTAGTTTGCGACAAAGAAATGCCCTAGTGACAGTATCTTCTTCCTAAGTACTCACAAGGTAACAACCAAGAAGAGCCCTTTGACCAGGGCTAGAAAGAGGTGTTCTACCCTTGTCACCACTTTTGCAGTTAACAGTCTATCCTGCAAAGCTTCAGACCCGACCTTCAGGCAACCCACAGCTGCTGCAGTTGCACTGCCTGCCCCAGAGATACACTGGCTTCCACCAAACATGGTCCTCCATGGCATGGCAACCTTCAGACAACAAGGGCACATTTCCTGAACCTTCCCTTCCAGACGTTTTTCAGTGTGAGGCAGAGCAGCATGAGTGTGCCTAAGAGATTTTCTCAGCAGAAAGGCCTGCATCTGAGCAAAGAACCATCCAGACTGCAGCAACCATCCAACTGTAGCTTCTTTTCACAGTCTGCTGCTGGATGATATTTATTACTTGTACACTGAGCTTCTCAGCCTCCCCACCTTGCTCCCTTCCTGCTTCTCCTTCATCCTTTGCTTTTGTACTCTTTGGTTTTTGTCTTTCTTGGCTAGTTAATTCTTCCTCGGGCAGTTTTTAAATACAAAGGGAAAGGAAAATAGTCGGTACTAACAGAATATCTGCAAGTCACTCTTCAGCTGGCTCTCAGGGAATCAAGGTTTCAGTTTGCCTGTTTGGATTCTGAGCTCTTCTTTACCCTTTTTACTTCGGGGGTTCAGTCTATTTTTCAGCCAGCAAAACAGGGCGCTGAACTCAGATACAGACCCCAGGCCCCAGCATAATCTAACAGAGGTTGTGAATTAAGCAATACCTGCTGAAATCATCCATGAAATCCCACCTCCTTTGTCAGCAGTTTTTGGTTTTACACAGCATAGCAATACAAGCAGTTCTTAAAATAGAGTAGACAGCTAAATCCTTTTTGTCTTGCTCTTCAGGATAAAGACACTAGGAGAAAACTAGGACAGGAATATGCCTTTTACACTCCCATCCAAAACATCAAGCTTTCCATGATAAATCTACTCTCCTGGCTTGTAGCATTGCTCCTAGTTATCTCTGTCAAGGTTCTGGGAATTAAAAACAGAATAGTGGTCTAAAAAATGCAATGGTTCTGCTGGAGAAAGTGAGAAATGCTCTGGATTATATGACCTGCGGCCTTACCACCTTCCACTCTCCCAGGAAAGGATATGAGGTTCTGAGTGCCAAATGTACCTGTTTCAGATACTACTGTTGTCCACTCAGTGAATTAACAACACATTCTAACCAGTGTATACTCCAAGACAATCTCACAGCTTTGCTTTTAAATGGAAGTCAAATCTTACATTTTGATTTAGAAAGTAAGGTCTCAAGAATTCTGATCAATAACTTAATCAAACACTTAAAATACTTTGTGCTCTTATTACAAGACCATGAAATGGGAAAATTAATATTACAAAGTAATTGAGCTAATTGAGTAATACACGATTTTTTGCCTTCCTGAGCTTTTTGTCAATTCCTTCCTAAATTGCCATCTTCTATAATTTTAATTGGCTCCCAGAACACCATGACCTTGATGCAGCAGCTACAGTATCTCAGTGATGTCTTCTACAGTTATATATGGCACTGTGCCTTCCAAATCTGTGAACTCTGAGAGAGAAGTGTGTGCTGCACAGTGCTATTTGTCTTATATCCAAACATTTCTGATTCAAGGTCTTCCAAGAAGGCTCTGATTGCCTTGGAAAGTCACCAAGTTAAAGAATCAACCCACTTTAGCAACTCACTGAGTTTCTAAGGAACTGCACTGGTGGGCAGCTGTTAGTTACATGTAATATCCTGTCTTTCTCTCGAAGCCATGATTTCGCTTGTATAATGCTCTCTCTGAGCATGGCTAGAAACATGTGCCTAAGTCAGGGAGGTTGCTTCAGATTGGAGCAATGCAAGAGCCAGCTCTGCAAACCTGGGGGATCTTTGGTGGTATCACACTACTGTTACTTGCATGGTGCTATAGCTCTCTGAAATAAATCCTGTAGTCCTGTGAGAATCAACAAAAGCCTGGTATTCAATACAAATGGGTTCTTCTAGAAAATTAATAATTCTTCCTTTGCCTCACAAGGATATCTTTCTGAGTGGAAAAACTGCCAGAGATTTAAAAAACAATCCAAAATTGCAACATCTATCTGTGCACTTGGACTCTGCAGCACTCAGCCTAACGGAACTTTCATAGGAACTTAAAAAGGAGGACTTTTTGCCACCCTTCCACATACATCCTTCACACTTTCTCATGGTGAGACAGCCCCCGCAGACTGAGATATTGGGCAGTAGAAACAGCGAGTATAAAAAGCCTTAATTGCACAAATTATTTTATACTTGTACCCTTAAATCTTCATTTCACCAGTTCAGCAGGTCCAGTACTATGGCCACTCAAGCACGTATCATATTCTCAGTGTCTTCTCAGGATGCTCTGGGAAATAATTTATCTCAAAGGGCAGAGTGATGGAATTTTTTAGACTCCACAGCAAGGTTTGGAAGAATGCTTCACTGTCACTGCAGCTCATCAGCCAGGCTCAGTCTTCAGACATAACATAATATCAACATTTGAGTTATCACCTAGGAGGAATGCCTTATTATCAAGGAGGTAAAGCACATTCCATTACATTTCCTTACAGGAAACATTTTTTTCCCCACAAGGTAGCAACAACTAGATACCTAACAGAGGTACTCCTTCTTCTCTAAAGTCAGCTGTCTTAGGCTGCAATACAGGATGTGACCAAAAGTATGTATTCTATCACCATCTGTTGAAACCAGGTGGGGTGTGATCTTTATCTCCATGGGATATATTATCTGCTAATGGGCCACTGAGTCCCACTCTATGACTGATAAAACTACATCATCCCATTGTGAGATGCTCCAGCCAGGGGAAGGAGCCAGCCTTTCCTAACTAGATAAAAACTGAGACTTGGAACACCAAAGCAGCCTTTTTTCTACTGGATTCCAGAGGAAAACTGGACCTTTCCACATCATCACTGAACCATCAGAGGGAAACTGCACTCCTTTACAGGACCACTGCTTCAAGAGAACCACATCTGTCACTCCAGGAGAACTGCAGCTACCATCACCCTGACTTGACAGCGTTTCAGGTTGTATTCTGAGTCTGTCCATGTTTTGGGTTTGTTCTTTGTAATACAGTATTTCTATTTTAATTTTCCTAGTAAAGAACTGTTATTTCTATTTCCCACATCTTTGTCTGAGAGTCCCTTAATTTCAAAATTATAATAATTTGGAGGGAGGGGGTTTACATTCGCAACTTCAAAGAGAAGCTTCTGCCTTTTTTAGCAGACACCTGTCTTTCAGACCAAGACATCAGCTTAAACACCAGCCTCCGCAAGCTACTGGGAGATGCAGCGGAAGAACAGAGGCATCATTCAGACAATCTGTGTGTCTTCATCTATGTTATGGCATGTCCCTTGTCTCTCTCTCCTGATGAGTCCTGCTATTATGTTCACCAGGTTCCACTTAATCATTTCAAATGATCTGTTCTCCAAACCTGAGCTATAGTAACTTTACACTGCAAAACTGTTTAAGCTCTCTAAAGACTTTTTGGTTTTGTATTTTTTTGGGGTGCCCCTCAGAAAACTGCTGGAACCAGAAGCATTTTAGGCTTCATGGCACTGGGAGCTCTGAGCCATCTAAGGTCTTCCAGGCTGGCTACTCAAGGGTTAGCAGTTTTAAAGACCACTCAGACTGAGCTTCCACACTCTGAAACAGAAAAAGCTGAAGGACACTTTGACCAAGGCTCCCATATGTTCAGCTGGGGTAAAAAAAGCAATGTTTCCAGCACAACTACTTCATACAGACAGCTACAGGCCAGCTAGTCCCAGACTTGCAGCTGGCACTTGTGTGAACTGCTTTCGGTGGAACTTGCTCCATTTTGAGAATATCATTGTAAAGGAAATAAACTGAAAACCTTTAATGAGTGGCAAAGCCTGGAATGTGGTAAGCTCCACATTCAAACCTCTGTCTCAAGACCTTTTGAGATACTTTGGTCTCTATAAAGAGGTTTACACCAAACTTCACCAACTTGACATCTTCACACTGAGGGGAGGATCACGGGAGGATGGACAAAGCTTGGTCCTGTGGAAAAACTGCAGCCTTTGCTCACCTTGACTCTTAAAATCTAGCAAAACCATTTGTATCAACCTACTTTTTCTAAAATTTCATTTCAGGCCCATCTGTGCAAGGCTGAAACACAATGAAACCTGAGGTGATCAGGCCCCCTGGAAGGGCGGTTGGGCTGGGGCTGTGTCACCTCAGGTGAGTGAGGAGGGAGCCCTGAAAACAGCCATGTAAAACACAAAAAACCCCAATAAAGCATGTGCCTGTCTGTGAACACATGCTTCCTAGGATATTACTTCTAACTACATTTTAACTCTTTGATGAGCTCCTCATAGGGCAAAATAGCTTAACTCCTACAAAGGTTTATAAATCAATGGCTATTTGTCACATATGGGTTTTTTAATAAAAGATGCTCCTCTTTGGGTTTTCCAGCAGGCACAGAAGGGGCAGTGATGGCAGTGCAAACACAACAGGAATCCCTGCTACTCTCCTCCCCTAGGCAGCTTGAGAGAGCAGCTCAGTGCCATCCCCTCTTTAGAGGGGACAAAAATCTGCACCCCTCCTTGGTGTGAGATGCTTCCCACAGGACACTGTGCCCTTGGCAAACAAGCAGAACCTCCTTGCCTTGCACTTTTGCTCTACCCTCCACATATGGAGGGTTTCTCCACCCGCACTCCTCATACATACCTGAACAGCATTTGCACCACTGTGAGTCTTTCAGTTTTGCTGCATCTTTAAAGCTTTAGCCCCTGCTGTGATATTCTGGTGCTTTCAAATTGTAGGGGGTATCAGTCAAAAAATAGAAAAGGGGGAAGTAATATTTCTTTTTCATCCCCCTCAGTCTCAGAATGGTCAGAACTGGAATTAATTTTATCTTGTGTAATATTTCGGATTGGTTCCTATTTTTTTCCAAGTGAGTTCACGCATTTCTTGCCACAGAAATAAAAGGTCATTCAACCAGTCAATTCTCCCTCTTTTTAAAGCGGTGAATCCCTTCTAAGGAGTGAATCGCCACCATATGGAAAGAAAGAAAATAAAACACAAAAATGTTTTCTATGGGACTGTAATCATAACTGCATGTAATTACAAAATGGACAAGGGGACTTTGGATGCCATTTGTTTGCATCAATCTTTAGGTCATCTGTTTAATTTGATTGATGAACACGGGGGGAAGAAATTAAACCAAAACTTTTATCTTCTTGCTAAAAATAAATAAAACAAATCTTGCTTTCTGCAGTATTTGTCTATGCAGCACAAACATTTGAGCAGACCGGAGGAGTTAGGGAGGAGAACAGGGAAAGGACTCAAATCACTTTTTCATAAAATAAGGCTAAAATGATCCTGGCCCTCACCTAATCCTCCACATGTTCAAAAGGAGATATGTGCATGAATATATGTGCATGTCATTATGTTGGTTTTATTAGTCATCTCTTACAGAGATTAGTTCCAAGATAAAGTTTTTGGATCCATGTCTGAACTCCAGATCTGAAGAAAAAGAGTATTCAGAATTGAATTTTTGGTTACAACTGGCATAAATGTAATTTGAATCCAGGCTTTTAATTAATTGACTGAATTTGGGTATCCTTGATTTGTTTTGTACAAAACTTTAGTGTGTCAGTTGAAATGTAAACACAACTTATTCTGCTGGAATAAAATAGAAAGTTTCAGTGTTTTTTTACTACAGTGTATTTTTTCCTATCTAATCCAACAAAAAAAAATCTTATTGGTTCAAATATTTTCAACCATTCTTTTTTAAAAGGCAAAAAGATTTCTAACTTATTGCTGGTACTCGGTAGTGTTCAAAAAAATCCCAAGACAACAAACCAATAAACAGTATAGAAGCCTTAAAGGCTGAATTATTAACACTGTATAACTGTCCTTCCCTATGAAAGGGACTAAACTTTTGTAGTCAAAACCAAAGACATCCAAAACTATTAGATACTTTAAGACACAGTTGAGAAGTTTAATGAAAATATAATTTGGACTCACTTGCATTTCAGTTCAAATGAAGAACACAAGTTCTACAGACATTATAAAAAACCCAATAAATTTTCAAGTCCATATAATGATTTTTTTAAGCCCTATTTCAGTAATCCTCATCATTTAACTTTTTTGAGGATTATTCAGACCTCAGTGATGTGACCTGAAGAAAATGGAACAGGAATGAAAGGTACTACTTTTACCTTTCTTTACTTACCACAAAATTCAATGTAATAAAAGTAAAAAACTAAGCTGTTATACGGCAGAATTATTTCACGTAGTATTAACAGGTAGATCTATAGACTGAATATTTATGCCTGTATCTATCCTTTACTACTGCCTGTATTTGTGAGATGGCAAATAAGTAAAGGGATGGAAACTGGAAACAGTATTTTCTTTCTTTTGATTAAATTCTCCATAAGAGCTATGAAGAGAGACAAGACACTCATGACCACAGCAACATCAGTACAATGGCCTGGGAGGTCAGAACTGGAAGGTACATTTAAGACACTCTTGAGATAAAGTTCTGTCATTCCAGTTTGATCTTCCCTTTTTTTAAGCTCATTCAGCTCTAGCTACTAGAAAATGTACAGGAAAATTGAGATCTCATTCTGTAACTGCTGGAGAAAACTGGGTACATTCAGGGCACAATGCATTGCATCCCTTAAAGGGTATTGCAACCTGGTCAGGAAAGTCATGGTGTGTATGTGCCTGTTCTCTCCACCGGCTATAAAGATATTATAACATTGAGTAGTTCAATATGATATGGTATTCCAAGTGTAAACACGTAAAATCAGATTACATGAATGTCATCCCCAGCTTCTTTTTGCCTGATTGATCATAATACAAGTGCAAATATTCTGGCATTCAATTAACAAATGTTTAATTTCCTCAAGTACATGCTCTGACCCTGGATGAAGAAATCTTCGAGAGTTATCACTGGTACAAGCTCAGCTGGTATTTCAAGTTGGAAGATACTAAATTAGTATTTCTAGGAGAATCTGCTGCTGACCAAAGGCATTGAGAGAAAAGCTTTCATGAGACAGCTTCAACAGAAAGACTGGCTAAGAACTTCCTCTGGGGCTAGGGAATAAAATTAAATTTTAGGGAGATTTCAGCTCAGAGTTACACCCTCCAGCAGTGAACAATAATTGAACAATAAATGAAAATACTGCCATGTTCTTCTCTTTGTATTTGGAGGAGGCATAAAAGGGAGCAAATGAGAAGTTACAATTTTGCCAGGAATTTCCCATAATTGCTATAAAAATGAGAGCTCCTTTACTGTGACACAGTAAACCCTCCTAACCTCCTTTATAATCTCCTGCTGACTTCTTCTCATGAGGACAGCAAATGTGTCACTTTGCCATTTCTAACTGGCCCTGATATGGCTTCTGCAGATGCTGGATTTAATAACTGTGATGTTTCCATGAAACAACACAGGACACATCCAGAAAGCAACGTACAAACCTATGCACATATATTGCCCATTTACAAACATTTACAAAGGCTGTGGCCTGCAGATGTAAACTAATGACTAAGGCCTGAAGCCTTCAATACCTGTTTTCTATGTGCTCTGCTATAGTACAGCCAGACTCCTAAGATCTTTAAATTACAGCATACCAAATGAAGAGCAAGTAATACTTATAACTATAAAAATATGTTGGAATATAAAATGTCAATACAATAAAACCATAAGCATTGCTTAAAGTTTACTGTATTGCCAAGCAAGTAATGCATTTTTGCAAAGAAAAAAATCCAAGTGATTATAAAATACTGGGTTGGCAGTGGGAAGGCAGTGATTTTTCATAAAACATTGATATTTCCAGTCAGCAAACACCCTGTCAGGGTCGCAAGTTGCTCAAGGTATAATATTTAATAATATCTTCTTGCATGTGGGAACTCTCATCTGACTGTCCATCACAGTAACATTACAGATTACATGGCAATCTATATAGAGAGTTTATAATAGGATAGTTTGTAAATGCTGCACTAAGAACAGAGGGCTTACACGTGTCTGTTTACTCTGAGTTATTTAGAATACCAAGAATAAAAAGTTTAACCACAGATTGTACACAGTGAACATTTAAATTATTTCAGTGAACCATGAAAAGCAGCTTTTAGTTCAGCTGGCAGCGGCTGAATTTGGAGTTACAGCTGACTCATGTTTGGTAGCAGATTAGTTGGTAGACAGTTAATTTAGCTAAGAGCAGATGCGGGCATTTGTTTTATGGAGGGTTGTAAAGCTCAGGAGCATAAATTTCCTGTGTATGCTTGAAATAATGCAGGCAGAGGTAGCAGAGACTTCCTGCCTGAGTAATTCTTTCCTCACCTTTTCCATATGAATCACTTATGAAGATAAAAGCAATGCCCATACTCCTCATGACTTAGGACTATCAAGTTCCCATTGTACAATATCCCCTCTGCTACTGACATCCTTAACTCATGTTAGGGAGGGAATTCACTCTGGAAGGGAATCCAGAGTGGCAGTATCTAAACAGCAGCCTTAAAATCCTAAGGGACAAAAAGTGCAGCATGAGGAAAAATGAGTGGGCACATTTTTCTCTCCATTTGAAACATCTGTGCCCAGTTTACAGAACAAGATAAATTCTGCTGTAGGTTTCAGCTTTGCACACATCCCTGGAAGTGTTTAAGGCCAGGCTGGACATGGCTTGGAGCAACCTGCTCTAGCGGAAGGTGGTCCTGCCCATGGCAGGGGGATTGGAACAAGGTGATCCTCAAGATCCTTTCCAACCCAACACTGCGACTACGAGGTTCTGGCTACAGGGGACCATTTACTCCTGCAGCCTGGGGTGAGACAAGTAACACTGTAGGAAAATGCAGCTACCACTGCAATAAAGTAACACAGAACAGGAATTTCCACCATTCCATCTCCATACAAATTGGGAAGAAAATATGCATTACCACCAAGTAAATAAAAATCTAAGTTTTCAAGTGCCAGCCCTTTAGAAAAGACCTCATTCCTTAAAAAGCAAAGGAAAAAAGCCAAAGCCAGGGCAGAGATTAGATCCTCCAGTTTAGTGATAAACTCAAACTCTATATGTTCAGAAAGAAAATTCCTCTGCAGAAGAAAACTGACACTTGTTTCCTGGGAAAATTTCTAAGTTGTTTTGAAAAAAAACAAGAGATCCTACATGTGTTGATAATGTTAAAAGGAAAACAGAACAACATCAAAGAGTAAGCACATTTAATTTCCTTTCATGTAAATGTACTTGCATACCACCACACACACTCTCCTTTTGATGACCAGCATTTTAACAAAAGTCATTTCAAGAAATAATTAAAAATGTTTTTCTTTCTTAAAACCTTGACTGTCAAACACAAATTGAGTTCTAACAATTAATATTAAAGGTTTGGCCAGGCCTCCCTGCAGAAAAGCTGCAGTTGTGTAAGACATTCCTACAGCTCAGCTGTTCAATGTCCCTTCTTGCCACACTCATATACATATATATGTATATGCCTATATATATATATATATCATATATAGGTCATTCGAGAATCCCTTGATGCTTTAGTGCACAGCCAGTCAGGGCAGTTAAATCTGTCTCTGCAACACTGTGATCTTGGTGAACAGTAGCTGAACACTCTTGTTCAGCTTGAGGGCACTGTGGTGGGTGACACCCCAGTTTTTCTATCACCCACTCTGGCTCTCCCTCTTCAGGACTTTTTTCCTCAAGTACACAAAGTTATCTAGAGCCTTCTGTCAAACAGCAACAATTCAAACAATTTTCTATATTGCTTGCTCACAATCCTGACTCAACTGTAAATAGATTCCCAACTGAAAGTTCACACATAGCATTTTTTGAGTTGCATTAAAGCTAGATGGATGCAGACTGACATGTACTGATGTTAAAGACTTCAAAGTACTGTACTATTGTTCAGGTATTTTCCTGCTGCAGAAATTTTGGAGGAGAGATGTTAACCCTCTCCTTAAACAAACTCTCCAGGTGTCTGAATTTGGAAACATTTTCCAGCTGGACTTAGTACTGCAAAAACACGTGCTTACCTGCTAAAGGAATAAGGCAACAGGACTGCTTAGTAAACAGGGAAGACTCTGCAGCAGGTTTCCAAGAGTCAACATGAAAATTCTTGACTGGCAATACAAGCAGGTTGAAAAAAGCCAGGCCCTTGCAAAAAAGTCATCTCTGCAACAAAAGATGAACAAGACATCAGTATTGTAAATATTGGTAATCTATGTTTCACAAGTGCAACAATAAACTCATTATGACACACAAGCACAATAATCAGCGCTGTTCTACCTCACTGCTGACTCAAATATTTCTTCTTGCACTTTTCCCTTTTCTGTTTTCTTTTCTTCATGGGGAGAAATTCATTGGCAGCAACATTAGAAGCTACACTTACCTCTAAACATGGCAAGCGAGCTTCCATGGGCACAGACAGTGCAAGCAGTTCTGTGTCCCAGCATTAAGGAGGTGACAGAAAAAGGTTTGAAATATGCTGCATAATCTACTGTGATCAGCTATGGAGAGTAGATATCCTGGAAGGTCCAAGAAAGTCTTAAATACATCACTTAGAAATACTGGGAATTCTTTCTTTAGGGCTTCAAATGATGGGTACAGTATCACTGTCTGCCTTGGGCTGCTCTTGAAGCGCCCCCTCTCAGGTAACTATTAACACAGTTAACAACCCTAGAGTGGATAAACAGATGAAGCACAGAATTAAGAATTATGTGACTTCTAACTCCAACATATGCACCTTCATAATTTAAAGATTATTTTTCCAAATAACTGGTCAATAAATATAGAACACTATTAGGAAAATCATGCATATGTGTGTGTATGGGTATACACACACATACATATATATACATACATACATACATACATATACCATATACACAGAGATACACAGTGGTATTCACGTACATCCACACTCTGAGTACAGCTCTTCATGCCTTGCACTTTGCAGAGTCACTAGTACCAACTCCAACACACTGCTAAATTTAACTAAAAATACATATATGTCTTTTCTGGCTTAGTTCATCCTGGGTATAAACCACTCTTGCTTTTGTTTTGTGACATTTCATACTCACTTTGCAAGGATGTGACTGAGTGTATTTAAAAATAGGTATTTTAAAGTTAATCTGCGCTTGAGAGAACTAAATAATCCTCTTTTGCCTCTCCACAGGTACAAGCTTCATTCTGTTACCACTTATTTTAGGTGAACTCAGAGGTGTTAGCTAAAGTCAGAGCACTGGGCAAAGTCAGTGCATTTTGTCTGTAATGTGTTCAGGAGCACAAACACAAGCAGAGAGCTGCAGAACTGGAAAAATCACTCCCAGCATGGAGGCCGCAAAGCCTTGAACTGGTATCCTAAGCAACTGGCCCAAGGCAGGGAAAGCAACCTGTCAGCAGCCTGTGGGAGATAGCATGTGAACAAGACTGACATGAAGGATGTGGTGCAAAAACACAAGGTACAAACATAGTCACTTGCCAGAGCAACAACAGCTGGACACTGCATGAGGATATGAAAAACTGCTCTAATAGTATGAGAAATCCCACTGATGTGCTTAGGCCTGAGCAGCAGATGCCTCAGCCACAGCTGATTTATAAGATGGACCTTGGTAAGTATGTGACTGATATCATCAGTATTATTTAGCTAAAAAGAGATGACTGAGACGCTTATGCTGTTTAACACCAAACTGACTGCTTTAGAAACATCCACATGACCTTGTGTAGCTATCTGCCAGAAATGTAGCATTTTAAGAAATTTTCTCAAGTAACATGAACAGAGATTTGGTTGTTGGATATTTTAGGGGGAACCCTCCTATTCAAGATCTAGGCTCTGGCCAAGCCCTGGCCCCTGCTGGTCAGGAAGTGTGCCATCAAATCCAGGAGATTCTGTGCTAAAAATATAATCAAACCACTTTTACTTGCTGACTGGGGCCTATATTCACGCTTTCAGGGTAAATTTGGAAACCTAACCTATGGGTGGATGCACTGTGTAGGATTTTCCCAATTGCTGGGAAGGGTTCTGCAGGTCCTCAGTGTGAAATGGGGCTCTCCAGTGACTGCAGACTCTGGATGATGGTAAGGTATTTAGTCAATTGGTGATGTATTTATCTTTCTCAATCACTACCCTCTTTCTCTAATACTAATGATTAGGTACATCACTATGCTTATTTTTGCTTGTTGCTAAAGCCAAGTATGTAGTTTTATTTGGTGTATCATCTTACTTTTGTGTTGCCTCAATATTCATAGCAAAGTAAGACCTTTTTTTTCCATTGGTGTCTGTGTCCTTTAAATGGCCCCATCGATTGGCAGAACAGCTCCTGACTTCAGACAGATACTATAGAGAGTACAATAGCTAATTGGGTCTCAAAAAATTAAGTGCTTATAGGTATGAAACAAGTGTTTTGCTTGGAGAACCTGCTCTGACATTTCTATGCTAGCAGATTTTAAAAAAAACCCAAAAAAGCTTCAATTTTGTCTATAATTAATGATAATTTGATCAGCCAGGATAATAAACTGACATTATAGTGCTATTCTTTTGCATTTAAGAAGGTCATTTCAGAATAAAATTCCACTGCCTTTTTTACTTTACTTTTATGATTAAAGCTCACCTACTCCATCAATGTAAGCATGAAGCATAAATTACCTTTTCTTTTTTAATTTGTGAAATACATTTATCTTCCTTTTGTCTAATATTCAGTATATCCTAAACTATGTATAGGTTCAGGAGAAAAAAAGAATGCCTAAAAAAAACCCAACTCATGATGCTGTTGCATAGAAGTTGCAGGAGACTGTAATTAAATATTCCTTTCTCCAGCTGAGCAATTGGTGCATTCTTTGGCAGATAAAGCAAATGAAGAATTCATTTATCATCAAGTATTGATGCCATCCCTTTAACCAAGCATTTTCCACAGCCAGAATTTCAGAACTGCATCACAGTTTTCTCAGGCTCATACTGCTGGCCTACACCTCCACTTCACGCCAGGAATAACAGCAACACAAGGCTCTCCGAAGAATCCATGTTAATGACCCAAAATTACCTTCAGGCTGAAGCTTTAGAAATCTGACCAGAATGGAAATAAACATGACTCCAGAGGTTTTTGGATCCTAAAGCTGCCACAAAATCCAGACTCATCTCAAACTGCGCTGAGACACAGGGCAGTACAATTTCCAGGTAAATTCTACATGTGAGGCAGAGGAGGAAAAGATGCAGTGTGGTTAGTGATGCTGTGTGGGAATTTGTTCAAAACCAAAATGTTACTCCTGGAAGAGATGACAGTTATTGAACATACAATGCTATATGCATTCAAAAATAAAGAGCAAACCCCATGACCTCTCACCACAAGTGCATTACAAATAACACAACTGTCCTCCCCTTCTAAGTGGCTGTATTATGGTATTAATTTATTTGTATGGGTGAAATTGATTTCTCATATAACATGAACTTGCTCAGTGAAGGCAGTATCTATTCCTTCTCAGTACTGACAACAAGAGCTGCTGTAAAAGTATTTCAGTTATGCCCCACTCATCATCTATTGCTCAGCCAGCTACAGCCTGAGAAATCAGTCATACAGACTCTAATTCCAGCTGTTACCATGGATGTCTTTCAATTCAGCCATGAGTGGCCAGAAAGTAAGCCTATGTCTTGGTTTGAAGTATAGGTGTCTGCCAAGGGAGGCGGGAACTTCCTTTGGAATGGAATCTTAAAAATTAGGGGCCTTTCAGGCAAAGATATGGGAAAAGGAGCAACAGTTCTTTGCTAGTATGTGTGTGTAGCAAGGCAAGCAAACAGAACCGAATCCCAGTCCCAGCCTCTCTCACTTTCCCCTTGGTGCAGTTCCAGGCACAGCCAGCAGGGTCCAGATCTTCAGTGTAGCAAAAAACCAGAGCAGCAGAGTAAAAGAAATGGCGGGGGCCAAGCAGCAGCAGTCCGGCTTGGAGCAAGGCAGGGAAGGGCTCCCTGGGAAGGGGAGAGGGCTTGAGGTCCTGGGGTTTTTTCCTGAGGCACCCCAGCAGATGGTGAAAGTTCTTTTTTAGTGAGGTAGTGATAACAAGGTCCCAGGTCAACGGCTGCTCTCACGAGCAGAGGCTCACCCCATGGCAGAAGAAGCAGGACCAAGATGGGCTTCGGCAGTAGCAGCAAATTCCCTCTCCCAGCAGCAGTTCCAACCGCCCTCCTCAGAAGCTGCAAAAGAGAGACAGCAGCTGCCCCAGCCCCTTCTTTTTCCTGCCCAATTCTCGTGGTATCTCTGCCACTCCAGACAAACCCCCGCAGATAAAAGAAGTTCAGCCAGATGCCCTCCTCCCAGAGCTTGGCCACTTCTTTATCTCTCTGTAGTACCAAGTGGTTATTCTCCCTTAGCAACAAAATGGGACAAAATCCCATGAGAGAAAGAAACAAAAGGAAGAATCTTAAACCCCAACACCCTATCATTTCAGTGACTGCATTTGACAAAAAGTGCAAGTCAAGAATCAAAGCTCTGGCTGCAAATGGTGACTGCAATTAAATTCTAATCAGCCTGGCAGGCTGATATGATCAGGGTCTGTTGTGTTAAAATCCACTGTGGCTCTATTATGGACTCTATTGCAAAATTTTAATTCGGGGCTGCAATGACAGGGCAGTGTATCGATGGCTGGGGACTGAGAAGGCCTTGGTCACTACTTATAAAATTTTGCCAGCTCAGCTCAATCAACCACAAGTGTGGGAAAAAGTACATGGGAAGAGTGAAGTGAATATAAATATAAAATCATCAATATAAAATGCACTATCAATACTCCTGGCTTTATTTTCCAAGTTACATAAATGTAGATTTTCCTTTGGGCTAATAGAGCTTTTTTTCAATGGCCTTTTATACTCCTGGCATTCCCCTTCCCTGCTATTTAACTAGTCAGCCTACAACCGGTACCAACAAAAAAACACATGGTTCAGCCTATACCTGGCTTCCCAAGCACTGTGTCTCACTCTTCCTTCCAACTTGTGAAAGACTTTTGTTCGCTTTTTTTACTATAGATAAAAAGATGACAGTATATCTTCTGGGTTTTACATCACTCATTTTTCTCCTTCAAAACAACACTTTAGTGGAATTAAAGTTCTTACTATAAATTCAAATTACAACTAAAGGATGAATTCTGGTGAGTTCTGGCTAGAGAAGATAGAAAAGCCCCTGTTGACCTTCTCTGGGGCAACATGGTACCTCAGACAGATTGCTTTTAAGGCTGACATTTCATAGCAGACTTTTTTTGCTGACAGACTGTTTCTGCTGCATGTATTCTGACTTTGTTTTCTACTGCATTAGTGACATTTATCTGCTTTTGTATCTCTGAGGACATGAACTAATGACGATCAAAACCTAAAGGAAATAATTCTCTCAAAAATCCTTTGTGCTACTCTTAAAAGAAGGCAGACGAAAAATTTAGAGAAAGATCTTCATTAAAAAGTGTCAAATCTAACTGTGGAGACAAACAAAGTACTAAAAACAAAAATAAAAATTTAAGGGGCTGATTACAGGACTAACATGGCCTAAAGGCATCAATATATGCCCCATCTTATCTCAGATTATGACTTTTTCAATACTCAAGGCTCCTGCTTAAAAGCTCTCTTCACATTCATAGCTCCAGGGGTTCATATTTACAATCTCTCTCATTCTTCAGTTCTGATGGACTGACTCCTAAACATTAAGGACTAACTGATCACAGTAACAATGATGTACAGATAACTGTCAGCCACTTACATGGGTGAGAGTGGCGATGTTCCACTTTGCAGAGAGCATCAAGTGAACTGCATTTCACAGCACCCCAAGTTTAATTCATATTCAGCTAAGTAAAAACACCTCACAAGCAAAGCTTCCAAACGCAACTGAATCACTGCCAGCATTTTCACACTGCAAGCAGGCTGTGAATTTAATCCTGGAGGGAGAAAAGCAGCCTATTTTTCAAGGGGTGAACTACAATTTAACAAAACAGATAAAAAACCATCATGATGGCAATGTTCCTCAAATTCATAAATGTCATTAAAGACTGGGATTTTTAAATCTTTCTGCACTGCCTTAGCTCTGCCTCAATGAAAATCAAGAAAAATACTGAACCATTTCAGCAAGAAAAGACTAAAAAATCCGATTCATAGTATGCATAATTTGAAGTTAAATTCACCTTTGATGTATTAGTGTCTTGTATTAAAATCAACATCCCACAGTGATTTTAATAAAACATTAAAGCTTCAGGTTAACTCAAGGAGAAGAGCTCTTACATGGGTAGGTGCAGCATAATTGGACACTAAAAGCTCCCTCTGAACTCTCCATGAGCTCTTACAGGACAAAACAGAAAGGTCTCTCCTTTGCTTTCATTAAAGCACTTGAACTCATTTATTTTTGAAGCAGCATTTAAGGGGTTTTACTGCTAGCGGATGCAGTGAGTGTAAATTAGGTCATTTTGTAAGAATTTCACTTGAGAACGCGCTGGGTCTCCCTTACTGGTTCAGTCAATTTAGGAATCTCAGAGACAAAAACTGTCAACTGTTTTCCCCCTGAATGTGAAAACTGAAAAAATCCGGATACGGTTTTTTGTGCAGCAGCCTCAAACTACCTCTGCAGCAACACTTCTCTGCCCACCACAAAAAAAAATTTAAAAAATAATTAAAAAAAAAAAATTCTACTTCGTCTTCCTTTGCTTTTATTTCTTATTGGCTTCCTTCCTCATTCCCAAGAACTGTAGGAGGTAGGAAAAGGGAACATGTGAATTTGTCCTCCTGTTTATAAGCAACTGCTGCATGGTGGAGACGTCCTGTCCAGAGTCATCCTCACCCAATGAGCCCAATGCTCAGCTTGTCTGCTGAGGTGTCAGACCCCATGTGGAAAACATCTTCAGGAATAGCAGCTTCCTATTAAGAATAACAGCAACCCTCTAAGGAGATAAAGACAGTGATGGATCTTGGGCAACCTGGACTTATAGTCAGCTTAGAGAAACAAATATCACCCTTCTCATCCAAGCCCTGCTCCTGGCATGGCCAGCAGCAAGTAAGTTTTGGAAAAGAGCATTAGGAGATGGGGAGAAGGATCTGACAGCAGAGCAGAGCCAAGAGTGACTTACAGTGCAGAAGGAATTCATAGTCTGCATGGCAAAAAGGAATTACTAAGTCACAACCCACAAACTCCCTTGACAATTTTATCTGTTGCTTTTCACACTTCTGTAGATTTGCTGAACATGTTCTCAGGATCACTAAGGTTATCATGAACATCTCTACTCAAACCACCAGACTTGTGGCATATCACCTTCCAGGAATTCACCTCTCACATGGTTCTATTTTCAAAGCCGAGCTGGGCTTACTTATTTTCATGGTAGGGAATCACAGAGCTTGACGATGCCAGCAATGACATCGGATGGACATATGCAGAATTTGTAGGGGAGTTTTATAAGAGATGCTCACAAGGCCACAGTGGCAAACAAAAAGTCTGAGTGGATGGCAAGGATTGGACAAAAGGAACAGAAAACATTGTAATTCTCAATTTCTGGGGCTACTATGACTACAGAGAAACTTTAAAAAAAGGAAAAAAAATAAAAAGAGTTTAATCTTTACATAGACAGTATTCTACCGTCATGAATCTTGAAAACAGAAGTAACTCTCACTTGCATTTAACAGTATGAGGGAAATAGGGAAAAAAATGAATAATAATATTAAGTAAGCAGTTCATCCTAAACTCATTAGAAACGGCTTTCAAGTCTGCAAAGAGAAATTTAAGAAATTATGCCACCACAATCCCTTATGCCCCTCCTCCTGCTTTTCCAAAGCAAGGATGATTTTACTGTTGCTGTGTAAATCCTGAGTGGTATCAGCTCTGCTGCCAAGGAAGGTGAAGCTTCACTGAAGGTGCCAGATGATACTTTCTGCTCTAGCAGCCTTGCAGATTTTGAAGAAAGGCAGCAAATAGCTGGGGGCAGCAACTTCTTATATTTCCTCTGACATTTCTTCTACATTCTGAGACTCAGATTCTGACTCTGCATGAGATGGCAGCTGTTTAGTCAAAAGCTTTCCCAAGAAACCCAGAAATATGAGAACACAGCCTGCATCTGCTGACATTCTCAGAGCACACTACTGCCTGAACTTCTTGAGAATAACAGGAGAATAACAGTGAGGATGATATGCCTGGACATCAGAGAACAAATTACTATGGGAGAAGACAGAGCAAGTCTCTCATCTCTTAGTTCACTAAGTCTTGGGTGGTATGAGTATAGGGCTTGGAGTTATGCAGAGGTTGGCAAATTCACGGCTCCACTGATTCTCCATAACTGAAACCAGCCAGAGGCTAGATAAGCCATACACCAAAGTTAGGACTTGGTGTGCTGAAGGCAGTATGTAGGGAATGGTTTTGTGGGAAATAAACTAACAAAAAAAGAAGAGTTGAACAGAAGTAGCAGCATTACAGGGCTATCACAAAAAGCACCTGGATTAAACTCAGTTATCTTTTTGTGCTCCCGCCATCACTAATTGATAGTCCTCCACTGCAAATATGTGATGTAAAGACTGCATTCCATCACGACCTCTCTGAACAGTTATGAGACACCTTGAGCCCCTAAACCATATTCAGACTTTCAGTAATGACTCAGTTGCACAGCTATCAGCAGGGATTAACAACTGCCTGAATGGCTCTTCAGGCTCAAGAAGGGACACTTGCCAGTGACTCATTTCTGGAAAGTCTTTATCATCATTAATAGCACCAGGAGAGGGGTATCCAAAATTGTGTTGTGTCGGATTTTTCTTTTTTTAGGTTGGGTACACAAAGTATTCTTCTATGGATGTCAACAGTACTGGATTGGGACCCAGGGTGTCGTAAGACCACATCAAAGAGCCTGTGGCTCTGGGAGAGACGTAAAGCCCACATTCCTTGCCCTGGATGAATCTCTCAAGTACCTCGAGTGCCCAGTTGATATTTCAACAAAGGTATTTATAGCCATTCACAAAAAGCACATTCTACCTTTGGAATTTTTGTTTAGTTTTGTGTCTGTTACCCTGCAGTTCATGCTCGCCTGTTTTCCACAACACTTGATGTAAAGAGCATTTTCTTCACAATTAAAAGGAGAGCATCTTCCACATATCCTGGGAGCATTGGGACTATCAAACTGTGCAGCCCTGGGTAGCAAACAGACCCTGAGCTAATGAAGCATTTAAACACATCCTTAACTAATTTTAAGTACAGTAGTAGTACCATTGTAACTCCAGCTGGCCATTCCCCTTTGTTTTTAGATAACCTATCAATGTTCCAAAACTGACTGTGCTGCAGACACAGGATTTGGTCCAGAAAAAGCACGTGCACTGAAATGTCTGGATCCCACTTCTGAAGAGAAGTGCAAATCAAAAAAGAGAGAGGATTCTTAAGGTTTTCAAGCAGCTAGACGATTTGCTTCATGATAGATTTTGTGACCAGGCTATTTAGTAGCATTAGTCTTCAGCTATTTGCATTCACCATACAAGTTATTTGGCTGTCTGCACTGAGTGGAGAGATAGCAACCTGTCAATGGCAGAGCAGTTGCACCACTCCAAGCAGACAGATAGTGAGGATACAGCTCAGTTCTTTCCTCTGTTTATTTTCCTCCCACCATCTTATTTTATCCAACCCCCCTCTCTTCCCCAGTTCTTTCAGCAGGGGAAGGAGATCTACTTGGACCTCAGTCCTTAAAGAGCAAATTATGTTTTCGATCCAATTACTTCCTGAGTCTCTGTAGTAGAAATCTGTCCTCACCCCAGACAGAATGCAACTGCTGTTGCACAGCTGGTCTGGCACCAGCAGTGCTGGCAGATGAATGGCAGGCAGGTGTAATGTCATTTGGCTCACAAGCTACAAAGAAATCAAACAAGAAATCCCTGCCTGTTGCAGAGGAGAGTGTGATTTGGAAGGTGTTCCTGCAGCGTGGCTGGTGGTTTAATCAGAGAAAAGCTTAATGGACAAGTCCACTAATTCTTGGATCATGCCAGCTAGCATTGGGCATTTATTGGAGGACTGAAGACTCTCAGATCCTCACTGGCATCTAGCTGCCATGGTTCTGGGCACACAAATATAAATGCCCCAGGATCATCTTGAGGGCAAGACTCAAGATGAATTAAAGATAAATAACTAACCACAAAAAGAAGGTAATAAGAGGAACCCAAATTCATCAATATAAAGAACAACTTAAGACTTCTTCCCCCTTCTCTTCACTTGATAAAGCAACAAGTTAACTTGGACCACCCAACAGCTTGCCAGCTTGGCTGAAGCTCTACACAACTTCAAGCTTTTTAAAGTAAAACCCTTTTCAGTCTGGGTGATAGTGTCTTTTGCCTCTCCATTTTCATTTGCCAGGTTGGCCTCAGAGACTTTCAGGTGATGTCATTCCTACCAAAATTTCCAAGACCACTGAAATTTTCACACATAGATGGATGAATGAGTTTGTTTCCAGCAAAGGAAGAGTTATGACCTACTGAGAGAACACAGTCTTCCTGTCACTAACATGGAACTCTGTGAGCTTTGTGAGCCTGTATGAAAGCACATGGACAAAAAAAGACACTCAGCATCAAGCATCAGCTTCTCACCGGGCAAAATGGAGGAAAAGAGCTGATAGAAAAACATTACCATTTGGAGACGAATGTAAAGGTGAACATTTTGCAGACTAATACATTATCCAAGCTCACAGGAACCCTCCAGCTCTTCCAGAATCATTAAATAGATTTATCTAAACTAGTCTCTAAGCTTGTGCTTGGACACTGTCTCCCTGTGCAAACAGATCCCTTAGTGGGAAGCAAGCAGGAGGGTTAAAGCAGTCACCAGCACAGGGATGCCTCCTGCCTGGCCAGAAGAGGAGCAGCCACAGCAGAACTAAAACACGACCCTCACTGAAACATCTCCTATCCACAGGTTAATCTGAGCTTTTTGACGTTACCTCAACTGGTTCTGTTCTGCTAAGCAGACACATGCAAGACTAACTGCTGACAAAGCGGCATTACCAAACAGCCAAGGCAAGAGGGCCTCTCCATATTTTAACTGGAAGCAGTATTTTGCAAAGTCGATGGCAGTGCAGCACCTTTGCTGTGCTTTATCTGAGCCATCCATCAAAAGCTCAATGCAATTTTTTGATGCAGCAAGAAGAACCCAAGCCTATGAGCTTTTTAAACACTAGTTCCACGGCCCTGTTGCAAGCAGGTGACAACCCTGTGCAAGTAGTAGAAGTCACTTAAAACCTCAACAAAACTTCAACAAAAGATTATACAGTTGAAGAGTTTTCAAGCTTCCATGAAAACAGAGGAAACACTAGAGATCTGATATGACAAGTAACTGAAGAATAACACAATTTAGACTTCAGATCCAGTGGCACAACCCAACCAGAAGATTTTGCTACATATGAAACCAAAACCTGGAAAATCTTACAAAATTACAATAGCAAAAATTACGTGATAACTGAAGAGAAGAATCTCGGTATTAAGGCATACTGGGGAGCTTGTTGAATCTGTGATGGTGGACAATACTAACCAGTAAGAGCTCTAACCTTCACAAAATGCTATCGCCCAACCTCTGCTGAATTAGAGAGCACTGTTCTCCACTCCTGCCCAGCAGGTCAGAGAATAATGCTTGAGAAGCTGCCTAGAGTCCAGGCAAAGCAAACTAAGAGAGAAAACCCCCCAAAAAACTAACCCCGAACCTAAAAGATGCTCAAAAGCCTGCACAAACCTAAGCACCATTTCCTAGACTTTTAATTCAGGGAAAACTCTCTCTGACCTCCAAGAGCAATCACGTCTCAGTAAAAATTAACTGCAAGTCAGGCAATTTTCCCCCCTGACTTTACTGAGCAGGCTCCTAAGCATTTACCAATAGCACAAAAGCAGTTGTATTGAAGATTCAGAATTCTTATTTCTTGGGGTTTTTTTTGCATTCTTCTCAAACCATGGAATCTCAGTCACAGACTCACAGACCAAAAATCCAACAGAGGCAGATACTGTGAAAGAACAAAAAAATATAATTAAGCATTAAGCAAAAACAGAAGCACATGTTCTCCCAGGATACATTCTAGGCACAATCCTTTATGGGTAACTAAAGACCAGTGAAATCATTTCCACAAAATCTCACAGCAGGAAGCCAGATAACTCAAAAACAAACCTCAAAACTCCTATATCACCTCATTTTCAGACACTGAGGGAGAAAAAGGCATTGCAAGATGTCACAAAAGTCTGGTGGACTCCATTTATGACATGCTGAGTCAGCATCTCACTAAATACCAAAGACATCACTGATATGATGATAAGGCAGCAGTTTCCAAGGAGAGATGGGCCAGATACTTGGTGCCACATTCTCCACATAGGATCAGTGCAGCTTTTTTAATTCCTCAGCAGCACTTTACTTAAAAGTAATTAAAAAATTAGTTCCCTGCCTCAAAACTAATTCTGAAGCCTAAGAAGAAGCTGAAAGACTACTATGAATACTGTATGGCTGCTATTAAATCCTGGGCTTTCCTTCAATGTGTTTAGTCTACACACATACCAGAAATATCCTGATTTTGCAGAAATATTGATGGGATTATGTTTGGTAGCTCTCATCTGCTAAATAAAGAGCAGGAGAAAAGAGACAACCTTTCTAAAAGATTACATTTCTGCCATGTCAGTGATACTCAAGGAAATGAAAAAAAAAACAAACCAAAAAGCAACAACAAAACAAAACAAACACGCAAACAAACAAAAAAACAACAACAACAACAAAAAAAAACAACCCCAGACAAAAGGAGCCCTAAAAAGTGAAAGACAAAATCAAAGGAAAGGGAACCACTCCCTCCCTTCCAGCCCTCCAAGTCCATTTTCTGCAGGGATGGAGCAGTCTGTAGGCAGGCCTTAAAGGGCTGATTTAATATGCTGCCTATCTAAGGTGGTGGGATTTGACCAGACATCTTCAAGTTTTGGTAAAGAAAAAAATGCAAGAGCTCCTCTTGCCCTGCCTGTCCTACTACAGTAACAGAAAAAGGATGAGCTGGATCCAGCATAATATTAAAAAAAAAAATCCAACAGAATTAAAGAAGAGTGTAAGTGCACTTTATTTCCCTACATAAGTCATTTTCAAGCCTTGAAAACTTGGGTCAATCCCTCTTATATGTATTTGTTTCTAATCTTTACTTAATTTGACTTCTACTTTGGTACAAAGCTGAGAAAAAGGAGGCAGATAAAGGTTAGCAGAGAATGTGAAATCACCTGCAAATGAGAGATTAACATAGAGGACTTTGTGCTCATAGAAAACATACAAAGAAAAGTGACAGGGGAGATGCTGCCAGGGAACCATGAAAGCACAGCTAACAGCATACTGCAGGAGGCAATAGGCAAATACACCAGAGGGAGTCAAGGATTTTTGATTCAGTAAAAAGCTCTGCTTGTTTCTGTTTGAGCACAAATATTTTTTTGTGTAACCAGAGGACCACCAGGCTTGGTACTCCCATAAGAGGAAGGCTTTTCCCCCAAGATGCCATTAGCCAGACTGCACAAAGGCATTTTGGTGGCTGAACTAGAAATAACTGAAATGAAGGCCACTAAAGGTGATGGGTTGAAATGTTGAGTTCTTAAACTGAGTTTTTAAACTGCTTTAGCTTCACGGTGACTTCAGAAGACCCAGGTTTTCTTGGGAATCGTTTCTGTCTTTGTTTCCTGCGGACATTGTCCCCTACTGTCTGACCTTGCTGGGACAAGGTACAAGGGCACAGTAAGATGCATCCAGCTGTGCTGTGCCAGTATCCATCTTTTGCTGAGGTACCAGACAGCAGCAATGCACTTCACTTAGGTGAGATACTGCAGGGCTGGCTGTTCCCTAAGTTATTACATTCATAAAGGATTTAGTAAATATTTCCCTTGTATTTCTTCAGGCTTGCAATATTTGCTCTTATATTTAGTAGAAAGTAAAAGACTCCAACATGACCCAGAACCTTAATTCACACGATTCTATCTTTTAGGCTGTTGCACAGCTCCATTCATTAAAATGGGCAACAGAAAAACATAACCCCAGAGAGTAATAGGTTTACTGTAGTAATTTACAGTTCTGACGTGCACTGTGGGGTTGGCTGGAAAGGTGGAAAAAGGCTGACTGGCAACGTAGAGGAAAACCAATCTGGGCTGCAGATGAGTGGGAAGACATTGCCACTCGGGTAGAGAAGCTCCCTGTGAAAGTCCGTCATGTGGATGCCCATGTTCCCAAGAGTCGGGCTAATGAAGAACACAGGCACAACGAGCAGGTAGATCAGGCTGCACAGATAGAGGTCTCAAAGATAGACTTAGATTGGGAACACATTGGGAGAAGTGTTCCTAGATCGATGGGCCCACGATGCCTCAGGTCATCAGGGCAGAGACGCCACCTATAAGTGGGCACAAGACTGAGGGGTGGATCTAACCATGGACAGCATCTCTCAGGTTATTCATGACTGTAACACGTGCGCTGCCATCAAACAGGCCAAGCTGGTGAAGCCCCTCTGGTATGGGGGGGCGATGGTCCAAATATAAGTATGGAGAGGCCTGGCAGATTGACTATATCACACTGCCTCAGACCCGCCAAGGCAAGCGCTACGTGCTGACCATGGTTGGAGACCTACCCTGTGCCCCACGCCACTGCTCGGAACACCATCCTGGGCCTGGAAAAACAAGTCCTCTGGAGACATGGTACCCCTGAAAGAATTGAGTCAGACAATGGGACTCATTTCAAAAATAGCCTTATAAACACCTGGGCTAAAGAACATGGCATCGAGTGGGTGTACCATATTCCCTACCATGCACCAGCAGCTGGGAAAGTGGAATGGTGCAATGGTCTGCTTAAAACCACCTTAAAGGCACTTGGTGGGGGGACTTTCAAGAACTGGGAGATCAATCTACCAAAGGCCACATGGTTAGTGAATACCTGAGGTTCCACTAACCGAGCAGGCCATGCCCAATCAGAGCCCTTGGAAACACCAGATGGAGATAAGGTCCCAGTGGTACACCTGAGAGGCATGTTAGGGAAAACTGTCTGGCTGAACTCTACCTCCAGCAAAGACAATCCTGTTCGTGGGGTGGTTTTCGCTCAAGGACCAGGTTGCACTTGGTGGGTGATGCAAAAGGATGGAGAGACCCGATGCATACCCCAAGGGGACCTTGTTCTAGGGTGAACTATCTATGATACTGCGCCTGTAACTGCATGCATGTATATAATTTAACGGTTTCCATGATGTAGCACTTTGTCAGGGAAAAAAATCGGGGTGGATAATGTTGGGGGTTGAGTGTTTTTCTATTACTGTATCAATTTAAAGATTTTTTCCCATTATCATGCCAATGGATCTGACCGGGTTACAGCCAGGATCTTTGATGACTCTAGACAAAAGGGGGAGGTGGGAGCGGCCTCCGGAGTGGCCTCTCGTGCTTCCGTAGGGGACTCGTGTTTCCGGGGAGCTCGGAGAAGGCCGTCCTGTCTCCAGCCCCACGCGGTGGAACACAGGAGAGCCAGACCCCCTGTGATCACCAGCCATGCCTCTGCAGACACAGCTGATCACCCGGCCACAAAACGGTGAGCGAGGAGCCGCCCGCTCCAGCCCGTTCTCACCCGAGACCAACGTCGCCGCTGCAGCCCCCTCCTCCCCTCCCCTCCTCCGCTCCCGTCCGCCTCTCTGCAGCAGCCGGGCTTTGCTCTGCAGCACCGTGGACCGAGCACAGAGAGCATGCCTGCAGCTAAAGAAGGGACTGGAACCGAATTATCTGTTCTGTTTTGTTGGCAATTCTGACAACTGCTGTTGTTTTGTGCTTGTACGGTTAGATATATTAGTAAAAGAGCTGTTATTCCTACCCCCTTATCTCTGCCTGAGAGTCCTTGATTCAAACAATTATAATACCTGGGGGGAGTGGAATTAAAGCCTCTATTCCAAAGGAAACTTCTGCCTTTACTGGCAGACGCCTGTCCTTTCAAACCAGGACAAGCACTCACATGCTAAAGATTTCTCTTCTCAAGGTAGAAAGATAAGCACTTTGCTATAGTCAGCAAAAGAAAGTCTTTTTAAAGTATAATCAAAGCAAGTCTCTCTCTCTTAAACAGTTTCAAATGTCCCCTATGACTTTGCAAATCCTGACCAAGGGCACAGTCTTGCAGCACACTGTGATGCTCAGTGGTATGAACTGACTTCAAATTCCATTAAATCCACTATTTTTTTCCATTCTTTATCAGCTTAATAAATCAGCTCCACTGCTGTCTCATTCATAGAGGCAGGCAGGAAATTGTGCATCATAGCAGATGCAGGAGTTAGAAAAAACCCAAAACACTAATAAGGGGGAACCAAAGCAAACGCTTTTATTTGCTGATATCTGGAATCTTTGAATGTATGCACAGAGCTCTGCAACCAGCCAAAGCAGTAGCAATGATTACCCAAACTCCCTCACGTCCCTCCAAGAGGTCTCCTAATTACTGCGGCCATCCCAAACCACAACCTGCCTCCAGACCATATGGGATCCCGTAAAGAATTGGGGTATACCCAAAGATCGGACCACTGCCCCAAGTTATATATATATTGTTCTCTAGAGCTTGTGGATAGAAAGCCATTCTGAGCTCTTCAAGGCTCTACCAAATATATCTCACCAGGTTTTGCAATACTTAGGTGGATCAAACAGGAATCCCAAGTTATTCCATTGGCCTTCAGGGCTATACAGCATTCTACACATTCCCTGTAAGAGCATGAAGCAAGGAGTATCCAAGGGTATGTCCCAGAGTTTAAAGCTGCATCCAAACTTCCCAGCAGCTTATGGCCACCTCAAAGAGGCCATCCAGGGTCTGGTGCACATTCTCCTAGCTGAAAAGGATGGCAAGCCTCATACATATTTTTCAACAGCTGCGTCAGTACAAGAAATATATCATCTAGATGCATAATGTGTGCTTCTGCTATTCCACTCAATTCCCCAAACAAGGTTACACCAAGCTCTAAGAGAGGACACACGGCACACCCAGGAGAGCAGTGGCTGCTGGTTTAGGAGTAGTGGCTCAGCTATCACGCTCAATCTGTAAACACCATGCGTCCGTATATTTATCCATGTACATCTGCATGGAAAACTAAAGGAAAAACAAGGAATGCTTAAGAACGCTTAATAAATTCTTAGGGAAGAGCCTAGTTCATGCCCTAACATCCACAAGCTCCATGCCTCTGAGCCCCTCCTGCCCACAAAATTGCTCTCCAGCCTCAAGTCTTCAAAGAGTTCAGAGTGCTCCACACACAGGAGGTCTGGGTTCAGCAACGCAGTGATTTGCAATTTCAGTGCTTTTATCATTCTTTGTGCCCTAATAGACTTTAGGACAAGAAATTAACCTTTCTAGTTTAACCATCTGTGAGGGAAGCAGGATATCCTTCTACACAGGATTACAAGATATTAGATTATTTTAGTTTTTAAAATGTTTTTCTCCTTTTGTTTAAAACTGTGAATGGAGAAGCTGTTGAAAGGCAAGCAAACAAGAAGGCTAGTAGGAGGGACACTCAACTTCAAAGCATCTATCAGCCCATTTGCTTGAATGAGAGGAAAAGCAAGGAAGAAGACAGGAAAGAGCATCACATTTTTGCCTATGCATGCAGATGATAGGTAGTCTTTATAAACCTAAATTCTTGCATCTTCCAACAAGCACAATAATTTTTTCAGCAACAATGGTGCTCAGCTTTAACTATTATTTCCCTAAATTGAAGATTTACTTTCTAAATGGTGCTGAAGTGGCAACTGAGTGTCAGTAGAGGTCTGAGTACAAGGCAGTTAAGAGGAATCTCCCTCATTTAGCCATAAAAGGAAAGTGTTAATGTGCAAGGCAGGGAATGCACTTTGCTTTGTGTTTATTCTCAGCCTAGCACAGGGTGGTCTTAGTGCCTCAACTCAGGGATTTAAAGGCACCAAAAAAAAAAAAAATCACCAATAAACAATAGATACTAAGACAGATAGATGAGGAACTGGAACTATTTGTTAAATAAACATGACAAAGCCTAATAGAATTAGCATCTGTGGGACGTTCCATATGCTGCAAAATAATTAGCAAGGCCAGAATTAAAATGTGAATGATCAAGAAACCTTCATGAGAATTCAGGGAAGATCTCAATGTATTCGGAGAGAAGTAATAGCTCTGCAATTCAGTTACATCTCCCATTAAGCACTGTTAAAAACTCCATGAAAGGGAAATGAAGTTAATTGAATTTAAATCAGCTAATAAATATTTTTTTGCATACTCTTTTTCCAGAAAAGAAAAATTTAAAAAATTATGCCAGGAGTGTATTACCAATATCAAAAACAGCAAAAGAAAGAATTTACTGTACATGAGTACAATAAGCTAAGCATAAATCTTGTATCTTATTAATGTCTGGGATAATTCTTCAAATCAAATATTCAGGTAAACTGGGAAATGGTGACTGAAATATAGTATACATGGGAAAAAGGTTAAATACCTTTTAATACCTGGATTAATATTTGCTGTCTGTGTAACTGCAGACAATGCTGGTAGTCATACAAACACACACTTAAGCCTGAGTATCTCCAGGAAATAGCTTAATAATGATAAATGAACAGAAATCATGCAGAATACAATAGAAAATCAGCTCACACTGAAATTATACATGACAGAATTAATTTGGGAAGCATGCTGCAATGCCAAATTTGATTCATAGAAGCAAACCTCACTAATTCGGGCCAACATCTGGCTTCTTACCTGAACTTTCCAAACCGTTTCTCAGTTATACAAAACTGGCTTGGATATTTTATAAGAACCAAGTCTCTCTCAAATTTTCCACTATCATCAAGGATGCCAGAATTACCACAAGAACGTATTTTTCCTGGCACTGTGAACTGGACTTATTCAGAATTCACTGATAGGTGTCCTGGTTTGAAAGCCAGGTATCTGCCAAGAAAGGTGAACTACACTACAGGATAATTTATACCAGGAACTTCATGAGTAGTGGTTTTGTTGTGCCAGTCCAAACAAATAATCTGTTACATCTGATAACCCACCAATAGCAGCCTTTGCCTAGCCCTCCACAGCAAATATGAAAATAAATTTAGAAAAAAAACCAAAACACCACACAACCCAGCAAAACAAACAAGCAAAACCATGCCAACAAAGTCTGGTAATGATCAGTGCAGCAGTCAGGAGTGCGCAAACACTTTGCCCTGAAGTTCTTAGAGCCCATATTTTAAAAACTAATTGTTTCTATACACCCAAGTTATACCTATGCAGACAACAGTGGGCATTCTTTTAAAGAGAAATTAGGAGGCAAAATTTATTTACCTGATAATCACCATATCAAATCAGTTTTCTGGCATTTCTCTAGATCAGGTTATAGAACTTTAAAACAGGAAAAAAGTGTCCTTCTAGTCTTCCTGGAGAAAGCCTTAACAGAGTATTTTACAGAAAGAAAAGTTAATACAATGTTGAAAGGAAAACCAGCAGTATTGCCTTTCAGAGGGAGTGGATGAGCATATCCAAGGTGGCCTAACACAGCATCTGGAAGTTGCTTAACTTCTCTCAGTTTTCTGATTTCCTTTGCAACCAAGACAGCAAAATCTCAGAATTTCTTTTCTTCTAAATCTTCACTACAAATGGATGACACAGGAAGTGAAAACCTTATTCCAAGTCACCAGATAAGGAACTTTGGTGACTCAAGTTACACTTAAAGAAGCTTATCCTCAAACCAGAATTGTAAATGCTTGTCCATATATTACCTGCCTGCCCTTCAATAAACCATTAATGCTGAAGACAAATAAACTGTCTCAAATTTTTAAAGCAGCCACTATGAATTAGAATAAACATACTCCTCCCTATCTAGCAACAACATACCATCTTGGAGCCCTTATAACTCCACTAGTTCTGCAGGAAGAGCATTTATATAAACTCTTAGTTTATTGTGGGATATAACAAATTTAGTGAAGGAAAGATTGCCTGTTACAACATCAAATCACCAAAGAGACACAGGTTATCATAAATTGTACTTCTCAGTGGTCTGATCAGACTGAAACAGAACAATATCACAACTTTGCAGTAACACCATAAAGCCCAAAGCTGCACAACCCTCTGAAATGGCTCTTCACACTTTAGCAACAAGTCGTGCCTATTACTGGGCTCAGCAAAGGAAGAGGCAACTGCTGACCAAGACTAGTCATTAAGGCTTTTTTGCCAGTAATGGCTGAAACTTAAATGGCTGTTGCTTTTCAGTTTCTCTCTAAGAGAATAATTCAGCATGGGTCCAAGAACACAAATTAACAAAGACAATGCAAACCCAGTAATATTTCTAGCCCAGCCTGCTATGCTCACCACTTCTATCACTTGCTTTCTCCCATATTCCCTCACCACATGATCAGAACAGAGTTCAAGATACTCCAGCATTTGTTTTACAGAATAACAGCAGACGTGCCAGCTGCCAGCAAATGCTCGTGTACTTCCTGGATCAGAGGCTAAAGGTGAAATGAGACCTATTAATTCATTCATACAAATCCAAGCTACCAGGGAATGATTGCCCTTCCAGCAGACTACAGAGGGGGGCTTAGCAGCCAACTCCCAACAGAGGACCTGGCTTTGTTTCCAAAACCTCTACCCTAATCCTCAGCCAGGGAAGATGTGACTCCAAATGACCAGCCCTGCAGAACATTTTTCCCAGTTCTATGTGAGTGTTACACAACACGAAATGTTACCACCATTTTTCATGGAAGATTATTCAGCATCATTGCAAGCAGCTTTTCTTAATGTTGAAGTTACCTTCTCTTTTGCTGTCCATTATGTCTAATCGCGCCCTCTTGCAAAGGCTAACATATTATGTTTCTTGAGCAATCATACCTGAAATCAATGGAGTCTTTACCTCTCAGATAATCTATATATAAAGTATGCTTAATCATTCCTCAGAAATAAGTCACTTTGCTCTCCTAATCAGCTCCTTCCATTCCCTAAGAAAATTTCCAAGGGCAAGTATTTACAGTTATGCCAGGGAGCCAAAAGCATCCACACTGCATATGTAAAGCCTCCTATTCATAACTCAGATATTGTGGACCACTGTGCTGTCAGTACTAGTGCTGCACTGCAGCAGCCACAGCCAAGCAGATTTGCTCTAGCCCTGTGACTGCAGGTGCTCTTTCACACCTAATACGCACATTAACCTATCAATAATTTTCTTCTCTTTCCAACCCTCAGTCTCACAGATTGTTCTGCATCATTGGTCTGTCTGCACAGGGACAGTTTATCGCCAACAACTGCAGGCACCTAAGTTTGACACATGAAAAGGTAAAACCCACCAATCTCTTCTGATGCCTTCCATGGTATTTTGACAGAAAGTAAACATCTTTCAAGTGAAAATATCTCAGAATTCTAAAATTGACATCCCATTTGTTTTCAGAACTAGTCTTCATTTCAGATCCATAATCATTAAAAGAAACAATCTTCAACTCAATAGTCTGAGCAGAGGAATGCCCAGCACCACTGTGGCGTTTTCAGTTAGCTGTCAGGTTTCATTTAGCTTTCTGCACTGGTCCTACAGCTTGGTCCGCCTGCAAACTTCAAATGCAAATGTATTACCAGGATGGCATAAGAGAACAAGACCAGAATTTTTCCTCACATGATACTCCTCACTTGGTTCCATTCAATTCCCTTTTCCTCATTCCCACACACAGAGATTTGCTGCTACTAAAAAAACGAAGGCTTAAACAAAAAAATCCTACTATTTTTTCGCCTCACTCTTCTGTTTAAACAAACCTAAACCACAGCTTAAATAATGCTTTATAATTGCCTATAGCTCCAACATGAGACACAGAAAAGGCAAGGAATTTCTTTAATAGAAAGGAATAACTTAATTCAAATCATTCCCATACACTATTTTTCATCTTTTAAGAGCTAAATATGCACTATCTAATTAATTACTCTTTTAGCAACACATCAAACTCATTGGTCTTTCTCTATGAAATGGTGGAAAGCAAATACTTCCAACAGAACGTGCGGCTGGACAAGCATTTGTCACTTTTTCTCTTCTTTGTGCTCAGTGTCGATGAGTCCTGGGCCACAGGTATAGGCAGCTCTCATAATTCAACAGTTCCTTGAGAGGCTGTGACAGGGCTATTAGAGAGGCAAATTTTTCACTGAAAGCTTTTATGAAGGCATTTATTGAGCATTGACATTGAAGGACTTCAAACAGTGTTAAATGATCAGAACCAGATCTAATAGTTCTCCCCTGGTGCAAAGATGTTGTCACCGACGTGTGAGACCAGCCACTCATGTAAATGGAGGCACAACCTCAACACAGCTCAGCAGTTTGTGCTGAGCTACATAGGATCAGAACACATTCTAGAAATTATATGGTACAGCTAAACAAGCCCAAATTTTCACTTTAAAGAACAGCTTTTCGATTTGTGTTTATGATTTATTATCAAACACATTCACAAAAGTGATATTTTAAAGGAAAATAAAGAAGTAGGCCAGGTCAGCAAGCATGAATGATCCAAGAGTCCATCTCTGGACCAATCTATCTTGCCGCAGTTAATATCCATATTTAACTCTCCTGTTGAAAGAGGAAACACTATTTTTAGCCATTACCTATTACTTTTGTTCAGCGATTAAGTGCCACATACAGTTCTATTACTGTATTTACAGACCTATTCATCAATTTCGACTGCTTCTACATTACAAAAAAAAAAAAAAAACTTAAGTAATTTTACTGGCATGCCTTATTGTGGCTAGATTTTACAACTGCATTTCTATCTGTTGCAAAAATTAAATGGAAGTGCCTCCAGAATGGAAGTGATAGGAGTTATGACTGCAACCCAAGAATCAGATTTTTTTAAGTGCTCAGGGTATGATTTTCTTACGTGTTGATGATTGAGAACTTGGCTTACAACAAACACATTTCCCTCACTGTCTCCCAAAGTACTCTGGATATAAAAGTCAGAATACTGAAAAGAAAGACCTGAAAATCTACCAAATACAAGCTAGGAGTGTTCAAAATCTGGCTCTGCCTTGGGTGATGAGCAAGTACTTCTGGAAATTCCTCTTACACTCTGTCTGCTCGGCAATATCTTTTTTACTGAGTTCCACTGGGACTGTCTTAATTCCATACTCCTTCCAGAGTTTTCCCTAATTAGATTGTTAATAAGAAACAGCGAGATAAAGCACTAAGTCACTCAATCAACTATGTATATTATAGATATGAAATCCCTGCCAATACATGCTTCATAATAAACCACTTATCACTAGACTACCACAGAGGAGCAAGGCTTATACACTGTATTCACCTGACCCCTAGAATTAAGTTTTAGCTCTGCACTGGCTACAGGAGAAGTCACAAGCAATGAACAGCTTTGCCAGGCAGTACCACAGCTCTACATTCAATACACGCACTAGACGACAAGTGTGTGCATTATTCTATAGCTGGCCTACAGCAAACTATTCCTTTAATTAAAGTTGCAAGAAAGCTGCCTAATCATCACCTAACAATCATCTTTTCCTAAAAGCTAACAGACAGAAGCAAGATAAGAAATGACAAGAATTTGTTTTAAATGAAGCATCAAAATTTAGTTTTAGACTTATCTTCTATTATTCCTCAACCTGTTAGAAAACACAAAACCTGACTGTTTCCTGCAATTTACTATGACTTGCTTACAAGTATGCTAGCTGGAAATGATAAGCATTAGGAAAGCTAAACAATTTCATTTAACCATTTTTTAAGGTTGTTTTCTCTTGTTGCTTCTGCAATATCAAAACACAGGCACACATCCAGCCTAATACATTCCTGAAGAACACGAGGACACCCGACGCTTACCAACGATCACTTACAGCTGCCAAAACCAACAGCGACCGCGCACACACGCACATACTGAAAGGGACAAGCCCATCTCCTGCAGGAGCCATGGGAGACTGTGCACTTTAGGGTGGAAACATGCAAAATCATTCTACAAAAAATATTTTACTCATGCATGGAGGTCTTACTTGCGTGAATAAAGCTTACAGCAGCCAGACCACAGGAATCACATTTACAGCCAAGTCCAGTTACCTGAGATCGCTATTCCAGACTGAAAGAGAAGGAGAGCAGTGTCTGCACAAACACTGAATATTCACGCAGGGAGTAAAACCTGGGAGCTCCAGCATTCCCAGGGAGCTTCCGAAAGACTGCCAGGGCTGTGTCTCAGCGCAGCTCACAGCCATAAACAAACCCAGGAGACCCCCGCGCCCGCTGCTCTCACCGAGAGCCCCCGACCTTCCGCCGCCTGGCCGGGGGTGCTCGAAGCCGCTTCCCGAGTTCCCGACACCGCAACCCACGTCCGCCGAGGCGGGGGCCAAGTATAGACCTACTCCCCCTTCGCACAGCTTTCCAGGGCGAGCCCCGGGTTGATAGACCCGGCGGTGGTATCATCCGCTTCCTCCGGACCGCATGACCCCCACTCACCGCGCCCGACCCCGGACGGCGCCTCCGAGGGAAGAGCTGGAGGCGAGGCCCGGCCCGGGAGGGGGGGCGAGTGCAGACCGACCACGACGACTCCTCCAGCCCCACCCGGGGCAGCAGCAGCCGCACAATGCGCGGCCGCGGCAGCCACGCCGGCGGGGCGGGGATGGGCGGGCCGGGGGCGGCCCGCGCCGCCGGGAGGGGCGGCAGGGAGGAGTCTGGCTGCGGGCCAGGGCCTCAGGGCCGCTGGATCGCCCGACCTCAGCCTGGCAGGGCGCTGCGGTGCCCCCAGTCGCGGAGTGGGTCTCGGCCGGTCCTGTGCCACGGCGGCCAGGCACCACTGGGCTTGTGGGGCAGCCCCCGGTTTGTCCTGCGGAACAAGCCCGGCCAATGGGCCCTTTCCCTGCCCCAGCCACAGAGGAGCAAGGGAGCAGCGGCCAAGCAGCGACACAGACGCTTCGTGCCTACGAGAAAGTGCAGGTGTAGGCAGCAGCGCATTCACGCGTGTCAAGGAGAAATGATGCTGCGCCAGGTGCTCCAGTGCTGGAGGAGCCGGAAGGCCACTAGGAAGCATTACGCCTCCTTCCACTGGGTGTGCAGCGGCCCCGGTGAGGGTTTTGCTGGAGTACGCAGTGCCGCGTGGGACTGCCGGAGTGTGCTTCATGGCCCCGAAACTGGTGGTGTCGCCAGGGCTGGAAGGGGTAATTTTGATCTGAGTTATGGGATTTTAGGTGCATATTACAAGGCTTTAAACCAGAGGAAGATTTATAAAATCACTTCCACCTTGACTTTCAGCCACATCAAATCATAGCTTGGTTAGGATATCTGACAGGCACTGGTCTCATACCTGCTTCAGCTATCCTGCTTGAGGGAATGACAGTGCCAATAAGCAAGTTCAAGTGATAGCTGTGTTCGCATGTTAATGCTACTGTATCACGTCACAGTACCATAGATTTCAACCTATGTATTCTTAGGGACTGCTCGTGCTTCCCAGTCTTCCATTAGAAGCTGGACATCACCACTTATTGCAACAATTTGATCCAGTTTGCATTCCAACTAGAATGACTTCAAATGGTGGCAATATATAAAGGAATCTAATAGAGGAGAAGTAAGGATCATATTAAGGAGTCCTCCTTGACAATGTTCAGGGCAAATTATTACGTTTAATAGGAATTGTTGTCTATTTCCTGACTGCAAAGAAAACAGCAGCAGTGTATGAGTTGTTATTGGATCATCATATATACCAGCCAAATTCTTGATGTCTTTTGTGATTAAATAGTGAAATGACCAAGTTCATGACTAAGTAGTCCAAGAGTCATGTAAGTCACAAAGCTACAATCCAGCATGAAAGTAAGCCACGGGTTTTTTTATCAGCTTAAGTGACCCAGAAATCTGAGAAAGACAACTTTGCCCTTCCAAATCTTCAATGGAGGGATGAGAGGAATTTCCCTGGTTGCTATTGTCCCTGAATGCAAGGAAGAGTTAATCTTAGAATCGGGGGGCAGTTTCTTCTCCAAATCTGACATTTTTTTCGAACAGGTCCCTAGGACAAACTGAAGTCTGTGGAAGAGACATTTTCATCACTCTCTGTTTTAAGTTGTTTCTGTTTTATAAAATCTAAACCAAATTATTAAAACACAATTATGTATCATACAAAGGAACCTGAGTCTTTGATCAAAGTGTTAAAGAATCCCTATTGGGTATCTGAATTTGTCATCAGAAGCCCCACATACCTTCATTTGTTTATTCAACAAAGCAAAAAGGCACAGGCTACATTCTCTCTGGAAGTTTTCCAAAAGTTTTGCCTCAAAAACTACAAGTACACAAAAACCCAAGAGAAATTGATACTTACAATGAACTTTAGTGAGGACTATAAGATCATAGCTGGAACTGAATGAGCTCTGTACTTCTCTGCAGCTCAGCTGGCTTCCATCAAAATGAGCATGAAGTTTAGCATAACTAAATTTCTGTTAGGAATCTCTTACGGGATCAGAGCCTCACTTTGCTGGATTAATTTTGATTATGCTTGGAAGGTGAAATACCACCCCAGTATGGTATCTTGGTGTGAAAAATATTTAGTTTTCACAGCAGGGAAAAACACCAAAGATTTCAAATAACTCTTGGTGCCAGATGGAGTCACACCAGTCAGAATATTTTGTTACCAGTCAAATGAATGCAGCTGCATTAGAAAAAACTCAACACTAGCAATATCTTCCTGCTTGGGTCTAATCTGCATATTTAAACTTCTTGCTAGTGTAAATGCAAGAGATGACGGGCAGAGTTTAGTACAGCAGAGCTACACTGGAAACAGTTCTAACATGGAGAAAATAGTTCAGAGAAAGCATCAACTGATTTTATTACTCCTTGTCATTTCTACACAGATATAAGTGCATCAGGAACCAAAACTAGGAGTGCTATAACTGTAGTCAGCCCCAGTTCCCAGGGCTGTAAAACTGGCTGGTGGAGAGTTATCTGTACACAGGAACCAAGCATTAATTCTTCCCCTGTCAACCATGTTAATGACCTGGGTAGTCTGAGTGGCAGCAGGAAAGTCCAAGGTGAGCAGTGAGAACATCTGTACAAGTCATTCTGGGCTGGGCTGCCTAGGTCTTCAAGAAACATCATCATCCACGCATTGTTGGAGATCTTGGTGCTTATATTCTCAGGCTGACAGGAGACAGGAGATTGGTAAAGTTAATTTTAAGCAAACATTTCCTGATGCCTTGTAGGCTGAGGCACATGTTTTTCTGATGTGTAGCTATGGCAGCAGAAAGAGTTTGTAGAGCTTTGAGAATTGAAGGGTGATAGCTGGTAGTACATTTTTCTGTCCTCAGCAGTTCCCAATTATCAAAGCAAAGGCAAACCGCTTGCCTCCTGAAGTAAAACCTGCATAACAAAGCTGTGGATGGAAGGCAATTCAGACCAGAACAAGTGCAGGAAACCAGAGAGCTGCAGGAAGGACAAGTTAATGGAAAAAGGTTGATGTCCTGTTATTGGGTAAAGGCTGTGGAAAAGTGCCATCTCACATTGTGGAAGAATACAACTGCCACAGTGGCCTTGGTTAAGCTGTAGCATGCCCATCCGGGGCAACTTCATTTTACAGGTACTACTGGAGGCAGATATTTCCCTCAATCTGCAAAAACAAGAACTCACAACTAGTCATTTTTTAAGTTCCTGAAGTAAGAGCAGAGACAGCTCACTTTTCACCTGCTGGTGAAATTAATATAAGGCCATATTTACTTTATTGGACACCATTACAGTGTTTATGTGCACACTTGTTCTATGTCCCTGCTGTCGCATCTAGGGATTGTTGCCAGGGAAGATGGGAAGCTCAAGGGATGTCAAGATGAACTATAAGCACAACATTTTAAATAGGCCTAAAAAATGTAAAAATGTAGTGGAAAAGAAAACTCACTGAGGCTACCAAGGCAGAAGTAAATGATTACATAATTTTCTCAATGGTAGGACAAATGAGATAAAAACCTCTAACTAGCTCTTAATGGAGCTGTAGGCCTTTAGTTTCCTCCATAGCCTGAGTAGCTTAGAAGGTGGATGCTTGTCTCAGGCTTCTTCCCTTCTCTAGCCGCAAAATAATTACCACCTTAGAATGGAAGCCTCTTTGTTGTTTCTTGGCTAGTGAAATTGTTCACTATAGAAGTCTCTTTTTTTCTGAAAAGAAAAAATCTCTGATTAAGGATGCCTTCAGACAACTCTGTTTTGGTTTTTGCTGTTAGCCAAGATAATACAAGTATTTAGGAACGGAGTGGAATTTTGATTTGCAAAGGGATAATAATTTATTTTTCTGTAGTGTCTTTTATCCAAGAATACCAAATGCTTCACTAATGTTAATTAATTGACTCTGTCATAGCATCTAGCTGACATGCTGATAGCTATTTTGCAAAGTAGCTGCGATAGTTAAAACATCAAAATGCATGTAAGGTTACTTACAACAAAAGAGATGCTATGAGTTGCTGAGGGGTATGTAGAAAATCAGTGATGTACCACTGATGTGTCTTAGACATTCTATATCACATGTCCCTTTGCTTCTCAGAGATCCAAGAACTTTCCAGTGTCAAGATATTTCCAAGTGTCCTGGTAAATTAAGCATAAGTACAGCAGTAGATGGCTGCCACTATGGGTTCAGCACAAACATGTTTGAACATTAGAATCACTTTTTATTTTGGAGTTGTTTTGGCCAACATTGGAGGATATATGACATAATCCACATGTTTCTACTTTACAGTCACCAGAAAAGGAAAATAAACAGTGGTTCAGCTGGCATTTCAAAACCCAGCATCTTTGATGATGTAATTCAATGCAGTGTCATCCTGAGCAAAACTCCTTGTAACAGCACTGTGGTACTCTGCAGAGATGCTGGCTGGGATCTCTGCTCTTTTTTGCACATTTGTTCGGGGTTGAGTGTTTTTCTGTTACTGTGTCAATTGAAAGAATTTTTCCCATTATCATGCCAATGGAGCTGGCCGGGCTACACCCAGGGTCCCTGATGGGTCCAGACAAAGGGGTGGGTGGGGACGGCCCCCGGAGTGGCCTCTGAGGCTTCTGGGAGGGCACTCGCATTTCCGGTGAGCCGGGAGGAGGACGCCTGGGATCGTTCAGCCACGCGGCCGAGCACAGGAGAGCCAGACCCTCTGTGATCACCTGCCCTGCATCTGCCCCGTTCCAGCCTCCTGCCTCTGCGGACACAGCTGATCACCCAGACACACACGGTGAGCGAGGAGCCGCCACCCTCGGTGAGGGTGAGCCCGTTCCCGCCCGAGACCGGTGTGGCCGCTGCTGCCCCTCCCCCCTCCCTCCTGCCTTCGTTCCCATCTGCCCTCTGGCAAATCTGGGCTCTGGACTAAGCACAGAGACAGCGTGCTTGCATCTAAAGGGACTGACACCGAGTTATCTATTTCGTTCTGTTAGCAATTTTAACTGTTATTGTTTTCTGTTTGTATAGTTAGATATATTAGTAAAAGAGCTGTTATTCCCACCCCCCTTATCTCTGCCTCAGAGTCCTTGATTCAAACAATCGTAATACTTGGGGGAGGGGAGTGGAACCAAAGTCTCTATTCCAAAAAGGGAAACTTCTGCCCTTACTGGCAGACACCTGTCCTTTCAAACCAGGACAACATTGCACTGCTTCACCCACTCAGTGAAGTCTGGCAGGGGCCCACAGTGACAAATCCACCATCCCAGACAGGAGTTGACTATGAACCAGAGAGGGGAGAGAGATGCTCCTGTGTTCGATCTTGTTGTGTAAACTAACTGGTACTGGGTAATTTTTATGCATTCATTAGGAAGATCTGAAATTTTTGATCCCAGTTAGTGTGCCTGCCTTGAGAATACCCAATGCACTTGAGGGCTGAAAATGCTTTTCCAGAATGCCAAGGACCCAAAATCCTACTTTGATTCAATGCTGAATTTGCAGGCAGGTCTCACACAGCGTCTGTAGGGACACAATTACAACAGAGACTGGCTACTTGTGAGAGTATCCATCTCTGTCTTTTCTTTGCAACTATTAATTTTGGTGTGAATTGTTCACTATGAACTGGGCAAAGAAACAGATTCTTGCCCCATGAACTTCCTGTTGTACATGAGACAACTGCACAATGACAACGTGAATCTTGTGAGTCCCTAGCACAAGATACACCAGCAAAAGGAATCTACCAAAGAAGCTATTGCTGCCCTCTCACCCCATTCCCACCCATATTGGCAGGGCCTGTGAAGAGGTTTTCTCACCCTGCAGTAGGGCTGCACACACCACTGCACCCTTGTCCTTTCATTTCCCAAACCTCCATCGTTTTCCACGTAGGTCTACACTGTGCCTGCCTCTCCCAAGTCAGCAGATATTGGGACTCTGCCTGCCAAGACAGTCTCATGACCTCCTCAAAAGCAGAGTAGTTCTGATAAAATCAAACCAGCAAACCAAAACTGGCCAAACAAACAAACAAAACCAACAAAAAAAACCCAATCAAAGCAAACAAAAGAGATAATAATTTGAATTTTGAAGTGTTGCAGGAGGTAAAAGCTGTTTCTGCAATGCTTTGCTGCACATTCTGATGCAGGTAGCTTTTTGCTATCATGCTCTTGCTCTTCCAAATCAGTCACTTACTTAGGTCCGGGGAATTGGTTAAAGGATTTCTCTAGGCATCTTTCTAAGATTTTAGATGATTAATAAATTTGGACTGCTGTTGGCTGTGGTGAATTATAAAAATATGAGTATTGGTCTAATACCGATACTCAACTGTGACGGACAAAAGACTCTCTAACAATTTAAAGTTAGAAAGTGTATGTTTATTCAGCACTTGGCAGCAGCGTGAGGTAATCCTCTAATACACACTGCAAAATTACACGTGATTACAAAGCCTATTTATTAGCAGAGGAATCAAACAAATACATATTCATAGTAACAGCTCCTCCCATCCCCTGCTTCCTATGATAATTAGCTTGAATAGCTATTAAGCATGCGTGATTGACTTCTTAAATTAAGTCTGGGGTTGTTTTCGTGGGGAGGGGTCTTAAAAGGAGGAAGTAAGGTGAATCTTCCTCACCCTAAACTCTTGACCTTTTCTATCACTGACAATACAAATGATTTCTGTGGATAGTCCAATTTTCCAACGAATAGGTTTTTAGTTGCATTGTCTATGTTCTTGTGGTTCTGCTCTCTAGTTTCGTCTTTTCCCATTGTAAGCGCAGCTGAGCAAACATGAAATGACAGACAATTAATTATTTAAGTTTCAGGTAACTACTCCCTTCTAATATTTTAATTGTTTTCATCAAGGTCACTAAAATCCTAATTTTCTAAGATTAGTGTTTCAGTGGGGTTGCCACATTCCATGACAGTGTTAGCTGCATTTCCCTGATTACAAAAATTGATTCTTACATCTCATATCATTAAAAGTTTAAGTGCTAGTGGTCTCCTAGGCTAAATGGCCCCATGTATCATTTGAGGACATTTCAATTTTCTACAAAAGATACTTTAATTTTAATTTTTTTTCATTTTATATTTTGGGGTTTTTTTAAACAATTTTTTATTGCTGCTGAGGCTCTTCTTTAAGGGAGTCTGTTTTCTTCTTTAAGTACTGTTTTTAATACCCCGAAGAACAAACTTACAGTAGCCCTATATAGTAGATTTTAAATATTAATTGCAGCACCCTAGCAATGGTGCAGGGAATGACAATATCTTCTTTAAAATCCATTCACCAAAATATCCTTAATAAATAACATTATGACTGTGATGCTAGACTAAAAGCAATGAAATCATATATCTTTACATATTTGCTGTTTGTTGAAACAATTCTTTCAAAAAATTGCCATTAAAGGTCTGAAATTTCTGTAAGACTTCAACTGCATGTCCTATTTGTTTTTGAACAGCCACTACTTTTTCCAAATTAAAAAAAACATAGTTTTTGATCTTTCGATGTATCCAGATATATTGCTCCCATAATTACTGGCTGCCCAGAACTGTTCAGCTCTGTTCTACCTTATTTTTCCTTTGGCTAACATGGGTGCAACAGCACCCGTAGCTGAACTTTCTCCAACCGAAAATACAAATCTTATATATTTGAAGGTTAGAAGTTTTTTGAGCTTAAGCTGCTGGCTCCATAAAGCAGTGAGGTATCCACACAGACACCTTTGAACAACTCATTGTGAGGGAAAGGAGCAATAATGGAAGATTGAGAAAATTCCATCTGTTCATAAACATGACTTCATTCAGGAAGCAGCTGAAGACTTTAGAAGATGTACAAAACAGAATGTCAGTTGGTAGCTTAATACTCCATCAAGATCCAAAGTGTGTAGGTTTTATATTTTCAAAAGGCCAAGTTATATCCATGCAGATAAGTTCATACATAGATAGGAATGTAGCATTCCTGCCTAAAGGACAACTTTGCTATCATAAGCAACTCAGCTTTCTGGTCAAAACATCAGAACATTTGCAAAGAACAGCTCTCTGTGAAACATCCTTGATCATGGAGCAAGGTACAGTTATTAAGGCACTTTTTTGTGCTGATATCCTGAGGACAGATAGTTCAGACATTTAAAAGAGAAAAATGCTTATCAGTATACAAAAATGAACAACCTATCCAAATAACTGCAGGAAAGTCCTGTGTGTCATCAGAAATGTTGCCTGTGTAATTTGATTTCTTTGGAGAAGGCCTTTGCTCCATAATATGACCATTATCCAGCAACCAAAACATACAAGATTACAAGTATAACTTTCCTGCTCTTATCTAAACTGGGTTTTTCAACCTCCTTTTACCTTTGCAATTGAAACATCTTCCAAATGACTGACTCTGCCGCTTCCTACATGCTGAATGTAAACCCACCTGTCAGGAGGATGGCTTTTGCATTTGTACCTTTGGGTGGACCCCTGAAATTCAGAGACACTTGGGAGCCCCCAAGGAAAGAAGTGAAAGGTACTGATTTAAAAAGTTGCCCTTGAGGAGCAGCTGGAATTTTGCTGCATGGAGCATCCAAAAAAAAAAAAAAAAAGCGATAGAAAAGCATCCCAAGAGCAACAGCCAGAGATGAATAAGGTGGGTGGGAGCAAATGTAGGGCATTTGCTGACTCCTACCTGCTCCCATGGTGGGAATGCTGCACCTGCACCTCAGGCATATGTTGTACCTGCCATTCACACAAAAGCAAGGTGTGTTCTAAAGACTCACTAGAGCTTCTTTCCTCTGCACTAGAACTGTTATCTATGCTACATGCTGCTCTAATAAATGCCTTTGTTTAAAAAATAATATGTAGGGGAAGATTCCATGGTGTAGAAGACTGGTTAGAACAGCTACCTATCCACTGAAGAGTTTCAACAGGATTTATTTAACATTTCTCAAGTTCAGCTGTGTATTATTAATATTTTTTCTTTTCTGTGGGAAGTACCTATTTCCTTTCACTTTGGTTCTTTCTCACAGTGCAAGCCAGTTCATGCCCCAAGAGATGCCCATGGAACAGAGATGGAGGGGAGAAAAGCCAGAGGATGGAAAAGCTTCTTATCTTTATAGTGAGCTGATGATTCAGTGACGTGATTTTCAAAAATTTTGGTAACAGCAGAACAAAATGTCATTTACTACTAAAAATTACTGTCAATTCAGTCAGATTGCTAATTAATTTTATGAAAATCACTGGATTGTGTGATGGAATTCCAGACTAGACCTAGATTTTATACAAACCTGTTGACCTTTTCTTTCACAGGGAGTTCCTCAAAGACAAGTCAGAAGGTGTTCAAATTTAGTCTTTGCTACACCAAAAACCTGACTTGTTGACTTTTTAGATCAGAGGATGACAAGTGTCAAGGAATCACTTGCACAGAGAAATAATTTAAGAGTTTTAAAAATACATCTCTCCCTGTCCATTGTGTCCTAGAAAAGTAGACCATTGCTGTCAAGCTGAGTTTTAGGGGTTTTGGTGCGTTGCAGCTATGCACACTCAGCTCTCTAAGATATTTTCTCATACATAAGCAAACTTGGTGTGTGCTTACAGCTTTGCTCAGCAGCCTTTTATTTCCTCTCTGTGCTTCAAATTGCTGCTTTGCTGCTGCTTCCTCTGGTTTACCCCAGTATCCAAATATGTCTTTCCCTTGGCCAGATTCATTTGCTCCCTAGGGGAAAGAGCATACTTTCTTTTTTCAGAGACCTCTTTACCCACCTACTCTCCTCTTACAGGGAGATAATCTACAAGGCAAGGATAATCAAAATACATACTGCCTGTCACACAGAACTGTCACTCTTAGTCAGCAGATGGCAACAATATTTGTTACTCTCTGATCACCACATGATCCAGTGACATGACTTGACTCTCCAGCCTTTGCCTGTGGCAGCTTCAAGCACCAGCACCAAGAAACTTACTTTCTAGCCTTATTAATACCCCTAGGCAGTCCAGAGGGGTGAGTGCAGAGGAGATCAGCCATCATGGTCACAGGGCAGGAGCAATTGATATGCTACAGATGAAGATGAAAAGAGAGAACATCATCAGATCCTCCCACAAGCTAGACTTAATGCATCTGAAGAGGAATTTGCAGCATCCCAAACATGGAAAAAGGGCATTTCTAAATAAAGCCGCTTGCTCTGACTGTATTTTAGGGGTAGTGGGTGTTAGATTCAGAGTGTTGAGACATTGAATTTGTCAAGAGATTGGGAAACTGCTTCAGCCAAGAAGCCCCAAATATCTGTTGGGAACAGACTTCTTTTTCAGATCTGATGGAAGATATCAAAGAAGTCAACTTTAAAATGGTATCACCGTATCTGCTGCCAGTAAATGTTCTGGGAGCATGGTATAAAACTAAAACTAGACTTACTCTATTAGATCTTATTTTCTGTCACAGTGGGCATCAGACAGGGCTGCAGAATCGCACACCCGCACGATTGTTATTTTTTTAAGGAGGTTGCAAAAAATGTATGGTCAGTCATTGTGTGTGTGTGTGCTATGCATGCCAAAATAATTGTCAGCAAAAGCCTGATGACTGAAGAAGTAAAGAACAGTTTCTTCCTTATTTTGCTAGCAGTTCAGGATTTCAATACTTCACAGCACAATTTTTCCAGAAAGCACCTTTTTTAACTTATGATGTACTTGTGCATGAGAAAATAATTACCACACAGACATCCACATCTCATCTATGCTATGGAGATCTCTGGAGCACCATCGTGATAACTGCAAAGTGGGTAGAAGCTGTTCCACTTGCATGAGCACTGTGTTGTCTCATCTGTTATCCTCAGGAAAAAACCCCATAATCCATAAAAAGACCTTTCTGCCTAGGGCAGCCCCAACAGTGCAATATCTGCAAGGTGCCCTTGAAGGAGCAGGAAGACACCAGAACTCATCAATGCCCCCTCAACAGTCAAGAGTCCTTCCACACTGAAAAGGCTCCTTCTCCAGTCCATGGAGAGAGCATGTTACAACCATGTGTAAGCCAGGCAAAGCCAGCAACATCTGAAGAGAAGCACTTGAAGCAGCCAGGCAAAAGCTGCCCAGTTCCCTGGGATGGTGTTTGATGACAAACAGACACTGAAGGATAAAGCCTATGGATTCTTGCAGGAAAAGTCTTCACATCATAGTACTACCTCCACAAGCGATCACTTCTCAAAATTTATTTCTCCTGTGCAGGTATATTATTAATGCAGGCAATAAACTGCTGGGACTACCAAAGTGCTGTCACCTTCTGCCTCTGTGGTCATGTAATTCACTGTGCCTCCTGCGAGTGTGCAGCTTTCCAGTAGGAAGACTTGTGGCTGTATTTTGAAATATTTACTTTACAGCAGTTTACTGTCTACAGGCCCAAAGCAAGAAGCCATATAACTAAATGAAGACCATTCATCCCAGGAAGTGGACCCACCCAAAATTGGCTGAAACCAGTTGCTTCTGTGAGTTCTTCCCATCTTGCTAGCATTTTCCTCCAAAACCACTAAATTAATTAAGAAAGTATCTACAAAAAGTCTCTCAGCAGCACACAACCTCACTGCAGAAAATTATTCCTCATTCAGCAAAAAAAGGAAAGTGACTAAAACAATACAAGTTATTTATATCATTCCACTTCAAAACATTTTCAAAGGGCTGTGTGGGCATGCTACAATTTCTCATTTTTTAACTGTACTTCACTACTATTATGGCTTCTGTGAACTGTCTGGCTGAAGCACCACTGGCCCCTGATATTCTCCCGAGCCCTGCAGAGACCCTTCACAAAATCTCATTACAATGTGTATAGTTTTCATAGTAAATGAAATTGCTTATCCACCATGGCATCACAGATGGAACAATGAGCTGGGGGAATCCTGTGTGCAGAAGCACCAACTTGGGTCTCAAAACATCCCAATTCAGCATTTTGTAGCAGGTGGCCACAAAACATGGAGACACAAGGTGAAGTTTGTACTCTCAGAACTTCCTCAACCTACCATACTGTGAGCATTCAAGGTATCAGTATTAGCCCCTACGACATGGATAATGCTGGGGGAGAACAAAACACTTGAACAAAGAAGAAAATTACCTTGAAAAACCTTTCTCTTAAATTTGCTGTATATTCATTAAGTCACACAGGTACAATTAAGCACACATATGGGCAAACACATGGACCCAGAGGATTTGGCTCTCAGTGAAACTAACAGTAAAGAACACACATACACTTTTGAGCCCATTTTCACTTCTGAAACAGTGCTAACTATCCCCACTGCAAAAAAAAAGTTCCCCTTTCCTGAACTACTTGGGCAGTAGATCCCAACCTGTGTTATGTGAAAGGTAGCAAATATTTAATTTTCCTCCACACAGCAGTCTTGCGTATCACTCACAAATGTTTCTGCTCCTTCATCTAGATTTTGGGTAAGCACCCTCTAATGAGCCCCTCTGCTAATGCTGTGCCGTTGTCAGGCATACATGAAAGAACTGATCAAAATCTTAGATTTCTCCTTGAGCTTTAACTGATGTTTTCCTTAATTAGAATATTCTTTTGTTTTTCAATTCTTTTTCCAAATGTCAAAACTGGCTGCTTCAAAGGAACATTTCAGTCACCCTTACAAGAGGAGAGAAAATTGCTTTAAAAGATTAGGGGGACCATGAGAGAGGGAGATGCAGACAGACAGTGTAGAGAACAAATATTAACGAATGCCTGATCCTACTCCCACCACAGTGACTTTGCAGAAAAAATTGAAAGAACAAATAAGATTTTTGCATCTAAGACACAATCATGACAATATATCAGAATAGTAAATGCAACTTTTGTGACATTCAGGAGAGATTTTTTTGTGAAGTTTCTCTATCCCAGTAAGACGGATCCTGGCAGTTTCCTACTCCAGGTATCATATTGCTGATACTCATTCCAGCTCAGAAGCTCTTATGAAAAGCCAATTTTAATTCTTCATTCTGGGTTCTTTTCTTTTTTCTCACAGCAATGTAACTTAAGTAGGATAGGCCTTAAATCACAACACTTCATTTTCCAAATACACACTACATAATGTATAAAAGATTCAGGATAGAAATGTCTTGTTTGGCATATTTCTAATATTTTCATGCTCTGCAGTTGCTCCAGTGAATTTCTGTTGTAGTGCGTATTGACAGACAAATGTGTACATGCAGAAGAATTCAGAAGAATGAAGGCCAGCTTCATTGCATTATTGTGCACATATGAAAAATACTAATCTTGCTTCAAACTAAGCTATAGTGAATATCCATGTTTTTAACAGCCAAAGCTGTGAACCTAATGTTTCAAACAGTCTGTAAATACAAACCTGCTGACTTCAGTGGGACTCTGCATTGAAATAAGAATATTTTTACACAGCACTGCACCGTTCCATGCAGTCATATCCAGAAAGGAAAATTCACACCAGCTTCCTCAAGCATTCAGCTTAAGCTGATTCCCGATTCAGAATAATGCTTATGCTACCTATGCAGCTAGTGAGTAACAGAGGCTGCATTTCCTGGTGGGGAAGGGATGATCCAAAAATCCAACTTTTTGTGCCAAAAGCAGCCAATTTGATTAAACTTTCCTAAAAACATTCAGCTAAAGTCTTGTGAAGGACCAGGAAATTTTAGGGCACTAAATAGACCCAGACAGCTCCTCATTCTTGTAGGAAAAACTTATCCACTTCTAAAAGTCTTCTTAGAAAAACATACCTGCATTGTATGACACAAGTCTAAGAACCATGGATATTTCTAGTCTAAGTGTGGTATTTTCCAAATACACAGACTTCAGGAAAAGACAAATTCAATAGCAAAAATGAAAAGACTCAAAAATCATGGTCTCTCAACTTTCCCCTTTCTTGTTTGCAAGCCAGCAGTTTATCTGCCTATGACCATATTTCAAAGAAGCCAAACCAAGGTATAAAGATGAAATGTGTGACTTGAGGACTGGAAAGCCTGTTCTGACGCTATCACAAAAGATCAGCATTTGAGCAGACCTGATAGTGATCTAGCGATCTCCAATAGAGGAGACCTGTGATATTAAATGGATAATTAACTTAGTATCAAATAGTTCTACAAAATGCATTGATTGGAAGTTGGAAAAGTTCATAGACAAAAGACATCCCTTTTTTTGAGGTATCACACCATTAAAATTCCAATTTTAGTTCCCAATGAGGGAACTACTACACTAGCATCACTTCTCAGGTCCAGCTCTCTAAACACACTCCAAGCCCAGCCACACAACTGTTATGTTTGTGTTAGTTACCTTTTCAGATGCATTATAGGCGTAAACATGTGTGTGCAGTCACATACGTACATACTCAAAAATGCCACGTGAACCTCTTAAGACTACTGCATTTCCTGGCTCTAACCAAGAAATACATAGTCTAGACAAAGTAATAAACCCCATAACCATTCTTGTCTCATTTCCTTCCTCTCTTGTTCTTCAGTTGGGACCCAGAATCTCCTATTCAAATGTTTTCTTTTGAACCTTTGTTCTTCTCTTTCACCTGAGTATTCAAGATACTCTGCAGCTGCACAGGACCTGCCCACTCCCTCACCGGTACTAAGCACAGAAAAAGAGTGTCTGCAGCAAAAGGGACTGGAACCGAGTTACTGTTCTGTTTTGTGGTTAATTTTCATAGCTATTGTTGTTTTTGTTTGTCATGTTAGATAAATTAATAATGAACTGGTATTCGTAACCCCATATCATTGCCTGAAAGCCCCTTAATTTCAAAATGATAATAAATTAGAAGAAAGAAGATTTGCATTCTCCATCTCAAAAAAAGGCTCCTGCCTTTCTTGGCAAATACCTGTCTTTCAAACCAGAACAAAGACCTTAAGCCATCTGCAGCCAGGGTGGAAATTCTAATGATATCACAATGAAATAATAATTTGCTCTGTATTTACCTGCTTTTCTCTCTCTTAAAGAATGAGACAAGTAAACAGTGAGGGTAGTAGGCTTGAGAAATAATTTTCTAACACAAAAAAAATACATAAATAAATCTTCATATTTGAAAACTCATATGCAACAGAAGAGAAACCAATTAAGGTATTTGTCCTAAGCCTCCCTCATAGCAAAGAAGGCAGAAACACTTTGATGCATATCTTTACTTGACATGCCCATATGGCAAATGACAATCCTAAATCTTTGCCACACTACTAGTTCTTTACATGTTTCAGGTTTTGCTTTTCACTCTATTCACAGACATTCTCTGAGGCAGCCCTCTTTCAGACAGATTTGCAGATGAAAGAAACAGGATATATATGTTTTAAGAGACCTACATCACTTCATGCAGGGGTCCTCCAAATTCTCCTAAGTCAATGCATTCTTCATCTGAACTGTTTATCTTTAGATTATACAAAAAACACAAACTGAGAAAAGCAAAGAAGAAACACAATTGTGAATGGGAATTCTGATACTGATCTGCTTGCAGAGTTAACTGTTCATGCCTTGAGATGCAGACATGACCTGAGGACATGCCTCCTTACCTGAAAAGAGGCAAGTTTGAGATAAATGATATCTAGATAGCAATAAAAATACTGGTTGATACAAAACCTTCAAAAATTCCAAAAAGAAAGGATTGCTTTTCACAAAATGAAGAAGTCTTGTGTTCCCTGTTTGAAATTAAAATTATAAAAGATACATATTTCGTACAACGAGCTCTCCAAAGGAAATGGCATACACTTTACAAAATCTCTCCTTTATTGTCTACTCATATCTTTGACTTGAACTTGCATACTGGAAAACTTTATTACAAGTAAGTAAATAATTACATTAGTCACTTGTTATTAATTCTTTTTCCATATTCTAATTTCCTGTTCAAGAACTTAGGAACAACTCATCAGAACAACTGCCTTTAAACCTACCAATGATAATGATTTCAGTGGTGACTCAGTAGTTTAATATTTAATATTATTCCTCACCTTTTCTTTCTTCTCTTGGCTGTATCCTCTCACTATTTTCATTGGATCTATACTGATTTTGCTGCCATGGGCCGAATAAGATCAGTTTGCAGAAACAAGAAAAAAACCTCATTGACTTTGAGATAAGTGGGGTAATGTTCTGCCAGAGAGGCTGCTGATCAGCAAATGGGATGGTAGAGAGGCCAACAAGGACAAGGCTGCCCTCCTCCTCTGCACATCAAGAGGGTGGATATCCAGGGAGTGAGTGGAAATTACGTGTCTTGGGTACCACATTTTTTGCCCTCATGAAAGTAGCAGTGTAAAACCCAGGTGCAAATCTTTACATCAACCCCCCAGAAAGACAAGGCTGCAAAAGCTACAGAAGGGATTTGGTGAGCAGTTATGAACTACAGAGATAGTACTCTAAATTGAATTCAGTTTGTGAAATATTAGGAAGCCGAAGGGGAAAAAAACAAAACAAAACAGAGTCATGGAGGATTATTTGGAATGCAATGCAGTGACTATGATTGTCAACCTGTTTTCAATTATAAATTCCTTAAGATGTTGCATATTTCTTGTCCTATTTACAGCAGAGCAGTGATCATGCTATTAGGTATCAACAACACATGAGCATGAAATGATGAGCATGAAATTAAAGCAATGAGTAAAGAGTGAAAGCTGAAATAACCACTGTAATCACAAAGAAATAAAGAATGAAATAACTGTAGGTAGGTTGTCAGAGACAACTCAAAGACAGGCATATTTCCCATGTAAAATGTCCAGAGTTAGAATGCTGAAGAAAGCAAAGAGATTTGACCCACTTTCCAAAACAAACAAATGAATAAACAAAAAAAAACCCAAAAAACCAAACAACAACAACAAAAAAAAAAAAAAGGAAGTCCGGTAACAGGCATTACAGACACTTATGAATTATTCAAGTTTGCTGCCTTGGCTGAAATTCAGATGATTTCTGAATGGCCGGCCTTTCTCCATCCCACAGAATGAGGATACTTCATCATAAGAAAAGTATTCCCAGGACATAGAATGGCATGCTAGTTTGGCTGTGATTGCTTCAACTACATCAGATTTCTTTCCTGTATTTTCCTTATCTGTACCTATGAGAAGGAATGAACACTAGCACCGTGAGAACGACCTAGACAATATGCAAAGCCTGTAGATTATCTAAAAAATATATTCTCCAAGGATAAATCTCTTTTCATTGCAATTTGGCTGGTTATAGGTCTCTGTGGGAGTACAAATTCTCATTTCTCCCTCGAACATTTTCCAATTTTTGAGTGCTCTGTGAGGGTGATCAGGCTGTGGATGAAAGTTTTGGAGTTGGCTGGTGGGACATAGTCCTCTGTTGAATTTGTGAATGTTATTTTACATTATGTAGAGGAACAGTGAACTAAAAATCGTTTAGTCCACCTCTTCAATGGCAGAAAAAAAGATGTCAGAACATCAGGTCTGGTCATAGGCTCAGTATGCTCCCCAAGACAAAAGCCAAATCAAACACAACATTTGGGTGGCAAAGGGACTGTAAGTGATGAACACACTGCTTGACTCAACTCAGTGAGAAATAGAGAAGTTGAGGTAAAAAAGTTTTCAGTTACAGCCCTACTGAGTGAGAGTAGACTTCAGTCTACATAAGGGAGAAGTGTTGCCTTTTTTGGGGGGTAAAAAGGCAGGGCGACCTGGTTCAAGGAGAAACCACGGCGAAACAACAAACTAGCCAGGCAAATCACTCACTGACACCCATGGGGTGGATGGCGAAGTGCGTTTATTTTCCGTGAACGGCAGCTTAAGTAACCACGGAATGCAATGCGATTGGCTAACATCATGGAGGGGAGGGGGCCCTATCTTCCGCGTACATCACGTGATCTTCCCTGCAGCTTTTTGGCTGACTACATTTCCCCCCCTCCATGAGCGATTAAGTTTTAACTGTGTTAGATTTGTGTTAGTAGAAACTTACGAACGTGTTAGTGGTAAAAGCATAAACTGTGTTAAACGTTAATGGTGGTTGCAACTGGGTTGTATAACTTGTTGAACTGGTAAATAAAATAAGCGACTGAAATGCTTTAAGTTAATTGTCTTTGCTCTAAAAGCATAATATCGATTTTCCTTAAACGAGCTTTGACAAACTGAACTATTTTATTAAGAAGACAGGGACCGAACATTAACGCGAAAATGACAACTATAACTGGCCCCATCAGGGTGGACACAAGAGCAGTAACCCAAGGGTGTTGGCTTAAGAGGGAACTGAACCAATTTTGTTGCTGCAGTTCTTGACTGCGGCATCGGAGACTGTTTTTAAGTGCTGCCATGGATTTTCTGATTGTCCTGGAGTGATTTACATAAGTACAGCACTCCTCATTCAGTGCAATGCACAGGCCTCCCTGCTGCATTAGCAGGAGATCTAAACCTTGCCTGTTTTGCATTACCATCTCCGACAAGGAGAACAGGGACTCTTCTAATCTTAGGATGTTCTTCTGGATTTCGAGTAGATCTTCATCTATAGTCCTTTGCAGCTGCATTAGATTTTGCTTTTGTGACGCTAGTGCTGAGACACCTGTCGCTGTACCTGTCGCCCCTAGGCTTAGGAGCACTGCAAGGTTTATAGCAGTTATTGGTTCCTGTTTTTGCCGATGGAGACTTTCTTCGAAATGGAAGAACACTTCGTCATCCGAGTGGCACAGAATCCTGGGAACGACAATGACTTGCACACAGAAATCATTAGATTCATCAAAGTGTTTGATGGAGACACAAGGAATGATGCCTGTGGAGTAGCAGGCCCACACACCTGGGACTGCTGGAACAGCCCATAGGTGCTGCTTAGTGAGGGTAATTGTGACGTTACAGAGCTGTTTATTTCGGCTTACCAGATTTTGATTGCCTATACAGATCCCTTGGCCAGACACCTTTTCTAGAGTGACTCCTTTACGAAGAACGTCCCATTTACATTGTGTAGGGTTGTTTTCTTTGGAGTAACTAAATCATGCGGTGAGGCCTACACCTTCGTAAAAGGGTGGTTTGGCATCATAGCAGAGCCAACAGGACTTGGTGAGGTCTGGGTGTGAGGCGTTTAGGGGTACAAATGCAGCATACAGCATTTGGGTAAAGTCTGAAGGCGCTTTGGGTGTTATAATAAAAGGCGACAAATTGCTTTTGGGTATAGGGACAGTTGCTGTTAATTTGGGTGTTGCGGAGGTGGTTGTTAGCATTTTCTTTAAAGCTATGGCTTTATTAGGCTCTATTGCGGTATATTTTGTTGGCATTTAAGTTTTGGTAATTTGCTCAACTGTGCCTCAGTCTGGATAGGATGAGCCCATGTATTTGAACACTGACCATGCTCTGCCTAGAGTCCAACTTGGGTGTTGGGGTTGTAAAACAGTAACCGTAAGGTGAGAACAATTGCCGGGTTTAGTACCGCACTTAAACGTCATTGGTACACAACCTTTTGGCCAGTGAAAAAAAAAAGTCATCCTTTTTAGGTGGTTTTCACTAGTTACCAGTTACAATGGTTTCACAGCCCCAATAACCGCAGAACCAATAGCCTGGGTAGGTGCAGTAACTTTTCCCAGGGTTAACACTGGGACACCAGTACAGTCCTTGGCTAATTGGGTACAAACCGCTTAGTTTTCCGTTGGTGATGTCTACTGCACGTACAGTCCAGCTGGGCGCATTGGTTTCAGAATGTCTGATGGTTGTGCCTGTAAGCAGGTTGCGAAATGTCCAGACATAGGGCCGGTAAAGGTAGTTGCTTGGTTCCGCTTGGATGGTGTAAGGTAGGCTTAACTGCAGCAAAATACTGGAGCACAAAAATAGGTCACAGCGGCAAGCCTGTTAAAAGAAACTCAGAGATTTCATTAGTTTTGGGCAGCACGGGTTTTATGGATTTTAGAGGACACCACTTAGTGATGTTATTTTTTTTTTCTACCGCTGCGTACCCTCTACCTGTTACAACTAGCTTCCAACCTGTCTCCCATTCTCCTAATTCATTTTTAATGCTCACTGGTGGACCTTCTCTGACGGCTTTTACAGCCCAATGTTTTTGAGAAGGGGCTTGGTTTTGGTCCCCTCTAGGAAACTGGTTTAACGCGAGCATGGCAGTTGTTAGTAGGCGTGGTTGGTCAGGTGGGGGAATGGCATTACAGAACCCTTCTGTCTTAGCCAGGGTTTCTAGCTTAGTCTTTAGGGTTTGATTGGCCCTTTCCACTATAGCCTGTCCTGTGCTGTTGTACGGGATGCCCTGCTTTAAGGTGATGCCCCATTTAGTTGCGAATTCCTGAACTGACTTAGAAATAAAGTTTGTCCCATTGTCTGTTTTTATTTGTTTCGGGATACCGAGCCAAGCCATGGCTGTTAGCCAATGTTGAATGGTGGCTTTGGAGTTAGCTTTGGCGTGTTGAGTTGCCACAATCATGCAGCTGTACGTGTCGACTGTTACAGCAAGCCATACTCTGGGCTTCAGCAGCTGGCATAGAGTGAAGTCTGTTTGCCAGATTTCTGAGGCCTTTGATCCTCTGGAATTGACGCCGCAGGACTGTAGGGGTGACTTTTGACAGTGTGGACAAGTGGCTACTATGTGCTTGGCATCTGATATTGAAATGCTGCACCGCTTGGCTAGTGCCTTTGCTCCTATGTGAAGTGATTCATGCAATTGGCGTGCTTCTTGCAAAGTCCGTAGGCCTTTTGCTGCTGCATCAGCTTTGTCGTTGCCTGTTTGATAGAACCCTTTAACTGGGTTATGGCTGTTGACATGCATGACTAATACAGTGCCTTGATGAGAGTAAAGTGCCTCTTCGATCATTATGGCAGCAGGTGAGGTGGAAACGCCTGGATTGGACATTGCTTGGCACAGCTTTGCAATGAACATGGAATCGGTGACAATGTTGAGATGTTCAGTCTGAAACAGATTGCATGCCAGCACTACTGCTGAGGCTTCTAGTAGTTGCACTGACAGAGATTCATCTCTTTTCTTAACACACTGCCATTGGTCTTGTTCTTGCCACACAAGTGCTGCAGTGGAAGTTGTAGAGGACGCATCGGTAAATACAGTTGGACGTGTTAGGGGTCGGTTCCTGACCTTCTGTGGGAGGTCGATGTCCACTATGGACAACAATTGAGTCCATGGGGGCTTTGCGACGTAGCACAGCTCTCCTGTGAAACCGAACAGAGCCAGGGCAAGGCATTCAGAGATTGTCACAGATGATGATGGGATCTGCTTTCGGAAGGGTAAGTATATTTTTGCAGGATGATGTTGCGCAACCACTGTAGTGACCCTACTACTTGCTGTGTGTCGTGTAGCGTTTTGATGTCGCGACAGATCTTGATTGTGGGAGGTGACACATAGGAGTCATTAATTTTCACACCTAAGAATGTGACTGAAGGACCTTCCTTTATTTTAGCTTCGGCTATTTCAAAGCCATTGGCTTTCAGGACCTCGGAAACTGCTGTCACAAGACTGTCCACTTGGCTAGGTGAAGGAGCCGCTATCAGGATGTCATCCATATACTGGATGATGGTGGCTTCGGGATTTGCTGACCGGACTGGCGCTAGGGCTGGACTTACCACAATTTGACAGATGGTGGGAGAGTTTACCATTCCTTGGGGAAGAACCTTCCACTGAAATCAAAAGTTGGGTTGCTGTCCGTTGGGAAACACAATAGAAAAGGTGAACCGCTCTTTGTCTTTTGCAGGGGTATTGCAAAGAAGCAGTCCTTGATGTCGATCACTGTGCAGGGCTGGTCTGTCGGGATAAAGCACAGGGCCCATCGGCTGAATTTTCTTGTTGACAGGTCATAAGTAGTGAAGCAGATAGAAGCCTTCGCCACTGCATTTGGGTATTACAAACACTGGTGTGTTCCACGGGGAAATGGATGGTTCAATGTGTCCCTTTTCTAATTCTCGTTGGACCAGTTGAAGGAGGATGAACATTCGAGGCTCTGGTATGGGCCACTGCTCTACGTACACAGGATCGGATGATTTCCATGTCAATCGAATTGGGAGTTTTAGGTATGCTGCAGTGGCCCTTAGGGTAAATTTGTTACCCTGCACCTTAGTTGAGATAGGGCATCTCGCCCTAGCTGAGGTGGGACATTTGACAGGACATAAACATAAAGTTCAATGGTCTTTTCAGGCCTTCTTTCTGTATGCAAAGTAATTGCTATTAGCTCCACACTTTTTTGGGCGATGGAAATTCCTCCAACTCCTCCTACGGTGAGGCATCTTCTAACTTCCAGCTTGGAGGCCAATATGTTTGTGGGATGACCGTTACGTCTGCACCTGTGTCGACCAGAAAGGGAATGCTGATGACTAGGCCATCTGATTGAGGATGGTACGGGGAGTTTTCCCAGGGGCTTATTGTGGAGTTGTAGAAGTACTGTCAACAGACTCCCAATATTATTGGTGGGACATTGCATTCCACTGCCAGGGCCACCCAAGGGTCTCTTTCTTCGCGTTGCCTTGCTGCACCATGGGCATAGTTGACTCTTGCGATGGCATCGGCTGGGTTACGCGCTGGACTTTGGCTGGGCCATGAAGTTGGTTACCTCCCTGGGGGGCAGTGGGTTCGGCAAGTGCTCTGTCCTGGGGTTGACGTAGCTGGGCTGCTGGATTTCCCAACTGGGAGGAGGCTGCATGCGGCCCGTTTGCCCCCTCCCTCACCCGTTTCCCTGCTTCTTGGTTCGGCACTCTCGGGTGATGTGACTCTTCTTACCGCAGACCCAGCAAGGTCCTTTTGATCTTGAGTGTGGAGGACCTGTAGGCAGTGGTTGTCTGTGACCCTGATGACTTTGGACGGCCATAACTTCGGCTACGGCAGCGCTGACTGCGGCTGGAAGTGGAGCCAGTGCAGTGCCGACTACAGCTTGGACCGAAGCTAGGTTCTCCTCTCTCACGACGTGCTTGATCATTGCTGCAAGACTGGCACCGGGTGGCACTGAGCGTAAGAGTTCCTTGGTGGGCTGGTTGCGCTGCTGTCATAGGCATCCTTCAAGGACGGGACCCTTTGCCTCTGATGGCAGGTTGGAAGCATCCATGGCTGCTTGGAGATGGTCCATGAATTCTGTGAAGCGTTTGCTCTCGCTTTGTTTGATGGTTGTCCATGGGGCTGGCTTGGCTACAATCCTGCAGGCAGTGTGAATGGCTTCTCTGGCCGCGCGGGTTGTGGCTGCAATTTCAGAGGCTCGCAAGCCTTGGGCTTGTGCTTGAGGGCTAACCATTTGTGGATCGCGACCCATCAGCCGCAGCAGGCTAGAGTGGCACAGTGGGTGTTGATCCCCATTAACTTTGGTGAGAATTTTCTCTAGATTGTCCTCCCACTCTTGCTTAAACACAATCATTCCTGCCCCATCAAAAATCATGCGGCACGTTTGCTTAATATCAAAAGGAAGCATGTTGTCATTGCTGAAAAGGCCATCGATCATGGACGAGGCCATAGCAGAATTTATCCCCTTTTCGTTAATAGCTTTGACGACAGCCTGCACATCCTTGGGGTTTACTGGAGTGTATGCCGGTAAATTGTTATCCATTCTCCTAACCAGATATATGCGCGCCGCTGTTTCGGGCAAATCAGCAAATGCAGCTTGAACCTCTTTCCAGTCTGTTAGCGGCATGGGTTCTGACAAGCCCCCTTTTTTTATGTGTGGCACAGGCAAACCGGTAAGTGGTTAATGCAGCTGGTATATTATCTTTATCTGAATCGGAATCTGAGCTAGATTCTGAGCTAGATGGGCGTCGCTTTTTGTCCCTTTGCTTGCCCTCCCACTTGTCCCATGGTACCCGCCAGATCCATCTGTACTCGCTGTCTGAGTCGGAGGAAGTTGAATGGTAAGGTTTTTCTGGGCAGCGGTACCTTTTGGTTGGACTCTGCCCTCTAGATTTCCCGTGGGTGGGCTCCTTCCCTCCCTTTCTCCACCTCTCTCCAGGGGAGCTTTTTGTCCTATAAGGGCATGTTTTGGGGCGCGCTCCCTGATTGGTCTTTGGGTTCTCCTCCCCCTTTTCAGCCGCGCCCTCCCCCTCGTGTTCGCAACCACGCATGGCCACGGCGGGAAAAAAAACCCTCGCTCCGCCCTTCTTTCTCCTGGCCGACACCATTGTCTGGTGCATAGGGTGGTGGTCTTTCCCGAACGCTCTCAGGACCCGCATTGCTAAGGATACCTAGAGACTCGCAAATATCGTCGCAACCTGACCGGCGTTGTGGTTTGGTGGTTAAATCGGGAGTAGGGATAGGGGACCGAGACCGAGACTGTGAGCGGCTGTCAGCCCGAGACAACAAACCCAAATCCGCCGTGCAATCACCAAACACAGTCTGAGTGGCAGCCCCTACCCCCACTTTCAGCGTGATTTTTAAACAATTCTGTGCAGCTTTCCACGTTTCCTGTTCTAACAAAGCCTTTTCCAAAGCCCAAGTAACTCTCCCCCAGCTTTTCAGACATTTGCTAGAACCAGACACGATTACATAATGCGCAAGGGTGTTAGTACATTTCTCCCAAAATCCTGAATGCAGGATGTCCACGGGATGGTCAACGGCACCCAATTTCAACAATCGCATAACTGTGCATTCGAAGTCCTTAAGTTTACACTGAATTCCCCACTGCTTATGCAGTTCAGCCACTACCTTGCCAAGTGCTTCCATCTTGGCGATACGGGAGCGTCTTCCCCGCCAAAGTCAGTCCAGCTGCTTCGGCCGTTTCTCCCCTCCAGGCAAAAATCCCGTTGCTCGGATGCCCCCACCCGTGGGTCGGGTTTCGGCACCACTATGTTGCCTTTTTTGGGGGGTAAAAAGGCAGGGCAACCTGGTTCAAGGAGAAACCACGGCGAAATGACAAACTGGCCAGGCAAATCACTCACTGACATCCATGGGGTGAATGGCGAAGTGCTTAAGTAACCACGGAATACAATGCAATTGGCTAGTGTCATGGAGGGGAGGGGGCCCTATCTTCCGCGTACATCACGTGATCTTCCCTGTGGCTTTTTGGCTGACTACAGAGAAGAAAACCTGGATTTGGTTGGTTTGAAATTCAGAATGCTGCAAACTAGCACAAGTGTGGCTCTGCCTCACCCTTTTGCTCATTTCAGTACATCATCACACTTCCCTTCTCTAACACTCCCTTTATTTCTATATTTACAACAAGTAATGAAATATTCCCAGCATTCAGTTGAATGGAGCATTCTGCCTTTCTGACAATGTCTCTAACAGTCATTGGCACTTCCTCCCAAAAAATATCTGGAAAAGCATTTGGCTATACATCAAATTTAATGTCTGCTATCACTGAGACAGCACCATGACTGCTTCTTTCACTGCTCATCTTGACTCCCATGGTTTCACATCATGCCTACAGCTGACCTCCACCACACACACAGGCCTGTTACTTGTCACACACAGATGGATTCACTTCATCTTCTAAAGTGTAAACAGTTACTTGGAAGGCAAAAATGTACAGCAGTGGCATGAGAACAAACTACAGTTTTGTGACTCAAAAAACAGAAATGTCATTTGTAGCAATAACATTTGTTCTAACTGGACATATGGAGAATGGAGACAGTATTTTTGCATTGCTTTAACATTAATAACAACATTGGTACTCTAAAATATTAAACCAGGATGAGTGCTTCTGAGTCACCTATGTAAGAGTTATTTAGCAATACTCGGCAGAGCTGGCTTGAGTTGAAATAAGTGTGGGAAGAGTGCTATCACAACAGTGCTGACAAGTCCATTACTCAGGCAATCAACTTTTTTCTAACATGATTTGAAATATAAGATGCTTTGAAGTTTCATCATGCCATGAACTAATGTTTACAGAAGCCAAGATTTACCATGATATACCATCTTCAAATAAAGATCAGGAGTATCACATGGGGGCTGATTCTCCAAAGCCTCCCTGGAAGTAGGAATTGGTTACAGAGAGGGAATGCAGGCTGTTTAGGCCACATTAAACACGATCAATGCTGGAGAGTTTAAAGGAGAAAAGTAGAAGCTGATAATGATCTACATAAACAGTTTGCACTTGCTTCATTGTTCATGAGGTGCTTGGCATCTAACCGCCTTTAACACCTCTGACCATTCTTTTCTAGATAAATTGTTTAAAAGCTTGTCACAGTCACTGCTGAAAACCTTTCCTTGAAGGAAAGTCAGTTGTAAAATAAGCTTTGTAAGCTTTACTCTTAGCACACTCAATGCAAGTTTTTGCCAGGACTTCATTAGAGGCAACAGCTGTAGATCAAGTTTTATAGCATAACTAATACAACAGTGGTTCAAATCTCACCCAGAGATCTGGAAAAGTTCAGCTGAACATTCCAGTTCTAATGATTTAATGTTTTACTCAAGAGACAGTCCCAGCCTTCATGCCCTCAGGGAGACCTAACAGCTTTATGTAGAACACCTAATTCCTCAGGTAAGCATCCCACACTTCTCTCTGGAGAGACATCTCCTATGATCAGACTACTTCCTATTCCCAACCTCAGCTGTGGGAATTAAGTGCTCTGCAGTTTGGGGCTATAAAGTGGCACTTTGTATCAAGACCTGATTCAAGATATGTCCTGGTTTGAAAGGACAGGTGTCTGCCAGTAAGGGCAGAAGTTTCCCTTTGGAATAGAGACTTTGGTTCCACTTCCCCCCCCAAGTATTGTAATTGTTTTGAATCAAGGACTCTGAGGCAGAGATAAGGGGGTGGGAATAACAGCTCTTTTACTAATATATCTAACTGTACAAGCAGAAAACAATAACAGTTAAAATTGCTAACAGAACGAAATAGATAACTCAGTGTCAGTCCCTTTAGATGCAAGCACGCTGTTTCTGTGCTTACTCCACAGTCCGGATCTGCCGGGGGCAGGCGGAGGGCGCAGGAGAGGGGTGGGGGGGGGTCTCGGTGGGAACGGGCTGGAGCGGCGGCTCCTCGCTCACCGTGTGTGTCCGAGTGATCAGCTGTGTCCACAGAGGCAGGAGGCTGGAACGGGGCAGATGCAGGGCAGGTGATCACAGAGGGTCTGGCTCTCCTGTGCTCCAGCAGTGTGGGCTGACGATCCCGGGCGTCCTCCTCCCAGCTCGCCGGAAACACGAGTGCCCTCCCGGAAGCCTCAGAGGCCCCTCCGGGAGCCGTTCCCACCCACCCCTTTTGTCTGGACTCATCAGAGACCCTGGGTGTAGCCCGGCCAGCTCCATTGGCATGATAATGGGAAAAATTCTTTCAATTCACACAGTAACAGAAAAACACTCAACCCCCAACATTATCCACCCTGAATTTTTTCCATGCCAACATGCTACATCATATTGAAACCTTTAAATTATATACATACATGTTGTTATAGGCACATTATCATAGATAGTTCACCCTAGAACAAGGTCCCCTTGGGGTATGCATCGGGTCTCTCCATCCTTTTGCATCACCCACCAAGTGCAATCTGGTCCTTGAGAGAAAACCACCCCATGAACAGGATTGTATTTGCTGGAAGCAGAGTTCACCTAGACAGTTTTCCCTAACATGCCTCTCAGGTGTACCACTGGAACCTTATCTCCATCTGGTGTTCCCAAGGGCTCTGATTGGGCATGGCCTGCTCGGTTAGTGGAACCTCAGGTATTCACTAACCATGTGGCCTTGGGTAGATTGATCTCCCAGTTCTTGAAAGTCCCCCCCACCAAGTGCCTTTAAGGTGGTTTTAAGCAGACCGTTGCACCGTTCCACTTTCCCAGCCGCTGGTGCTTGGTAGGGAATATGGTACACCCACTCGATGCCATGTTCTTTAGCCCAGGTGTTTATAAGGCTATTTTTGAAATGAGTCCCATTGTCTGACTCAATTCTTTCAGGGATACCATGCCTCCAGAGGACTTGTTTTTCCAGGCCCAGGATGGTGTTCCGAGCAGTGGCGTGGGGCACAGCGTAGGTCTCCAACCATCCGGTGGTGGCTTCTACCATGGTCAGCACGTAGCGCTTGCCTTGGCGGGTCTGAGGCAGTGTGATATAGTCAATCTGCCAGGCCTCTCCATACTTATATTTGGACCATCGCCCCCCCATACCAGAGGGGCTTCACCAGCTTGGCCTGTTTGATGGCAGCGCACGTGTTACAGTCATGAATAACCTGAGAGATGCTGTCCATGGTTAGATCCACCCCTCGGTCTCGTGTCCACTTATAGGTGGCGTCTCTGCCCTGATGGCCTGAGGCATCGTGGGCCCATCGAGCCAGGAACAGTTCTCCCTTGTGTTCCCAATCTAAGTCTATCTTTGAGACCTCTATCTGTGCAGCCTGATCTACCTGCTTGTTGTGCCTATGTTCTTCATTAGCCCGACTCTTGGGAACATGGGCATCCACATGACGGACTTTCACAGGGAGCTTCTCTACCCGAGTGGCAATGTCTTTCCACTCATCAGCAGCCCAGATTGGTTTTCCTCTACGTTGCCAGTCAGCCTTTTTCCACCTTTCCAGCCAACCCCACAGAGCATTGGCTACCATCCACAAATCAGTATAAAGGTAGAGCTTTGGCCATTTCTCTCTCTCAGCAATGTCCAAGGCCAGCTGAACAGCTTTGAGTTCAGCAAGTTGACTCGATCCACCTTCTCCTTCGGTAGCTTGTGCAACCTCTCGTGTGGGGCTCCATACGGCAGCTTTCCACTTCCGGTTCATCCCCACAATGCGGCAGGAACCGTCGGTGAAAAGGGCGTAGCGTGTTTCATCTGCTGGCAGCTGGTTGTACGGTGGAGCTTCTTCAGCCCGGGTCACTTGCTTCTGCTCCTCTTCATCAGCAAGACCAAAATCTTCACCTTCTGGCCAGTTTGTAATTATCTCCAAAATCCCAGGGCGATTTGGGTTGCCAATACGGGCGCGCTGCGTGATGAGGGCAATCCACTTGCTCCATGTGGCGTCGGTGGCGTGGTGGGTAGAGGGAACCTTTCCTTTGAACATCCACCCCAGCACTGGCAGTTGGGGTGCCAGGAGAAGCTGTGCTTCTGTGCCAATCACCTCTGAGGCAGCTTGAATTCCCTCATAGGCAGCCAAGATTTCCTTCTCTGTGGGAGTGTAGTTGGCTTCAGATCCTTTGTAGCTTCTGCTCCAGAATCCCGGGGGTCGGCCTCAGGTCTCACCAGGCACCTTCTGCCAAAGGCTCCAGGACAGATCATGGTTCCCAGCTGCAGAGTAGAGCACATTCTTTACCTCTGGTCCTGTCCTGACTGGGCCAAGGGCCACTGCATGAGCGATTTCCTGTTTGATCTGGGCGAAGGCTTGCTGTTGTTCAGGGCCCCAATGGAAATCGTTCTTCTTGCGAGTGACCTGGTAGAGAGGGCTCACAATCTGGCTGTACTCAGGGACGTGCATTCTCCAAAAGCCGATAGCACCTAGAAAAGCTTGTGTCTCCTTCTTGCTTGTTGGTGGAGATATTGCAGTGATCTTATTGATGACCTCAGTGGGGATCTGGCGCCGTCCATCCTGCCACTTCACTCCCAGGAACTGGATCTCTCGGGCAGGTCCTTTGACTTTGCTCTTTTTAATGGCGAAACCGGCTCCCAGCAAAATCTGGATGATCTTCTCTCCTTTCTCAAATACCTCCATTGCTGTGTTCCCCCATACAATGATGTCATCGATGTACTGCAAATGTTCTGGAGCCTCACCCTTCTCCAGTGCAGCCTGGATCAGTCCGTGGCAGATGGTGGGGCTGTGCTTCCACCCCTGGGGCAGTCAGTTCCAAGTGTACTGCACGCCCCTCCAGGTGAAAGCAAACTGAGGCCTGCACTCTGCTGCCAAAGGAATGGAGAAGAATGCATTTGCAATGTCAATGGTGGCATACCACCTTGCTGCCTTGGACTCCAGCTCGTACTGGAGTTCCAGCATGTCCGGCACGGCAGCGCTCAGCGGTGGAGTCACTTCATTCAATGCCCGATACTCCACAGTCAGTCTCCATTCTCCATCAGATTTCTGCACAGGCCAGATAGGACTGTTGAAGGGTGAGTGGCTCTTGCTGACCACCCCTTGGCTCTCGAGATCACGGATCATTTTGTGGATGGGGATCACAGCATCTCGATTTGTCCGGTACTGCCGGCGGTGCACTGTCATGGTGGCAATTGGCACCTGTTGTTCAGTCACTTTCAGAAGTCCTACTGCAGAGGGGTTTTCTGACAGTCCAGGCAAGGTGTTCATCTGCTTAATGCTCTCTGTCGCTACAGCAGCTATTCCAAAAGCCCACCTGAACCCCTTTGGGTCTTTGTAGTAGCCGTTCCTGAGGAAGTCTATGCCTGGAATGCACGGTGCCTCTGGGCCAGTTACAATTGGATGTTTCTGCCACCCCTTCCCTATCAGGCTAATCTCAGCTTCCAGCAAAGTGAATTCCTGTGATCCCCCCGTCACCCCAACAATGGAAACAGGTACCTTCCCCACATGTTCTGATGGTATCAGGGTGCATTGTGAACCAGTATCAACTAGCACTTTATGTTTCTGTGGCTTTGATGTGCCAGGCCATCGCACCCACACCATCCAATAAATCCTGTCATCCCATGCCTCTCCCTGGCTAGAGGCAGGGCCCCTCTAGCCCTGGTTATTATTTCTTTCCTGGGCATACATAGTGGAGGTTCCTTCCAGGGGATCTGACAGAACATCCTCCTTGCTGTAATACCCTGCACCTTGCTTGTGGGAGGTTGAGGCTACCTTCATTTTAGTGCGGCTCCCTCGGTTAGCATTTCCCTCCCTGAGCTGACGCACCCGTGCTGCCAGGACAGAAGTGGGTTTCCCATCCCATTTTCCCATGTCTTCCCCATGGTCTCGCAGGAAAAACCACAGGTCAGCTTGTGAGGTGTACCCTCTCTCCCTAGCTAGGGGACGTGAAGCTCTGACTTGGGGGCCTGTGACTCGTACTGGTGCTACGCTGATCTTCCTCACCTCCTCAATTCTCTCCATCATCTCCTCCCTCATATCCCTCATCCTATCTTCAACCTGTTGGAGGTCCCAGGCCACGGCAGAGACATTAGCCTGCATTGGGCCATTCATCATGCTCTCGAAATTTCTGAGTTTGTTGGCAACAGAACACACTGTCTCTGGATGGTTATCGGCATTAATCATTGCTATGTAGGTGGTATATTGAGATGGACCCAAGGTTGCCAGATTCCATAACATCTGCCCTGTGCACTTGACCTTGTCAGGGTCATTGTCATGCTGTCCATCCCTCCCAAAGAGTACCACTAATACTGCTGTCTCTCTCAGCTGCTGGATCCCTTCCTCAAGGGTCTTCCAGCGCATCCTACAGTGGTGCTCCTGCATTCTCTCTCTGTGTACAAACTTCTCTCTCACACTCATTAAAAGCCGGTCCCAGAGGGAAAGGAGGCCTTGCTCCCTTACGAATATCTGGTCCACACCTGAATCCTGGGCCAAGGATCCCAAATTCCTGGCCTCAGTTCCATCCAGTTGTACACCTGTTCCAGTAAGGTCCCAGACCCGGAGTAACCAAGTTGTAAAAGGCTCACGGCCCCGCCGAGCAATGTCTTTACGCAGGTTACGGAGACTATCGTATGAGAGGGACTCGGTGACAATCTCAACCTCTGGCTCCCTTGCTGGTTGTAAGGACCCTCCTTGCTGATCCCCATTATCTAAGTGCCTCATTTTAATCTTAGATTTCCTTGTTTCCACAGGAGCAACTGCTGCTGGCTGTGGCTGCTCCTGTGATCCAGCTGGAACCTGGACAGATACAACATCTACGGGTTCCACTGCGGCACCATCTGACTCTCCCTCTTTAGGGCAGGGGGAGGGTTTCTCACCAGCTGGAGAAAAATAGTCCTTCATCATCTGGCTATGCTCTTTCAGCATTTGGCCTATATCCTTCACTAGAGCCCCCACCCACTCTGGGTGGCTCATTTCTGTGGTGGGCTGTGGGGCAGGGTTAGGCTCTGGGGCAGCATCCCTAGTCCCTGGGGCAGAGGCAGCTTCTGGGGCAGCATCCCTAGTCCCTGGGGCAGGTATCAGAGTTGTTGTCCAAGCCAATATTCCCTTGTTTCTGAACGCTAAGTAAAACAGGCCTATCAGCAACACCAGCCACTGTATAATAACACTGGCAATTAAAACAGATCTGAAATCCTTGAGAACCAGTGGGGTAGCCTCAAAAAACTGGGTGATGGGTTGGGAGAAAATTTCCCTTGCACTCGTTACCTCACAGTAAGTACCATTACTGAAATAGCCCCAGAAACACGCAGTTAGAGTATGATAGCTCCGAATCCATGCAACCGCTTCCCAGAAAAAATTAAAAACCCATGAATTCCTGACATAATCAATCCACCAAACTAATTGGATAATAGCTACAGTAACTTTGGTGAGGGGGCCCAAATTCAAATAAGGGCTTGCAAATGGGAGGGAGATGGCTGTGACCACATGGAACACAAACCAGATTAAACTAGACAACATATTGCCAGTTAAGAGAGCTGTTATTCCTGTCTTAACTCTCAACTCAGTGTCCTCTGTCTCACGACTGGGTGCCAAAATCTGTCCTGGTTTGAAAGGACAGGTGTCTGCCAGTAAGGGCACAAGTTTCCCTTTGGAATAGAGACTTTGGTTCCACTCCCCCCACCAAGTATTATAATTGTTTTGAATCAAGGACTCTGAGGCAGAGATAAGGGGGTGGGAATAACAGCTCTTTTACTAATATATCTAACTGTACAAGCAGAAAACAATAACAGTTAAAATTGCTAACAGAACAAAATTGATAACTCAGTGTCAGTCCCTTTAGATGCAAGCACGCTGTTTCTGTGCTTAGTCCACAGTCCGGATCTGCCGGGGGGTAGGCGGAGGGCGTAGGAGAGGGGTGGGGGGGGGGGCGGCAGCGGCCACGCCGGTCTCGGTGGGAACGGGCTGGAGCGGCGGCTCCTCGCTCACCGTGTGTGTCCAGGTGATCAGCTGTGTCCACAGAGGCAGGAGGCTGGAACGGGGCAGATGCAGGGCAGGTGATCACAGAGGGTCTGGCTCTCCTGTGCTCCAGCAGCGTGGGCTGACGATCCTGGGCGTCCTCCTCCCAGCTCGCCGGTAACACGAGTGCCCTCCCGGAAGCCTCAGAGGCCCCTCCGGGAGCCGTTCCCACCCACCCCTTTTGTCTGGACTCATCAGAGACCCTGGGTGTAGCCCGGCCAGCTCCATTGGCATGATAATGGGAAAAATTCTTTCAATTGACACAGTAACAGAAAAACACTCAACCCCCAACAACTGGGTTTCTCCCTGCTGAAATTCCATATTGAACTGGTTTTCTCCCAGACTAAAGATGCCACCTCTTTGAAATCTGATTTTTCTTTGAATGCTAGAACCCTCCTCTAAATAGACATTTAAAAAGTTTTGAACTGAGCGTCATTTCACTAGGAAATAAAGCTCTGTTTGTCTCCAGGTCCCTGTGCCTGCAATTGGGTTTCTGCCTCTTAAATTTCTCTATAAGTCAGGATTTCTTGCAGATTAAATATGCCACCATTTAGAAACCTGGTAGTTCTTTGACTGCAAAAAGCCTCCTCTAAATAGGCATTACAAAAGTGGTAAATTGAGCTTTATTTCACTGAGAAATAAACCTGAGTTTGGGTCCAGGGCCCTGGGACTGAGACTGGGCTTCCCCCTGCTTAATTTCCATATTGAACTGCTTTTCTCCCAGTCTAAAGAAGCCACCACTTAGAAGCCTGGCTGTGCTTTGAGTGCCAAACACCACCTCTTACTTGAAATTACAAAAGGGGTGAATTCAGCTTCATTACACTGAGAACTAAAACTCAGTTTATGTCCAGGAACCTAAAACTGCCACTGGGCTTCTCACTGTTAAATTTCCCCATGGACCACGATTTCCTGCAGACTAAAGATGCAACCACTTAGAAGCCTGGTTATTATTTGAGTGCCAAAAGCCTCCTCTAAATAGACATTACAAAAGTGGTGCAGTGAGCTTTATTGTACAGTGAAATAAGCCCCAGTTTTTTGCCCAAGGCCCTGGGTCAGAGGTTTGGCTTCTGCCTGTTCAGTTTCCCTATGGTTCGGGATTTCTCCCAGACTAAGGATGCCACCACTTAGAAGCCTGGTTACAAGTGGAGTTACAAACACTTCCTCCCAAAGTTATTAGGAAACTGGGAGGGTGTGTTTCTTTTCAAAGGGAAAGGGACCCCTGTTTGTCTCCAAGGCCTGTGCCTTACACTGGGTTTCTCCCTGCTGAAATTCTATATTGAACTGCTTTTCTCCCAGACTAAAGATGCCTCCACTTTGAAGCCTGGTTCTTCTTTGAGTGCCAAACACCTCCTTTAAATAGACATTACAAAAGTGGTGAACTGACCTTCATTTCACTGGGAAATAAAGCTCTGTCTGTGTCCTGGGCCCTGTGCCTGCGACTGGCTTTCTGCCTGTTACATTTCTCTATGGGTCAGGATTTCTTGCAGACTATAGATGCCACCAGGGAGAAGCCTGCTTATTCTTTGAGTGCCAAAAGCCTCTTCTAAACAGATATTACAAAAAGTGATGGAGTCTGCTTTATTGTACAGAAAAACTCGACCCTGTTTTTTGCCCAAGGCCCCAGAACAGAGATTTGGCTTCTGCCTGTTCAATTTGCCTATGCTTCAGGATTTCTCCAAGACTAAGAATGCCACCACTTAGAAGCCTGGTTACAAGTGGAGTTACAAACACTTCCTCCAAAAGTTATTAGGAAACTGGGAGGGTGTGTTTCTTTTCAAAGGGAAAAGGGCCCCTCTTTGTGTCCATGGCCTGTGCCTTACACTGGGTTTCTCCCTGCTGAAATTCCATATTGAACTGCTTTTCTCCTAGACTAAAGATGCCTCCACTTTGAAGTCTGGTTCTTCTTTGAGTGCCAAACACCTTTTTTACATACACATTACAAAAGTGGTGAAATGACCTTCATTTCACTGTGAAATATAGCTCAACTGGTGTAAAGGGCCATGTGCCAGTGACTGGCTTTCTACCTGTGAAATTTCTCTATAGGTCAGGATTTCTTGTACCCCTGTGCTGTTCGCTATGCAGGGTTCAAGGAGTGCACAGCACTCTTACAAGATGCAGGGCAGACTTGTATGGAAGAGAGGGTTTAGAAGAAAAATGCACATGCCAGGCATGTTTTGGCAGTAGCAGAAGCTAGCAGCAGAGTGTACTGAGTGAGCAGTAGAAGACAATTCACCTCTGTTAGAGAGAAATCGCTGTAAAACACAAAGCGCGAACAAGCAAGAAGCAGAGCAGCAGAGTGCTCTGTGCAATGTACTGTTTGTCAGTGACTCCTGGTAAGAAGCAAGATCAACGCCAGCTAACTTTGCTACTACATGCAAATTCTACATGCAGCCTCCTGTGGTAAACATTATCTTGCTGTTAGGCTTTGAGATGCAGAGAACACACTGGCGTGTACAGTGGAAAGGGATAAGTGCTGTGTGGTGCGCTTGCTTTCTCCTTCGTTTGAAATACACTTTCGCTCTGCAGAGTTGAAAGAGTGCATGGTTCTCTTTCAGGAAGCTAGACAGACTGGTGTGGTATATATGGCTTAGTAGAAAAGCGCACCTCTTTGTCAACCCTGCTTCTTCCATCAGTACCATGCATTAGCACTCAAAGAATATTTGAAAAGGAAAATTATTACTCAGCTCAGCCTCCAGATCAGGGCTGACACACAGAGCTTTTTCCCTCCCCTCATGCTGTGCTCCTGCCTGGAAGTATCAGAGATCAAGTCAGGCCTTCGGCTTGCGTCATGGAGAGACATTCAGGGTACAAATATTTGGCAGCTCTCCTAGAATCAAAGAAAAATGAAAGAGCATGTGCATTTATGAAGAAAAAAAAATTCCCCCAACCCTGTTTTGGTAGGTCAGGGCAGTAGACAGAAGATGGCTATCATCTGGATGCATTGTTGTATCTAGGCTGGTTAATGTACTTTCCATCTTCATCAGTTGTTTTCAGGATCGAGGAAGATGTTTTGGGGGGCACAATGGGTCCAATACCATGGGAGGGAGCCAGGCCATGATCTCAACGGCTTTCAGTTAGGAATGAACAGAAAACCTGGGAGACAAAGTCAGTTTTTTTTTCTTATCCTGAATGTGAAATGGAGAAGGAAAAATTCAGAGTTGACAAAAATAAACCATATTGGGGTGCACAAGTGCAAGGAGAACTCTCCCTTGCTGCTCAGTAGGTGCTAGAACAGAAAACAAAGGGAGCTGGGTAGGAGTGCCATTCCTTCCACCCAGTGTTCTAAAGCTCTGGGCTACAAGGTGTAAAAAGTTATCCAGAATCTCTCCATTATATGGAACAACTGCTGAATGTGAGACTGGATTAGAGGCTGGGTCGACCAGGGGGTTTCCCTTGGGGTTTTAGGGACGTCTTTCTTTCTCCAGGGCTCCTTCCTCCACAGTGGGGGTCTCCTCTTGCACTTTCCCTGCCCCAGCACAGAACCTGGATTGTGTCCATCTGTCCTAGAGTCCCTTTCGGCATCTGCATATCCTGCAAAGCTCCTGTGACAGTCCCTGAACCGAGACAGATGGGGCTGCATTTGCCTGCTGCCAATTTGAGGGGAGGAAAGAGCAAGAGTTCATCAGGGCTCAATCTCAACTGATGTTTTGGTGCTTCTGGTTCCTCTCACAGCTTTGGAAGCAGAGCAGCGTCTCTGTCCTTGCCACCCACTCGCCCTTGGAATGCCCACACGGGCCACTGTATCACTTCAGGTGACCCCAAGTGGCCGCGACAGAAGTGGTTCCACTGTTGCAGTTCTTGGGTGGTCAAAACCCCTCCCACCTGTAGTACAGCCTGTGCTGGAAGACACAAAACTGCCTGCCTGGAGGAAAGGCATGGAAAGCTTGAAGAAGGCTCAAGGGAACACCCTGATAGCGATTTTCTCATGAGATTTCTTTAACTGAATTTGCTAATAAGAACCAGACTTGATATCACAGAATGTTTTTTTTGTTGCTTTATTGTTCGAGCCCTCAGTCCTGTGTGGGACGTGGTAACTGGGGGCTGCAGAGGCTCCGGCCAGGCGTCAAAAACGCCAGCCCCGCACCCATGGGTGGCACAAGATCTGCTCCAGCGCTGGCCTGTCCGCGGGGTGCTTGGACAAACACCAGCGGATCAGATGTTCGCACTCTGGGGAGAGAAGGCAGAAAGCGTCGGTCATTGGCAGAAGGCTCCTGCCCAGCTGCTCCCAGAGCCCGTCGGGGCTTTGGCCAAGTGCGGGCTCAGCATTGAGAGTGGCGGTGCGGGCATGGAGCAGCAGAGCTCCGAGCCCTCAGTCTCAAGCAGGATCTGGGAGCTATGGAGACTCTTGCCACAAGTCATCCAGATCTTGCTCTTCCTGCTCCTGCACTGCCTGCTCCAGAGAGTCAGCTGGACATAGAAATGCTGCTGCCTTTGCTGCTGGAGAATCTGGTCCAGCACCACACCAAAGCTCTCTCTTCTCCCATGGCACAACTGCATTTTCCTCACAGCCATGCACTGGCAAGCGGCAGTCCCAGCATATTTGCTCCTGGGACATATTCTTCTGGCATTGCCTTACTAGTGTGGGCTGCCTTTAAAACTTTGCTTCTGGTATTTTCCTGCCCATCTGCACCCTCATGGATGAGGGTGTTTGTCCGTTGAGATGTCTCTTATGAAACAGGGACACCTGTCCCAAGGGCTGCCTACCGCTGCAGTCTGGCAGCTCTCAGCGAGGCACTAGCAGGGCTGAAAGCTCTTAAAGAACAATGTTAAGGATGGAGATCTTCCTCATCCTGCTTGTCCTCTGCTGATGCCACAGACTTCTCTGTACACAAGAACACCATAATTTCTTCTGGAGGAACCTCTTCCAGCCCAACACCATGACTCTTTTCCTGTGGTACCGCCACAGTGTGCAGAAAGCCATGGCCGAAGATGTGACAGCACTGGAAATTGCTGCCATGTGCCTGACTGCAGGAAGCAACTTCTGGAAGAGCCTTGGCCTCCAAGTTTCTTTCTGGATTTCCCTGGCAATTCTGCATGCTCAGGAACGAGCAGGTTCTGGTGAAAATTGCAGGGAAAAAGACAAAGACAGATTTGAAAAAGAAAACAAAAAATGTTATTCAATCAAGACACTTGACATCCAACAACTTTTCTAAAATGGACTAAGTAGCAGAAGTATGGTCATATCTACAAGAAATAGATCTAGAATCACTTGTCTACGAAAAAATTTCCATGTAGCCAAAATGGAACTGACCATGTATATTATTGCTTAACTGACAGCTGAGCCTACATACGATATCCTATCCAGGCTCAAGCTATTCTAGCCTGATAGCCAAAAAGTAATTAAATCTATGCACATTTTTAAGAAAGGATTCCATGTATATGAAGACTGGGAACATGAGTCATTCCTACCTTATAGGTGCCCACGGACCTGAGGCAGTCCTGTCCAAAGGGCTTCCTCCCAAACCAGTTTGGCAGCTCTCATGCAGGATCTGGGAGCAATGGAGACTCTTGCCACAAGTCATCCAGATCTTGCTCTTCCTGCTCCTGCACTGCCTGCTCCAAAGACTCAGCTGGATGTAGAAACGCTTCTGCCTTTGCTGCTGGAGGATCTTGTCCAGCACCACACTAAGACTCTCCCTTCACCCATGGCACAACTGCATTTTCCTCACAGCCATGCACTGGCAAGTGGCAGCTCCAGCATATTTGCTCTTGTGACAGATTCTTCTGGCATTGCCTTACTAGTGTGGGCTGCACTTAAATCTTTGCTTCTGGTATTTTCCTGCCCATCTGCACCCTCATGGATGAGGGTGTTTGTCCATGGAGATGTCTCTCATGAAACAGGGACACCTGTCCCAAGGGCTGCCTTCCTCTGGAGTCTGGCAGATCTCAGCAAGGCTCTGGCAGGCCTGATGGCTCTTGGAGAAATATGACAATGATGGAGATCTTCCTCATCCTGCTTGTCCACTGCTGATGCCACAGATTTCTCTGTACACAGGAACACCATCTTTTCTTCTGAAGGAACCTCTTCCAGCCCAACACCAAGGCTCTTCTTCTGTGGCACTGCCACAGCGTGCGGAAAGCCGTGGCTGAGGAGGTGACAGCTCTGGAAATTGCTGCCGTGTGCCTGGCTGCAGGAAACAACTTCTGAAACGTCTTTATCTTCCAGGTTTCTTTCTGGATTTCCCTGGCAATACTGCCTTCTCAGGGATGAGCAGCTTTTGCTGATACCTGTGGGGAAAAAAGACAAAGAGAATTTTAAATAAGAGAAGAAGGAACACTGTTTAGTCAAGGCAGGAGAGATGTAACAATGTTGTGAAATGGATTAAGTCGTAGAAGTCCGGTCATTTGGAGAAGAATTTTTTTTACAAGTTCCTGTCTAGGACAATAAATCTGTTCTTGCTACTAGGGAATTGACCATGTATATTATTGCTTGGCTGACACCTGAGCATTTATACTATTGCCTATATAGAACCAAGCTATTCTAACCTGACATTCAAAATGTTATTAAATCAATGTACATTTTTAAAAAAGGCTTCCATGTAAATGAAGACTGAGTACATGAATCATTCCTACCTTACAGATGCCCATATATCTGAGGGTGCAGGCAGTCCTGTCCAAAGGGTTTCCTCCCTCTCCAGTCTGGCAGCTCTCAAGCAGGATCTGGGAGCTATGGAGTCTCTTGCCACAAGTCATCCAGATCTTGCTCTTCCTGCTCCTGCACTGCCTGCTCTGGAGACCCAGCTGGATATGGGAATGCTTCTGCCTTTGCTGCTGGAGGATCTTGTCCAGCACCACACCAAGGCTCTCTCTTCTCCCATGGCACAACTGCATTTTCCTCACAGCCATGCACTGGCAAGTGGCAGCCCCAGCATATTTGCTCCTGGGACACATTCTTCTGGCATTGCCTTACTAGTGTGGGCTGCCTTTAAAACTTTGCTTTTGGGCTTTTCCTGCCCATCTGCAGCCTCAGGGATGAGGGTGTGTGTCCCATAGAGATGTCTCTCTAGGAGCAGGGACACCTGTCCCAAGGGCTGCCTCCCTCTGGAGTCTGGCAGCTCTCAGCGAGGCTCTGGCAGGACTGATGGCTCTTGGAGAAATATGCCAAAGAAGGAGATCTTCCTCATCCTGCTCCTCCACTGCTGATGCCACAGATTTCTCTGTACACAGGAACACCATCCTTTCTTCTGCAGGAACCTCTTCCAGCACAACACCAAGGCTCTTGTCCTGCGGCACCGCCACAGCGTGCAGAAAGTTGTGGCCGAGGAGTTGACAGCTCTGGAAAATGCTGCTGTGTGTTTCTGGCTGCAGGAAACACCTTCTGGAGATTGTTTTGCCTGCAGGATTCTTTCTGGATTTCTGTGGCAATTCTGCATGCTCAGGATGAGAAGATTCTGCTGAAACTTAAAGGAAAAAAAACAACGAAGACAATTTCGAAGAAGCAAACAAAGAACACTGTTTAGTCAAGGCAGGAGAGATGTAACACAGATTCTAAAATCGACTAAGCAGCAGCAGTAAGATCACTCCTCAAATAAAACTGATCTACAAGCAACTGTCTAGGAAAAATTTTGATGTTGCTACTCGGGAATTCACCATGTATATTATTGCTTAGCTGACAGCCGAGCATTTATACTATTGTCTTTCGAGGGTCAAGCTATTCTAACCTGATAGCAAAAAAGTAATTAAATCTATGCACATTTTTAAGAAACGCTTCCAGGTATATGAAGACTGGGTACGTGAATCATTCCTACCTTACAGATGCCCATGGATCTGAGGGTGCAGGCAGTCCTGTCCAAAGGTATTCCTCCCTCTCCAGTCTGGCAGCTCTCAAGCAGGATCTGGGAGCTATGGAGACTCTTGCCACAAGTCATCCAGATCTTGCTCTTCCTGCTCCTGCACCCTCTACTTCAGAGATTCAGCTGGACATGGAAACTCTGCTGCCTTTGCTGCTGGAGGATCTGGTCCAGCACCACACCAAGGCTCTCACTGCTCCCATGGAACAACTGCATTTTCCTCACAGCCATGCACTGGCAAGCGGCAGCTCTGGCATATTTGCTCCTGGGACACATTCTTCTGGCATTGCCTTACTAATGTGGGCTGCACTTAAAACTTTGCTTCTGGTATTTTCCTGCCCATCTGCACCCTTATGGATGAGGGTGTTTGTCCATTGAGATGTCTCTCATGAAACAGGGACACCTGTCCCAAGGGCTGCCTCCCTCTGCAGTCTGGCAGCAATCAGCGAGGCACTAGCAGGGCTGAAAGTGCTTGAAGAAGAATGCCAAGGATGGAGATCATCATCCTGCTCTTCCACTGCTGATGCCACAAATTTCTCTGTACACAGGAACACCATCTTTTCTTCTGAAGGAACCTCTTCCAGCAAAACACCAAGGTTCTTCTCCTGTGACACCACCACAGCGTGCGGAAAGCCGTGGCTGAGGAGGTGACAGCTCTGGAAATTGCTGCCGTGTGTCTGGCTGCACAAAACACCTTCTGGAAGAGCCTTGGCCTCCAGGTTTCTTTCTGGATTTCCCTGGCAATTCTGCATGCTCAGGGATGAGCATCTTCTGCTGATACCTGTGGGGAAAAAAGACAAAGACCATTTGGAATAAGAGAAAAAGAAACGCCATTCAATCCAGGGATCTGATATCTAACAAAGGTTCTAAAATAGGCTAAATAGCAAAAGTAAGGTCCTTTAAAGATGGAATTCATCTTCAAGCCGTCACCTTAGGAAAAATAATTTGATGTTGCTCCTAGGGAATTGACCATGTATACTACTGCTAAGCTTACAGCAATTGACACTATTGCCTATCCAGGACCTAGCTATTCAAACCTGAGAGGCAAAAAGATATTAAATCTATGCAAATTTTAAAGAAAGGCTTCCATGTATATCAAGACTGAGTACGTGAATCATTCCTACCTTACAGGTGCCCACAGATCTGAGGGTGCAGGCAGTCCTGTCCAAAGGTATTCCTCCCTCTCAGTCTGGCAGCTCTCAAGCAGGATTGGGACTTTTGGGGTCTCTTGCCAGAAGTCATCCAGATCTTGCACTTCCTGCTCCTGCACTGTCTGCTCCAGAGACTCAGCTGGATGTGGAAACTCTGCTGCCTTTGTTGCTGGAGGATCTGGTCCAGCACCACACCAAGGCTCTCTCTTCTCCCATGGCACAACTGCATTTTCCTCACAGCCATGCAATGGCAATTGGCAGCCCCAGCATATTTGCTCCTGGGACACATTCTTCTGGCATTGCCTTACTGGTGTGGGCTGCACTCACAGCTTTGCCTTCATGCTTTTTCTGTCCATCTGCATCCTCAGTGATGAGGGTGTTTTTTCCATACTTGTGGCTCTGAGGGAGTTGGGATGCCTCCCCCTGCAGTCTGGCAGCTCTCAGCGAGGCTCTGACAGGGCTGAAGGCTCTTGGAGCAATATTGGTGGAGGTCTTCATTATCCTGCTCCTCCACCACTTATGGCAGGGGCTTCCCGGTTCTTGGGAACTCATTCCTTTTCTGCTGGCCAGTCTTTCATGGTGCTCTTCTGAGCGTTTTCTCCTTTGGGTTTGTTATATGATCGGTGGTCCATGGACTGCAGTCTGGGAGCTTCCAGACTACTACTGGTGGGACAGCTTCCCATGGGAATATTTTACTGTTAGAGGCTGGGATCCCCTTTTTCTTCTGGGTTTTCCTCCTGTATCCTCAGCGTTTTTTTGCTGCTGTTCTTCTGTCTTCTTGTCATGTGTTAAAGGATGCCTACTTTTTTACCTTCTGCTTTAAAAAAAAAAAAAAAATTAATACTTAGATTCTGTTCTTCCACCTTTGAATACATCATCTCCTCTGTACCTGTTTACAGTGTAGAAATAGTTGGTTTAAGGTCTTTCTCAAAAATTTTATTGTGACTCTGCTTCCTAAGTATTGTGTTACTAGTTGATATCCTAGATTATACACCACTGTTTCTAGATTATAATTTTGAAATATATAATACAATTCTGGATTTCCAATGTGTGCATGATGTAATTACACACATTTGTCAGGGTGGGAGGTTTTTTTTGCAAAAACATGGCGAGTTTTTCTCTGTTTATATTTTTCCCTTCAGAACTCCTCTGTTTCCTGTTTTCACTTCCTCTACTCAGATGACCTTCTTATGAATTATTGTTGTAATGGTTCCCCATACCTTCCATACCACTTTATAGAGATGTAGGTGTTGCAACATGTAGTTATTAGATATTTTTTGTTGATTTATACTCTTATAAAATGATAAAACATGTAGTTGACATTTCAACGGACTGCAAAATTATTTATCACTTTTAAGGGAATATATAATTATATCAAAAAAAGTTTGGATAACATAATTTTTAATACAATTGTTCCATTATCTCTCCACTAGCCATAAACTAGATCTGTATTCGTCATCTAATAACAAAGCAAGCTTTTGACTTGACATACACATTTAGACTTTTTTATCCTGCATGAAATAATGGAGAAAAAAATATCCTACTGTAATGTCCTCTTCAACTGCACATCACTTTTAACCTTGAGTGAAGATTGTATTCAGGAAGAGAACCAATTTAGCCAGTGCACCTCTAGACTAAGACATGATCAGAACCTTAGACTGGTAATTAAAAGCAGAAAACAGTTTGGCTGCCATCGTGAGGCAACAGCACATTCTCCTGCTGTCATTCCCACTGTCAGAATAAAACTGGAACTGAGCAATTCCATTCCATCACAACCGTCCCTATGCTGCAAGTGTGAAGCCCTGATCTCAGAAACGCCAGAGGTGGCAGAGGTTTTCCATGTGTGAAGGCATCCTCCCTTCCCAGAGGTATTGTAAGTTCCCCTCTCCCCACTCTATTCCATCTGTCAGTTGAGCACTGACAATCCAGAAAGGTTATACACTACAACTAAGGGGTTGCATTTTCTTCCTTAGATAGATCTAAAGGAATCTGGAAGTTGCTCAGCCTCTGTCCTCTTCAAGTGAGCATTTGTAACTTTTCTTCCTACAATAATCCAACCAAACTACTTTGTTAACTGCTCCAAGTAATTAGCAGACAATTTGGCTGTGTTCTCCCATCATGTTTTATTAAACCCAAGTTAAATAAGTACCACTTTGCAAAAATTGACACTTTCATATTTGAAATTTCCAACATACTACACAGATTGGATAGGTGATCTTCAAACTTCATAGGTAATATTCACCACAGAGAATCAATTGATAGCAACTAGCAGGACAAAAGTTAATCCAATACACACTCCTAAAAATTCTCCATTGTTTTTTTTCTTTTTGGCATTCTGGAAGAAACAAATTTAACATCACTGCCATGCATACAACAAAATGACCCAGGCATGAGGATGATTGAGCAAGCTGATGGTCCTTCAGATTCCAGCTTTCAAGGGTGACATTAGTGGGACACACTGCTTGGAGCACTGCTTGCACAATATTTACGTTAGGATGAAGCTTTCAGAATAAACCAAAACGGGCTTTTTATTGGTCTTGAAGGGGCAATTTCTTCCAAAAAACATCCAAGATTTCTCAGGGAACAGAAGGAACCACACTATGCTGTGCAAGGCTACCGTGATTTAAGAGTCCAGATTATCTTGCACTATTTAAATAACATTGGCATTACCAGCAAAGGGGCAGTGCAAGTTCCAAGGCTACATAAGAAAAGGATGTGTGTAGATTCAGCTGTGAAACAAAGCCCAGCTCCAAGATACATTTGTTTGCTAGGTTTGCAGAGCGCCTTTTCCTCCTGCCCACACCATCCTCTCCAGGATGACTGCAACAAAACCAAAACACATACTCACCAACACAGCTCATCTAAACCTGCCATGAGATCAGTGCATTCAGCTTCTTCTACAGAACATTTTCCAATTTACACACTTTTCTACTCACTCTAAAAACTAAAACTATATTTTTGTGCCATAATTAAAAAAAAAAAAAAGTCTTTTAGCTTGAACATAACTAGCAAGCTTATTACAAGCTGCATAGATTATACCATGATCCCTTTTTTACTTGTTTCACCTTGGAAAACAGAATTCCAAGGATCTATTGAAATCAACCTTTTTCTAGACTCTGAAAGATAATTATGTAACAAGAAATAGCTGCAGGAAAATAAGCAGTATTTCATTTGTCCTGAAACTAAGAATTTATAACCTTCATTTTTTGCAGACATGATTTTCCATAAGTGATACGGAATGAAGTTTTCCATCCACTGAAGAAGTGGATGTGGCCTTCCCCACGGCTGCAGTACCTCCAAGGCTGTAACTGCTCTGCCAAGGGTTTACTCACAGCCGTAGCTCTGAGGTGCACGACCCCATGCACAGGCACTGACGCTTCATGGGGCACCTGCTGAGCATGGCCTTACCCACAGCCACGGTAGCTTCAGGTTTATCCTTGGGCCACAATCCCTCCTTGGGCACGGACATGACCACGGCCACAGATGCTCTGTGTTCCCGCTCTGCTTATTACCAGCCACTGATGCCTGGGGGGCCCTGTTCCCATGTGGGCTCATCCACAGGTCACAGTTCCCTCCACTCCAGCTCACACTGGAGTTCCAGCAGCACAGAAACAGCAGCTATGCCCTGGCCACATGCCAGCCCAAGTGTGTTGCCATGGCTGCCATCGAGTGTCCCCAGGCAAAGCACAGGAAGGGGTGAAGCCCTACACCAGCAGCAAAATCAAAATGAAACCCCTAATGAGCCCAATGGCAAGCACAGGAGCCTGACAACTCAACAGCACCAACAGCCATAAATCCAATCCAGAACATTCCAGCCACACTTGCTGTTAACTCAAACCCTTTGAGCTCCATGTCAGGCACCAAAAAGAACTATCATTCTTTAACCCTAGCTGGCAACTCAGCCCCAAAGAGCTGCTTGCTCACTCCCTCACAGTGGGATGGGGGAGGGAATCAGAAAAAGCATAAAACTCACAGGGCTGAGATAAACACAGTTTACTAGGTAAAGGAAAAACAATGCACACAAACAAGGTAAAATAAGGAATCTCTTCCCCACCTGCAGGCACATGTTCAGCCATCTCCAGGAAAGCAGGGCTCCATCACATGTCATGGTGACTTGGAATGACAAATACCACCCACCCCTCTGACACCCCCATTTCCTTCTTCCTCCAGCTTTATGTGCTGAGCATGATGCCATACGGCCAGGGATATTTCTTGGGTCAGTTGGGGTAAGCAGAGTCCCTTCCCATCTCCTTGTGCTCACTCAGCCCACTCCCTGGTGGGTGCAGTGAGATGCAGAAAAGGCCTTGATGCTGTGTAAACACTACCCAGCAATAGTGACAACACCCCTGTGTTAGCAACACTGTCTCAAGCTCAAATCCAAAAACATGCCCATAGCAGCTACTACCCCAGAGCAAATTGCTCAGCTCAGTAGCTCCACAAAGTCTGGGTTCAGTACCAAAATAAAACTCAATTGGGTCATATTTCATATTGTCCGGTGCTGAAAATGGCACTAATTTACAACAGTTTTCACAATCTTTTGTGTAAAATCAGGTTCTGCTGTTCAACATTTCCACTGTTCATCTCTTGACAAGCAACCAACAATCCTCTGCAGGTGTATCTGTGACACTGAGGCTGCCAGTCCCATGGTGTGCAGCGTGAGAGACAGGGATGGTGCTAGTGAACCCATACACTGGCTAGAACCACTGCCATGCACTGCCCTACTCCTCTGTGCCAGTGAGATATATTCTGTCATTCCATTTATACACTCCAATTTTATTTAACAATTTTGATCTCTCATACCTAGTATTCTCTCCTTACTAAAATTCACATACCAGTCTTTGGCACTGGCAGGGAAAAAGCAGCCTTTCATCACTGCAAATGCAGCCACTGCATAGCCCAAGATATTGGCACACCACAGCAGAGGAATCCAGTTGTCAAAAATGATGGTGGGTGAGAAGAAGTGGAAGCAAGAAGCATTTGCAAACCAAAGGACATGGGCAATGATCCAGACCTGAAGCCCATTGATTTAATATTTATTCACACCACCTAAAATATGAAGAAAACATGGAGTTAGTGACCTTGCATTAATACAACTTTTAATTCATAGCAGTATGCACAGAATACACAGAAATTTCATCAAGTGCTCATGAAATGACTTCTCTCTCCTCATCCTCACAACCATTAAATACAGTGAGGCACTTTGATAAATCTTCCTTTAGACTCTGCTGTATCCATCAGGCTTTGTTAGGATGAGTTTTTCTCCTCACAAAACAGAATTTAGACTCTCTCCCAAATGCTAGTAACTACAGTAAGAAGCAACAACTATAGTACCCTTTCTAACAGTTCCCATCACACATTTTCTTCCAAGTCCCTTGGGTTAATGGAGCTGGAGCAGGTAAAACTATCTTGTCAAATACTAGCAATAGTCCACTGACAATTTAAGTGCCAAAATTATCAACCAGTACTTTTCCATCGATTCAAAAGTTTGACAAATTATAAGAGATACAAATGCTATAACTTATTCTAAAATACGAAATAGATTGCTTTCCATTTTTGTTTGAACTGAATATGTGAGGAAGGTGAGAGCATTTATGTTCACATTTTCTCTGGCTACATAATGCCTATTAAAGACGCTAAGAACAGACATACTATCATGCAGAAGATTGCATGGTATGCATGTATTGCAAGGAAGACCTTCCAAGCAGGGGTGACAGCACCTTCTTTTACACCTCTCACATAACCAGGGAGAAGTTTATGGCAGAAGTCAGGAACGGACACATACAAAAGCACCTAGGAGAGAGAGAATGTATTCACAGTAAATACATACAAGACAAAACCCCTCAAAACACTATCCCTTCCATATATGTACCAAATATAACAGTTCTATTAAGTATTGGGTAAGCCAATATGGCAATATATAGCTGCTGTCATTCTAGATTAGTAATACATCTAAGCTATCTAACCAGCTCTAAAGATGTATTTCATGTAAGCTTGTCACCCTTTTTTGGTGGGGAGGCAGGCCAGTTGGTAACTAGATTCAGCTCCATGTCCTTTAATCCTGATCTATTTCTTGTGCATTAATTTAAAACAAATGGGTATTGTTGATATATTAGCTTTTCCTTAAAAACCTCATCAAGGAATATGTCACACGAGGAATATTTTTGTGTATTCCTTACATACCTATTTTTCAAGTACATAAACTTCATTTTGGAATACAAAATGTCTTGGAAAGTGTTAAACACCAAAGAGTAAACGCCAGTGCAACATTCCACCATCCTTTGTGCAAAAGGATTCATCCAACAGTTGTGTGAGAAGCCATGCACAGCATCCAGATCATAACTCAGTAATGTACTTGGAAAGTGACCCAAAGGGAATAAATGCCAGCAGCCCTAGAGGTCAGCATGGCAGTCCTGTTCCACATGTCAAACAGATGCTTATTCCTCGCCAGCAAGTACAGATGTGGATCAGGCACAGAGCACTGGTACTGGGCACAGGACGCGATACCTCGCCGCGAGGGGCACTCATTAGGAGGTACTCAGCAGTGCTCATTCCCTCTCCAGGCTCAGTCCCTCCCTCGCCGGGCTCAGTCCCTCACCGGGGGCCGGTCACTCCCCCACCACACGCCGCTACATCACGCCGCCCCGGCCGCCGCCGCTCCCACTCTGCCACCCCAACCGCCCCTCAGGCCCCACCCCCCCCAGCGCACCCAGCCAATCCGCGCCCGCTCTGCCCGTTTCACGGCTCCCCATTGGTGACCGAGCAGCGCGCGGGGCGCAGGCCCCGCCCCGTCCCGCTGCTCGCACCGAGGGTTCGGCTTTTTCCGGGCCAGCGGCCGTTACCGCGTGGCTGCGCCGCGCACTCCCACAGGAACGGGGCGGGGCATGAGGGATCGCTGAATAAACCCAAACGTTCTGAAACAGTGCGAACTGGTGTGCAAGGAAATTGTTTACACCTGCTCTTAGGGTACATCACCCTGCAGCGCTACAGGCTGGTTACTTTGGGCGGCCACAGAGCCCTTAAAAGACAACTGAGCCGACTTGACTTGTTACCAAAGCGGCCAAAGAGTCCCTAAATCAGACTGGGCCCCTTGGAGTTGTTAATAAAGTGTCCACATTTCACTGATGGTTCTCTGTAATTTCTAATGGCCCCACACGAGCCCAGGTGGCCAAAAAGAACATTGGCACCCTGGCCTGTGGCAGCAACAGTATGGCCAGCACAACCAGGGCAGTGACTATCCCCCTGTTCTGGCACCTCTGAAGCCCCACCTTGAATGCTGGGGTCAGTTTTGGGTTGCTCACCCAAGAATGACTTTGCGGTGCTGGAATGTGTCCAGAGAAAGGGCTGGGGCAGGCTCTGGAGCACAAGTCAGATGAGAAGTGGCTGAGGGAGATGGGGGGCTCAGCCTGCAGGAAAGGAGGCTCAGGGAGGACCTTCTGTTTCTCTACAACTCCCTGGCAGGATACTGGCTTGGGGGGCATTCCTAGCGATAAAGTATCTATCCCACGACCCTTTGTGCCTAAAAGATCATCACTGGGTCTTTAGGATTTGACAGCCAGGAAATATTGAGGAGGATGAAGGGGTTTGCTTTAGGGCATTTGTTTCTAAAGGCTGCCTAGGCAATTGCACTTTGTGCAAAAGGTCTGTGCTCTACCCGAGACTTTGTGGGGGGTGGGTCTTGCCTGTCAGAGACTGGAAAAGGTAATTTTTTGGGACATCCTGAGGAGCTAGGGGGCAGATCAGACCTTGCTCTGGGGAGGTAGTGCTCTGCCCCTTAATGTCTGTCAGTCATGGCACATGGGAGGCAGCCCCAGTTTTGCCTATCCCAGTCCCCGAGTGGCCAAGAGACCTGAAGTCCCACCTGGGAGGAAGGCCCAGGATGAGCTGAAAAGTTTTGGGGCCACCATAAGGAAGAAGGGTCACCACGAGGCAAGCACAGGTCCTTTAGCCCCACCTTCATTTTGCACTTTTACATCACTGGAACCCAGGTAAATAGATGTCTGTTTTTCTATATCTTTCCCGTCTTTCTGGCTATCTCCTCCTCTCAGCTGGCTTCTGGGGGCACTGGCCCCGCCCCTTCTGGCCGCGAGCTCTTCTGGCCCCGCCCCTTTTTTGCACCATCCAGCAGCGCCCCCGGCCGGGTGTGCTCATAACTGCACCAGAGGGCAAACAGTGCTCAGCGGGGGAAACTCCTTTGTTTGTGTTTGTTCTGTTCTGTACATATTTTACACTAAAGAATTTTTACTCCTTTTCCTGCATTTTTGCTTGGAAGCCCCATCATTTTCAAAGGTATAAGGATTTGGAGGGAAGGATCTTCTTTCCATTCCAGGAAGGTTCCCACCTTCCTTAGCAGACAGCTTTCTTTTTTAAACAAGACAGTATGTGAAAAAAACCCAAACCTGGGAAAACGTCGTGATTTTGTGTCCAGAGACTCCCAGCTCGCTTCACCTCTGTTGTTTATTGCTACCTAGTGAAGAAGAGTCATATTCTCTTTGTCTGTTTGTCGAACATCATATCCTGCTTCTACCAGTTCTTTGCACCGCTCTGGCACTCCACTCCTTAAATGAGAAAAAAAAATCTATTTATTTATCATTTTTTCAGTATTCTCCAGTTTGGAGACTGTTGCATCCCACAGAAAAAATCATCACCCCGCAGTTCCTGCTTGAGCAAATTGCACATTGCATTCAAAGGGAACCTTGTAAAAAGGGTGAGGGTGTACCCTGAGGAGTAGAAATTTCTACTTAACAAACCTGTCTGAAGTGCTTTTGTTTTATGTACAATTGTAGCTGTGTTTTTTCTTCTTCCACTTCCAATGGTAGGTGTGTTTTTACTTCTTCCACTACAGGGAGAAAGTGAAACTGAAAATGTTTCCTTTGTAAAATGGAAGCTTTGTAACAATGGCCATCCTGCTGCTGGAGAAAATGTGTCACGGCCCTTGGAGAATTGGCAGTCACCACTCGCAGGACATTAGAAAAGGAAAATTATCACTCAGCTCAGCCTCCAGACCAGGGCTCACACACAGAGCTCTCGCCCTCCCCTCATGCTGGGCTCCTGCCTGGAAGCATCACAGATCAAGTCAGGCCTTTGGGTTGAGACATGGAGAGACATTCAGGGTACAAAAGGTTGGCAGCTCTCTTAAAAGCAAAGAAAAATTAAAGAGCATGTGCATTTATGAAGAAAAAAAAAAATTCCCCCAACTCTGTTTTGGCAGGTCAGGGCAGTAGACAGAAGACGGCTATCACCTGGTTGCATTGTTGTAACTAGACTGGTTAATGTACTTTCCATCTTCATCAGTTGTTTTCAGGATCGAGGAAGATGTTTTGGGGGGCACAATGGGCCCAATACCATGGGAGGGAGCCAGTCCATGATCTCAACAGCTTTCAGTTAGAAATGAACAGAAAACCTGAGAGACAAAGTCAGTTTTTTTTCTTATCCTGAAGGTGAAATGGAGAAGGAAAAATTCAGAGTTGACAAAAATAAACCATATTGGGGTGCACAAGTGCAAGGAGAACTCTCCCTTGCTGCTCAGTAGGTGTTAGAACAGAAAACAAAGGGAGCTGGGTAGGAATGCCATTCCTTCCACCCAGTGTTCTAAAGCTCTGGGCTACAAGGTGTAAAAAGTTATCCAGAATCTCACCATTATATAGAACAACTGCTGAATGTGAGACTGGATTAGAGGCTGGGTCGACCAGGGGGTTTCCCTTGGGGTTTTAGGGACGTCTTTCTTTCTCCAGGGCTCCTTCCTCCACAGTGGGGGTCTCCTCTTGCACTTTCCCTGCCCCAGCACAGAACCTGGATTGTGTCCATCTGTCCTAGAGTCCCTTTCGGCATCTGCATATCCTGCAAAGTTCCTGTGACAGTCCCTGAACTGAGACAGATGGGGCTGCATTTGCCTGCTGCCAATTTGAAGGGAGGAAAGAGCAAGAGTTCATCAGGGCTCAATCTCAACTGATGTTTTGGTGCTTCTGGTTCCTCTCACAGCTTTGGCAGCAGAGCAGTGTCTCTGTCCTTGCCACCCACTCGGCCTTGGAATGCCGACATGGGCCAGTGTATCACTTCAGGTGACCCCAAGAGGCTGCGACAGAAGTGGTTCCACTGTTGCAGTTCTTGGGCGGTCAAAACCCCTCCCACCTGTAGTACAGTGCTGGAAGACACAAAACTGCCTGCCTGGAGAAAAGGCATGGAAAGCTTGAAGAAGGCTCAAGGGAACACTCTGATTACGATTTTCCCACGAGATTTCTTTAACTGAAGTTGCTAAAAAGAACCAGACTTGGTATCACAGAATGGTCTTTTGTTGCTTTATTGTTCGAGTCCTCAGTCCTGCATGGGACGTGGTAACTGGGTGCTGCAGAGGCTCCAGCCAGGCGTCAAAAACGCCAGCCCCGCACCCATGGGTGGCACAAGATCTGCTCCAGCGCTGGCCTGTCCGCGGGGTGCTTGGACAAACACCAGCGGATCAGATGTTCGCACTCTGGGGAGAGAAGGCAGAAAGCGTCGGTCACTGGCAGAAGGCTCCTGCCCAGCTGCCGCCCCCGGCGCCTGCAGGACTCGAGCCACTCTGCCCCGTGCGGGACAGTGGCGCGGTGGGACACGGCCACCTCCTTCAGCCACACGTGCCGCACCCAGCCCGTCGGCACGGGCCGCCTCCTGCCACAGCCTGCCTTCTTGAGGGCGGACACGCACCTGGAGAGATCTGGTGCTCGAAGAAGAGCGGCCCCGTCACGATGGCGCGGTCGTCCCAGAAGGGGAGGCTCCCGCAGACCATGACGTACAGCAGCACGCCCAGGGACCAGACGGTGGCCGAATGGCCGTGGTAGCAGCCCATGCCGATCCACTCGGGCGGGCTGTACGCGTGTGTTCCTAGGGGAGACAGGCGTCGCTGTGTGGGCGCAGGCCGCTGCCTTCCAGAGCCTGGCGCCGGCTCCTGGCTGAGGCAGGGGCCGCGTCGGCGGTCGCAACTCGCACCGGAGACCTCCCCACGTCCCACAACCGAGCAGCCAAAGCCAAGGAACCGCTGTGCAAGGCAAAGAAGCCCAGCGCAGCAGTCCACGGCCTTGTGCGCCGGGCAAGCCGAGGGGCTGGGGCCCGGCTTTTGCAGCCCCCTCTCTGTGGGCAGGGCCGGCTGCCCTTTGGCACGGGGCAGATGCCGCGCCCCAGGAGCCGGCAGCTGGCTGAAGGCCGCAGCCCAGGAGGGAATGGGGCCGTGCAGCGCCTGGCCCTGGGAGCAGGGCCTGGGCTGAGGGCTCACCCGCAAATTGCCTGAAGGCCCGCTCCTGGAGGAAGGTGCCGCAACCAAAGTCGATGAGCTTCAGGTCGCCGCTGTCCGGGTCCACGAGGAGGTTCTGTGGCTTGATGTCGCGGTGCAGGACGCCGCAGGCGGTGCAGTGACGCACGGCCTCCAGCACCTGGCAGAAAAGCCAGCGCGCCTTCTCCTCGCACAGGAACTCGTGCTCCAGCAGGAGCTGCAGGAGATCCTGCGATGCCTCCGGACGCTCCAGCACCAGCAGAAAGCTGTCAGGCAGCTCGAACCAGTCGAGGAGCTGGATGATGTAGGGGCAGCCAGAGCCCACCTTCTCCATCAGCACAATCTCCACGGGAACACGGGTGCCGTCGGGCTGCGAGGAGGAGTCAATGCCTGCAGCAGGCCTGATGCTGCCCTGTGGCTGCTGCCCCGGCCCCTGCCTGGGATGCCCCAGCGCCCCCTCCCCCCAAGCAGCCTCCCTTCTGCTTGGGCTTCATGCCAAGCCCCAGGGCATGCTTGGCAGGTGCCCCCTGCCCGGCCAAGCCGCCGGTCTGTGGCATGGCCAGGCCCGCCATGCCCCGGCTCGCACGCTGAGCCCACGCCCACCATCCCCCGCTTGCCACTGCTGGGGCCCCGGGCTGATCCCTGCACGACCTGCCCCGCCCCATCCTGTCCCGCTGGCCCCGCTCACGCACCAGCTCATCCCACTGCAGGACGCTCTCCCGGGCCACGCGTTTGATGGCCACCTGCAAGCCACGGAGAAAGCAGGGGCTGAGCTCAAGCCCTGCCGCTCCCCGCCCCTGGCCCTCCCCCCACCCCCGGCCGTCGCGGCCGCTCACCGGGCTTCCATCCGAGAGGCGGGTTCCTGCAAAAACGGTGCCGAAGCCGCCCCTGCCCAGCTGCGGGCCCAGCTGGTACAGTTCCTGCGGCTGCTTGCTTTGCCCTGCGGCCAAGAGCGAGCCATCAGCCTTGCGCCCGGGGCTCCCCTGCCAAGTGCCCACCAGTCAGGGGGGCCGGGCCACCGCGGGCCACCTTGCTCTCACCTGCTTCCCGCTGCGCGCCGGGCAGCGGCCGCCGCCTCCTCGCAGCCGTCGGGCTGGCCAGCGGCACGGCTGGGGCGGGGCAGCGCGCAGAGGCGGCTGCAGGAGCCGCGCTGCGGCGGGGCAGGGCGGCACCGTCGCTGTCCCCGGCATCCTGGCCTGCACTCTGCTGTCCGGGACGGCCGGGGCTACAGCCCGAGGCTTGCCACAGGGGGGCGCGAGGAGCAGCTGCAAAGCAGACGGGAGGATTTGAAGCAGCCGGGGACTAGGCTGCTCTCAGGGGCCTTTGGCTTGGCCTGGGGATGCCCCTCAAGAGCGCCGGGGGAGCCTCGCACAGCTCCTGGGCAGATCTCACCTGCTCTTGGAGAGGCCTTTGTGCTGCTCGAGGCCTGTCTTGGAGCAGCTTCCTGGAGATCCCTTGGTGGCTCGAGGGTCCTCTCCACCACCAGGCTGGGGCTGTTGCCAGCTGCCACAACCGGCACAGGGTCCTGGCAGCTGTGGGCCGACAACTGCTGGCTCCAGGGCGCTTGCTGCTCCACCAGCTGCTCCTGGCACGGCTCCCCTGCCTCGGGCTGGGCTCCCATTTGGACTTCCGGGCTTTCCCTGACCGCGTCAACGGTCAGGCTTGCGCCAGTGCTGTTGACGCCCGTGAGTCCAAGGGAGCTGGGAGACCTGTCCACGGGCTCTGCACCTTGCGCAGGTGGACAGGTCTCGCTGAGCCTCTGCGAGGGATGGAGGCTGTCAGAGATAGCAGAGGCTCCTGGCAGGAGGATGGAAGGTCTCTGACAGCCTGAGGCCCCTGCATGGATGGCAGCTCCCGGCTGGTGTGCCACCCTTGTAGGGCTTGAGGCTCTCCCAGGGACAGAGAGACGCCTCTCAAAGGGATGGGGGATTCCTGAGGAGCCGGACGAGCCACAGAGGGGCACGTGGCCGCGCTTCACCAGCTCGTCCAGTTCTCTCCACAGCGCCTGCCACATCCCGGAGTAGAGCGGCGCACGAGTACCATTGCCACGCCAGAGCAGCAGCATCAGATGCTGCAGCTCCTGGGCCACGGCCACCAAGGGGCCGCAGCTGCAGGCGCTGCCCAGGGGGCTGGCGGGAGCACGTGGCCGCTTGCGAGGGGTCGCCCGAGGCCTGGAGGAACCGGGAGCCACAGGGGCTCCTGGCTTCCTGCGGGAGCCTCTGGGCCGCACCGCGGGGCGCTTGCAGCGCTTTGGTGTCCGTGGCTGCCGCCTCCGTGGTTGCCAGTGGCCAAGGGCCCAGCAGGCAGCCACAGTGGCCAGCAGCAGGACAAGCGCAAGCAGCAGGAGTTCACCGTCACCCATGGCTCCGGCGAGTCCCATCGCGACTGCGCTGGCAGCTGCGGGTGCCGGCCCCTCTTATATAGAGCCAGCGCGCTGATGTCACAGTGCGGAGGCCAGGACATCACAGCCCTGCCTCAGGCCAGCGCTCAGCCCCTCTGTGCCGTCACGGCCCCGCCCGCCTCGGGCACCTGCAGAAGCGGCTCGTGGCTGAAGATGCACGTGGCCAGAGAAAGCCTGGAAGGAAGAAGCCCGGAATTACGAACGGGAGCTCGTCCTGTTGCAGCGAATCGTTCCCTGGAGCCAGTGGCACATCAGGCGCAGTGCTGGTGCCAGCAGTGCCAAGGCCACGGCTCCCAGGACGCTGCAGCGTTCCCAACTGGAAACAGCCACCGCTCCGTGCTGGAGCAGACCCTCCAGAGACAAAGGCACTTGAAGTCCCTCTGTCTCTGGGGAGCTCTCCTGAATTGGCTGTGGACGGCAGGAAGAGTTTGTTGTCAGCACCTCACTGACCTCTGCAGTGCCTCTGCTCTAAATAAATCGGCCTTTGCCAAGGAGCGCTGACGGTGCTCCCACTGCTCTGCTTTGGACTGCCATGAGGTCTCTTTCTTCCCAAGAGCTGGCACGTGTTGCGTTTGCATGGCAATGCTGTGGATCAAACAGGGCTGGTTTGCTTTCTGCTGAGCAGGGCTGAGCGGGGCTTGCCCTCTTCAAGGACTTTGCAGTGCCCCTTGGTACAATGCAATGTTTCCCACTTGCCAGGCGATGCCTAGGAGACACTGCCTGGAACAGAGGCTGGACAGTGTCAAGGGAATCAAGTCGGTGTTTATTCCAAGGCCTTCAAAGGATGCACCTTGGGTCGTACAAGAGCCTGGCTGTAACCAGGATGGACACGAGATGGACAAGCGGTCCCAGGTTTTCACACGCTGATAAGTTTAGGTCCATTTCCATTCTTGGGCTTAATTGTCCAATTACAGCTTCAGGTTATCAACTTCCTTCCTGGCCAGGTTGCTTTCCTCAGTTTGCCCTTGTTGACGCTTTTGGGCCTGAAGCTGCAACGGTGTTCTTGGTTCTCAGGCTGCAAAAGGATTGCTTTGTCGAACTCAACTGTGAAGAGAACTTTAGATGAAGTTCAGAGTCACACACGAAGACAGTGCAGAACTTGAAAAATAGGAAAGTTAAAACTTAAGGCATCAGAGGGAGGGACCAGTGTTGAAGACAGCAGCAAAGAAGGCATGAAACAAAGGCAAAGAATGCACGGAACACCTGGACCGTGTCTCTGTCCCTGTTTGTCAAGTGACCATCCACATCCTGGAAGGAAACGATGTTATCTCTACCGTGTTTTTTCCCGTGAACACTTTTATTGTGCACCCTCCTTTATCTTTCTGACCGCCTGCTTCTCCAGTTGAGCTTTCACCGCACCAGATTTCTCCCTACAGTGGCAAGAAGCATCTGTGCATTCTTCTGCTGACCTGGATTCCGCGGGGCACACAGCTTGCTTTTCCGTTCTCTTCCCCAGAGAAGATGCCTGTTCAGGCCAGGCAGCCTTGTGCCTCGCTTGCTTGGCTTCCGATGTGTGGCAATCACCGACTCCTGTGCCCTTAGCAGGTGCTGTTTCAAAAGTGACCGGCACGGACGGAGCCCAGCACCTTCAAAAACATTTTCCCCGGGGACCTTGCAGCCTGAAGTCTGCTCTCCTCGTGGCCCGAGCGGAGGTTTTGCTGGCCCTTTTCCTCTTGTCAGAGGCGTGAAGCTCGATGGGTTTGTTGTGGCTGTGGCCGGGACGGCCGCCAATCCCCGCTTGGCTCAGGGCACGTGGGGCACAGGCGGTGGCCTGCCTCGGGGGGGGCTGCGTCCTTGAGTCCGGGGCTGGGGGGGGGGGAGCTCCCCTCTTATTGTGAGGAAGCTCCCTGGGGAGAAAGAAAACTCTGCCATGAGCCACCAGGCCTGGCCCACATTTTCCTGCTGCCCATTAGAGGGAAAGAAAGACGAGGAGTTCATCAGGGCTCAACAGGAAAGGACCTTTTGGTGCTTCTGGTTCTTGTCCCAGCTTTGGCAGCAGAGCAACATCTCTGCCCCTGCCACCCTCTGGCCCTTGCAATGCACACAGAGCCCTCCCTTGTTTCCCTTCAGGAGACACCCAAGTGGCCGCATCAGCTTGAAAGGACAGCTGTTGTTTCACTGCTGCATTCCCTGGCTTGTTAAAGGCCCTCCTACCCGTAGTACAGCCTGTGCTGGAAGACACAAAGTTGCCGTGCTGAAGGAAAGGCATGCAAAGCTTGAAGAAGGCTGAAGGCAGCACTGGCATTCCCCCTTTTGCCAAGAAGTTTCTTTAGCTGAAGCTGCTGACAAGGACCAGACTTGACAGCCCGCAATGGGTTTGAGGTTGTTTTATTTTTGGGTCCAGCGTGGGACGTGGTAACTGGGTGCTGCAGAGTCTCCGGCCAGGCGTCAAAAACGCCAGCCCCGCACCCACGGGTGGCACAAGATCTGCTCCAGCACTGGCCTGTCCGCGGGGTGCTTGGACAAACACCAGCGGATCAGATGTTCGCACTCTGGGGAGAGAAGGCAGAAAGCGTCGGTCACTGGCAGAAGGCTCCTGCCCAGCTGCTCCCAGAGCCCATCGGGGCTTTGGCTCAGTGCGGGCTCAGCGGTGAGAGTGGCGGTGCGGGCATGGAGCAGCAGAGCTTTGTGCCCTCGGTCCCTCCATACTGGAATCTCGGGGCTGCCTCCGCCTCTCTGCGCCGCGACGCTGCTGCTAATGGGCACCTACGCTTGTCCCCCCAAATTGTAGTCGAATGAAGACAGAGCCAGCTACCCCAAATGAGAAGGGGATGGAGCCCGGGCCAGTGAAAACAGTGAGCAGAGACACCAGTGTATTTTATCTTTACCTTTGTTTTGGAGAGTCTTTAATGGTAGCACCATTGGTGTGTTAGATGCATAAGAAAGTTGTGGGCAAGGGAAGAAAAATCTGACTGCAGAGAAATATAGAACCTTGCCCAAGTTATTTTTATGTGTGGACCCTTCCTTAAAAAAACCCAGACAAAATATCCGCTTGGTTATATGTAGAAAATAGTAGAAGAAGAAAGGAAAGAGAAATAGAGAAGTTCATTCTCTTAGTATTCTATTGTATAAAAGTAATACAATGGTTAAATAAATGCAAATAACAAACATTATAATCCAGATATTGGTCTATGGTACTTAGTCGCATCATTATTCCATTTTGAACTTAATGTGAATTAACTGTCTATATTTAGTGTGGGGACTTGAACTCCAGCTCTGATTTTCTTGCCTTCGTTTCACTCTAGCAAATTCCTCAGCACCAGAGGAGAACTTAGCACTATCTGGTGGATAATCCTTTCAGTATCCAGTAGCTGCTGTTAAAGCTTTCTTAGTGTTATCCCTGTCTCTATCTGAATTTTTGTACCTTCTCCCCAGCTTGGAACCTCACCTTTGCACTGCAAGCTGCTCCTCAGAAAAAAAAATAAAGTGTGCAGGAATTCACACAGGAATTTTGGATGGATCACTTTTATAAGGCCTCCATGGGGAAAAATATATTTTTGGCCTGGAATTAGGAAAGTGCCACTGGATCAGCATTGCTTTATAGCCTAGCTGGTTTTTCATATGATCCATCTTTCAGAGCTATATAAATAAAGAATAGTGAATTCTAGCATTTAAGTGGCCTACAGAATTACTTGAGTGATGCCCACCCACTCACTATTATTATATCTACTTCCTCTCTTTGGACACAGATGCTAATGTTTATGTTAGCTGGTCTACATTTTCTACTGCCATTTATCAGGAAGTGAGCACAAAGTTGGATTTGGGAGCAGCTCCAAATTCAGCCAAGACAGTTTATTTTCCAAAGAAAATACTGTTGACAATAGAATCGGAGTTTACAGACTGGATCTTCTGAATGCACAGAGACATTCAAAAGCTGCTCCCTAAAATCTGGAGTAAATACATGAACTGGCCTGTACATACCGACCTAACACTGTCCCTGTGTATTTGTGCTTTTGAAAAAAGGCTCAAGGTGAGGGATTTCAGCAGCTCACAAGGTTTAATGTTGTATGGCACAGTCTGATTTTTTTGCAGGTTTATATTGGCCAATATTTATTGAATTTTATTGAAGAGCTGTATTTTGTTTATATTCTGGCTGGGATTTTGAGATCCCTTCACCAGACACCCACAAATACCTAACTACTTCTAAAAGTGCAGGTTGTACAAGAAGAATCAAGAGACAGCCTATCAAAGCTGCGTTAAAGGGAACAGTGTTACTGAAACTCTGTTCCTGCAATTTTGGTGACACTGAGGGGCTTTGCAGGAGCTGCCCAGCCTTGGTAATTTAGCACAGGCTATAGGAGAAAGACCTGGCAAGATCTAGAGAGGTTTCTGGAGTCTCCAGGAGCAGGGAAAGAGGAGGCAGGTCAAGGCTAGAGCTGGGCTGAGACTCCTCCTTTCTGCACAAAGCCTACTCCCACAGAATGGGGAAGAGCCCATCCAACCTAAAAATCTCTCAAGAAGCAAAATCACAGCAGAACAATAGGAAAAAAGCCTTGAAAACTTTTCCTTGGTTCTTAAAATAGCTCTCCCCTGTGTGCCTGCTCCCCCGCCCTACCCACCATTTATTGGCAGCTGTAGCAAGTAATTAGAAAGGGACTTTCATACTGGGACAAACATACAGAAAGGAAAACATTTTACATTTTTCTTTGCCAGTATGTACATTTCTAAGTAAATATTATTAAAGATACTTGCATGAGCAACAGAGCTTCTTCTCCTGGAAGCCAGATTACTTTTTCTGGTTTTATTCTGCAGTTGACAAGAAGATGTCTATTAACAGTAGAGTAATAAAGTAATTATTCCCTGATAAAATTATAAGGCAAGGCTTCATTTTATAATTATCCATGAACAGAGTGAAAGAGGTGATGTTGTAAAAATCAAAAAGAGCATTTGTCAAACATCAATCACTACAACATATTGCATGAAAGAGAAAACTGGCTTAGACTTTTTCAGATTTGTGCTTTTCATTCTTAAATTTGACTTCATTTTCATTTTGAAACCAAAAAAACTTGACAAAAAATCTCCACCAAAACCAACAAACAAAATCCCTCAAATCCAAAATCAGTTTAAGAAAGCTTTTAAAAACAACATATACAGCAAAAATCCTTCCCAGAAAAAAAATTTGTCTGGACCAGGATATAAGGACCATTCCTAGTCAGACTTATGCCAAACCCATCCAGAATCAGTGATCTCCTCAGAGGATTTCTTTGATTTTCATAATGTTACAGCTCATTCCAATCTTCCACTTTAGTTAACAGCTTGTTTTATGATGGAAAATTGTCCTTCCACAAGGGCAGCATCAGCTCTAGTTTTATAAATATCTACCTCCACGATCAAGATTTATGTTTATAAAAATATTTATGCTTCCTCTCATGTTAGGAGAGGAAAAAATGTATTTTATAATTAGGTAGGATCAACAAATAAGATGTGCGATTGTATTATTAGCATGTGTGAATTCAGAATAGAAAGCCGTGTGAAGCTTTACTTAGAAAAAAAAGTCCTGGGCTTGCACAGTAGGTGGCTGTTAACTTGCCAGCTCTTGCCAGTCTCAAAATACCACGATTTACCGTATTAGCTCACTATGGGTCAGAGTCATTCTCCAGCAGTGGGCACTCACGTGTTAATTAGGTCTCTCTAACAGTGAAGCATCAATAATCCCTGAGCCTTTTTCACTTGTTCTTCTCTCCCAGACAGGTTAGCATAGCAGCAAGGAAAAGAAATGAAATTAAAATATTGAAAGGAAACAGCATTAGACAAATTTATATTTATGCATCTGTACAAATATATTTGTTCATGTGTTTATCCCCAACAGGTTTGCCTTTTTAACTTCACTGACTTTCACGATCACTAAATATGCAAATTCATTAACCTAGAGAGATTAAAATATATTCTAAAGATGTTTCTTTATGGCTGAATTAAAATTTATAGCCTTTAAAATAGCCCCTAATATTAGAGAAACTGTTTAGCTTAATTACCTTTTAGTGCTGCACACCAGTGTTACATTCTAGCACATAAGATAAAAGCAAATGCTTTGCATTAAAATTCCTGGACACCACCTCCTACACAATAATTACACTGAGGTTTAGCCTTTGGATGCTGCTACTTTGAATAAGCAAACTGAAGTTTGTTTAAGTGCTAGTTTAACCCAGTGAGGTTCAGAACATGGTCTGGAACCTGCAGAAGAGTTGAAGCTGGTTAGCCAGGGAGTACAATTTGCAGTACGTGGCAACATGTGTTACTTCTGTTCAAAAGGCTTTTTCTTTGTCCATTAAGGCTCAATAGTTTTGTACTCTTGAAAAAAATAATGCAAAATTAATGTCTTTTCTGACATCAGGGAATTGCTTGTGAAGTCTTCCTCTTAGTGAAGTGCTAATAATTTTTCAGTTTGAGCATTTCTGTTAACAGAGTGCAGCCACTATAGCAATTAGTGCATACCAAGGCAGGCATGAAGCCACCACCCTTTAAGAGTGAATTTATGACCAGCTGATGTGGTTTTAAGTGTGTGATGCTCCCAAAGGGATTAGTCCTGCCCTCCCTCTACTCACAAATACTGAGAAAAGAGTCCTTATTGTGGAATTTCTTTCTTCATCTTCTGCGGACAAATGTGGTCAGCTGGGAGTGTCCTGTCAGTCCCCAGGGCAGCTCAGAACACCAGAAGCAGTGACAGCTGTGACAGAAACAGCCACTGTGGGTCAGCAGGGAAGGGAACTCCCATGAGCACCTGCCAGATCCCTCATGGGTGTTTTTCCCAGCTGTAAAATCCGGTGTGCTGAGTGAAGTGGGAGGGTAGGTGATGATTCCTGAACCCCAGAGAGACTTGTGCTTTGGCTGTACCCTCTGTCCTTTGTCATGTGTGACCACATGAGCCTCCTTGTGTGGACAGCCCATGGCAGGGACCTGCTGGGCAGATGACCACTGCTGGTGGATCTTGCCCTGGGTGCTCAGCCTCCTCTACAAGCTCACAACCAGCATTGTGGGATGGCTTCAGGCCCAGTCAAGCCATCTGGATCTCCTAGAGGCTTTAAGTAAGTCCTGTAAGTCACCCATCACCTTCAGGCCACACTGCTGTGTGGAGGGAATTTCGTGGATAGCATTCAGCATTCTTCTGCAGGCCGGCTCACCTTGGCACTCCGAGTGCACAGAGGATACACCTCACCCTCAAACCTCCCAAATAAACAGGAGCAGAGGCTCTGTGCTTGCAGGTAGCCTGTCAGGCTCTCACAGGTGCAACAGCTTCATTGTTCAAGGCTAGTCTTAATTTGCTGGGCTGTCACTGGGTTGGTCAGGTTAAATTTTGTGATCTGCCCAACACAAGCAGCATGTGGTTGCCTTGCCCACTGATATTTAGTAGCTGTGTATGCCTGCAGTCACACACACCATGCATAGATACAGGTTTCTTTTATAGAAAAGAAATAGATTTTATTTATTTTCTTTAAAAGAAATATATATATTTCTACAATATATAATATATACCCTGAAAACCAAGTTTCTGAAGAGCTGCCACAGGAGGGCTCCTGTGTTTAAGGTTTCCAGATATGAACATATTGGCAGTGCATGCAAAGGGCTTTATTTCCCTTCAATCCTCCCTTCAGCACTAGGGAGGTCTGGCTCACACAGGCAGGGAACAAACACTTGTACTTTGAGCCACTCACAGTGGCTGCTGTGACCAGGCTGTGTTACACTGGAGCTCACCCTCCATGTCTGTCCCATTATATCACTGTTCCCCTGGCCTTCATAATTTCCTAATATTTCCAAACTTAAACTCCTGGTGTGGTAAGTTGGAAGATATTCTTAAAGAACCACATGATGGAGGCCTGTAAAATGAATTTGCCTAATTCACTTTTACTGGCCAAAGCAATTTCTCTGCTCCAGCTTAACCAAATGCAATTGCTTTATCTTCCTGGTCCTCTTATCAGATGGGACTAACCCTGCTGGATCACTCTGAAGCAGCTGAATGAATCAGGAGGGAGTTCCAGGAATGCTACTGCCCACTGGTCTGTTCAGTTGCCCATGGGGTAGGAGAGCTCAGCTATGACAAAGACTCTGGCCCAGGATCCTCACAGAAGGGTTTAGCTTCTCAGACAGGAGGACAATTGCCTGTCCAAAGATGTAAAGATGTATTTCCTTTTTTGGAAAAGGCTAGAAGATAAAGAGCAGAAAAGAAGAGATGTGGAAATGTGAACTTCTACCTTTTTTTTTTTCCTTCTTCTTTTTCTGTGTGAAAATTTCTAGTGTGTCTTAAAACTTCTAACACAAGATCTTTTCCATTTCTTCCTCACTAAGTCAATTTTTCTCTAGACTCAGCAAAACAAGCTCCATTTATTAATGTGAGCTTGTCCCAAGGTCTGGTTTTGCCAAGTCTCGAGCACTAGAAATCCCCTAAAAGTCCTTTCCTTCTCATTCATCCTCCCAGCCCTTCTCTCCCACAACATACACAAGGCACTTCCTTAAGGTTTGCTCTGAGATCAGAGTTTCCTCAGGATGTTCAGCCTCAAAGCTTAAGAAACACTGCAACACATTAGTCACCTCCCTCACCACAGTTCCCAAACACCAGCAAGCCAGAATTCCAGCTGATGCAATTCACCAGCATTACCCTGTCAAGTTTCACTGATCCATGGCCACTTGCTGGCCTTGTTTTGTGGGTAACCAGAGAGGCACCATGTGCAAAACAAAAGTGGAAGAAACTCATCCTGTATGCTTAGGGTCATCTGAAGATTAAATTTTTTGTTTGGAGTTAGATACAGATAAAAAGAAGGGGATATTTGCTATTGAGATTTTTAGAAATGTGTTGATAATAGTATATCCTTTAGGAATATCTTTTTGCCTTCTGTGTCCCACACTACTTGAAACAATGAAGCACCTACAAGAAATGTCAACAGAGGGAGTACATAACAAATTATATTTATTAATCATGTGTAATAACTCCACAGTGGATATAATTCACCCAAGGTGAATTAATTATTTTTCTTTCCCCTGCTGTCTTCTCTGGATTTCCAGGTTTTCAATGCCATTTGCTAGAGGACAGTTTGTACAGCAGAGCTGTGCTGTCTGTCCTGATGTGGGGCAGCCACAGGGTAGGGACTGTACATGTTGCTTACGCAGTGGTGACACTCACATTTCTCTGAGGAACAACACACTCGCATTCCCAGCACATTCCAAAAGATAACTCCAGTCCTGTGGTAAAATGCTATCTAACTCCATTGTCCCATAACTCTACAAGCAAAGGGTGAAATCAGGAGAGATGAGTAAAGAGATGAGGAGAGATCAGAGTAAATCTACAGGGAATCACGTCTTTAAGAAATTCTAATCAGCTTCCTTGTCAAAGCCCATCTGTGTTTTCTGCTCGTGTTTTTCTCACTGGATGTGCAAGTTAATATATTCCTAAATAATTTTCCAGAGAAGTTTTGTTTTGTTTTCCAGTTTCACAGAATGGTTGAATGGATTTTCCTCAGACTTTCTCCCAGAAGCCATTGGCTGAGCATAGTTATGGAAAATTTCAGCCTAGAAAGTAGAACCTTTCAGAAACTCAGGAGCAAGGGAAAACGCTGGACTTGGAACAAAAACTGTTTTGAAGCCTTAACTACAATACTACGTCAACACCCATGTGGGTGCTATGGTACAGACATAGCATTGATTTACACACGCAAGTTTTGAGGCTGAGGCAATCAGTGTTAGCTGTTTTATGGACTAGTAACACAAGAAAAACAGAAGATGCACACAGCTGGGTTGTGCTGCTGGCCTGATTTGACTCACCAGGCTCTCTCAGGAAATGCCTGAGCGTGTTTCATTCAGCAGGTACAAGCCTGGGCAGAACACCCCTCTCCTGTTTGATGGGGTTCCTAGGGCTTGCACATCCTTTGTATCACACAGGCTTGTGGGCACTCGGGGCAAAATGAAATTGGCTGATGATTAAATGGCAGGCAAATGCAGTGGCACCCTCCAAAAGTCCTCTGATACTATTAGAACATACAAATCAGAGCCTGGGTAACAAACTCATCTCTCAGTTCACTCCCTGAAACCACATGATGGTGCAGAGGATGAGAAGGAGCAAATTGAAGGCCAGAAACTTGGTAAGCACTCATGGAACTTAATTCTCTACAGGGACACCATCATTCCTCTTCTATGTGAGAAACAGGAGAGAACTTGCTTATGGGGCCAGGCAACAAAATCATTTGGAATCATCCTGGATGTGTGATGTAGCCTTCCCATTTTGCTTTTCATCCTCCGTGAAAAACTTCTGCTGATAGGTGAGAGAGGGTTTGCTAACACAGCCTTAGCCATTGGATTGCAGCTCACACTGCTTCATAAGGAAGAACTGTAGCCTAATTGTGCAAGAGCAAGTGCTCCCAGAATAGCAATTACTGTGTCCTTCCATGCTGTGGAACAATTATTGCTCTCTTATAATACCAGCAGCAGCTCAGGATAAACCCATCTGCTGCTGATGCAGTCTGAAGCAGGAAAAATAGTTAACTTAGAAGCAATCTAAACAAAGTCGTCTTTGGCCTCAGCGGAGGAGCACCTGTGTGAATTTACAGCTTGGACCACCAGTTGCAAAGATACTTTTTAGTCTTCAGATTGGTAAAGCGGTTTTGGGTTCTGTGCAGAAGGTGGTTATTTTTTGTAAGCTTTGATCTGCAATGAAAAAACTTTTTACATTTTAAAGGCAGAATATCTAGCCATTCCTTTGAGAGTAGGAGAGGGATTGATCCTTGCATAAGCTTAGCATAAATATCCAGAAAAGAGAAAATGTATGTTCCCTACCCTAAATGCTTGTGGTTTCTTTGTCATTCTCATTTCCATTAGAGGGTGCCCTTGTTTCAAAATTCCCCAGTCTGGGGTTTCTTCCATCAAAAGGTTGCCTTTAATGCAGGTCTTCAAGTTAGGTGGTCCAGTCCAGTTAGCAAATGCTAAGTAAGTTAGAAGACAGCATGATTAAACAAGATAGCATTACTTATTTTCCCTGCTGTACAAGTCAAGAGCACTGCAGACATTAAAGACCAGGAGGCAGCAGCTGCTCTCCTTGGAGTCTCTCATTACACAGACCCTGCACAGAGCCTCACTAACAGGCTAAAAACACTTTTCACAGTTTCATTCTTTATTTCTTTTGAAAGGGAAAAAGCCAAAGGACTGTTTACATTTGCATTTTAAAGTCCATTTATATGAAAACCTTCCACTTTGTACTGAATACTGGAAAGAAGCTGCATCTGATATTTATAAGACTTTACAACTAGGTGCATTTTAAACAAACCAATAAAGTACAATCAAGAGCTGTATAGGTTTTTCTACTGTCATATTGGCAGCAATGACTCAGGAAGAGGAGATGCTTGATCTCTGCAGCTGTCCAGCCCAATAACCTGCACATGATATCCTCCTTCCTGAAGAGCCTTCCATCTAAAAGGCAGCAGGATATTACTTGAGGGAGATGCTGGCACAAAAGGCACAACAGAGCCACTTTCCATTCCTCTCTTCCCTTCCGTCCTTCCCAGCACTGTTTCTGTAGATGATGAATATTGCCATCAACTGTCCTGGATAGACGTCCTACTTCTTCTTCACCAGCACCTGGTGCCACGAAGCCTATAACCCACTCTATCCTGACAATCCATATGGATGCATTTTTTTAAGTGCTCACACTTCAATGACTTTAAAAGGAGATAGCAACAATGACATCAGGTTCCTGGAAATACAGTGTTGGCTAAGCACTGTCAATATTTGAGAATCTTACAGCTAAACATCTGCCTTGGAGAAGAGGCAGTTGACCCTCCATGTATTGTGGAAGTCCACGCCACCCCCAAGATTCAGCTGCAGGATAGAGAGAAATCAAACTCTCCCACCACTTCAGTTTCAGGCTGTTGCATTTGCAAGTGACACTCCTGGCTATGATTTCTACCAGTGTTCAGCAGCAGCTGTGCCCCCAGCTGGGAGCTTTCACTTTCTATTTTTAAAATCAGTGAGATCAGGAGCATATGGGGCCTATAATTTACCATGTATTTTTAATAATAAAATCCACTCAGCAGTGTATCAATCTGTAATTCTATGCAGAGGATGCTTTGCTCCCTAGGAGATCCTTTATCAGGGTTTAATATACCTGCTTCTATTGGGGGACTGATGTCCTCTGCAATTTGCCATCATCAAACTTTACAGTACATCAGAAAAAGCCTAAATCACACAGAGTTTGTTGCCCAGGACCAGGCTCAGAAGTAAATAAGTGAAAATAGCTTCTCACTTTAGTGCCAAATTGGAAACAGTGCACGAGAGCCAGTTACATCCCAGCTATTCTTTATTCCTGGATTGTCACAACAGTTAGTGAATAAAATATATTTTGATTCACATTTGTGAATTTAAGTGGTTTGTTCATTTAAGTGCACATGTATTTTAAGCAGTGTTGTATTTTCAGCTGGCAACTATTTCTAGCAAGAAGACAAAATGCAACAGGAGAAGGAGAAAGAAAAAAAAAGTAAATAGTATCTGGCTAAGGGTGAAAAGAAAACTGAGATGAATGGCAAAAAAACCCATTGTGGATTATATAATTTTTGATTGCCATAAACAAGAAGAGTAATTTGGGACTTACAGAGTCAATTAATAATATTTTGTTTTTTTTCCCTTTGGCCATTAGATTTAAAAGTACTTTTTTCATTTCAGAGAGGTGTAAACCACATGTACTACAGCCTAATCTGCATGTCTATCAGAATAAGGCCTGCTTCTGACTTAGGCTGCTCTAATGTTTACATTGAAAGATTTTGGAAAAAATTTTGTTGAAGTCAGTAGAGTTACATATGTAGCTTGTAAGAAAAGCTAGAACAGTCAATCACACAAGTCTTGACAGAAATGCAGCACATTTCAAGCACCTCTACACAGGCAGGTAAGTAACTAATTATATAGCAACCCTTCTGGTGTTCCCATGTGTGTAGAGATTCTACTTTTTGCCAAGGGACCTTTTTATGTTAATTGCCTTCCCTATGTGAATTTAAAAGGCCACCCAGAGCTTTCTACACGCCGTCCCAGGGTTGCTCAGAAGGTGTCAGTAGGCTTGTGAGGTTCTGATTAAGAATGATCTCTGACATTCAAAGAGTGCCTATTTCTCATTTGCTTTGCCTTATTATGATCTGCTGTAACCAGTTAGGCACTTAAGATTTCCCTTGAGGACCATCCATCCTCCTCTGAAGTGCCAATGCAGAGAAAACATGTGGCTCTGAGGTGCCACTGATTTGCAAAGACATCAGGTCTTGCAAAGACTTCTCACACATTCTCTTTATGTTTGCTGACAGACTATGCCCAACAGGCTTTCCTCTTCCTGGAGATGTTATATGACTAAAACCTGGTCAGATCTCCATCTCTGGTATACCTGATGGGTCTTATTGTCCCTCCTGGAATGAAACTGAGCTACAGTTGTTGGTGATCTCCTTTAATAACCAATCAAGTTTATAATCAGTTTCTGAGTAGTGTTTATATTATATCACTGCACTATATTGTAAATTTTGTTATTGCTGCCTGGAATGGAGAATGGAGGGAGGAGTAGAAAAATCTTACCTACCTACCTGTTGTCATAATTTCACTACAATACAGCAAGGAAAGTGACAAGAATAAGTGTTCAGACTATTTTTTCAGGGCCTTACATCTAGGATGTGGGAAATGATATCTTTGAATTGGAGGCTTGACTATGAATGAGATAGGCAATGAATTATTTCCTCAGGACTAGGATGCCCTGGCAGGACAACCAGGGAGAGCTTGCCAATCTGCTGCCTAGCTCATAGGTATAAAGAGAAGCCAGCATCTAAGGCAGAAAGGCCTGCACTTTTCAACACATCTAAATTCGTGTCAAATAAAATGATGTCAAATAGACGAGATTGGATCCTGTTGGCAAACACCAGGAGTGGAACAAAACTGATGAGAATAATGTGGACAAAGCTGTTAAGTTGAATATCTCTAGACCCTGGAGCCAGAATTGTTTTCCCAGTGCAATCTTCCCTGCTTTGAAGTTTCTGGGAATGGTATCGCTGACAGGTTTAACCCAAAGGTTAGCTGGTGAAAAATAAACACAACCTCACAGAATCATATTTGTCTTCTGCTCAGTCATCAAATTGTATTTGTGTCTTATTTGCTTCTCTCAAAATATTTCCAGCCTCATACTCAGCAGTTATCTGTGAAACTCACCAGTAGTAACTGTCTCACTGGGATCAGTATTGTTTGAGTCTTCCTTACTGGGCAGATAGAGGGATCAAGTGCACCTTCAGCAGGTTTGCAGATGATACCAAGCTGAGAGGGCAGTGACACACCTCTAGGAAACCAGAGGGACCTGGATAAGGTTGAGAAGTTACCCATGGGCATCCCATGAGGTTTAACATGAAGAAGGGCAGGTGCTGCACCCAGGTCAGGATAACCCCTGGCATTAATCCAGGCTGGGGATAAGCAGATGGAGCATCCCTGGCAGAAGGACCTGGGGTGCTGGTGGTGAGAGCTGGCTCTGCTCTGGCCATGTGTCCTGGGACCCAGAACCCCCTGTGCTGGGCTGAGCCCCCAGTGTGGCAGCAGGGGAGGGCGGTCAGCTGAGACCCCCTACCTGCAAAGCTCCTCCAGCCCTGGGATCCCAGCACAGGAAGGACAGGGAACTGCTGGAGCCAGCGCAGGGACACCAAGGGATCACAGGGATGGAGCATCTCTGCTGTGAGAAAGGCTGAGGGAATTGGGATTGTTGTGCCAGGAGAAGGAAAGGCTCCAGGGTATCTTTAGTACTTAAAGGGGTGTATAACAAAACAGAGGCAAACTTTTTATCAAGGCCTATTGTACAGGACAAGGGAGGATGTTTTGAAACTGAATGAAGGTCAATTTAGATTAGATTTGACAAAGAAATTTTACAATGAGGGTGGTAACACCGGAATAAGTTGATCAGAGAGATGGTGGATGCCTCCTCCCTGGAAAAATTTCAAGGTCTGGTTGGATGGAGCTCTAAGCAACCTGATGTGGTTGATGATGTCCCTGCTCATTGCAGGGGAGGGAGGAGTAGCTGACCTTTAAATGTTCCATCTGATCCAAACTATTCTATGATTCTATGGTCATTGTCCAGGACTCCACTTATTTACAAGAGCAGTCCTCATTATTCATAAACATCTGCTCAGTTCTGCTCAGAACTTTGCAAAACAAAGCTCTGGAGAACCAAGCAAACTGCTTTAGCATTTACAGCATTACACTGTTCTGCTCTAGCACTATCTGATGTAGATACAGTCAACTCACTTAAAAGACAGAGGTGGAAACTGAAAAGTAACTTGGCTAATAATGTCCCATGCTTGAACCTGCTTTGACAGTGGGTTAGATAAGATAATGTGATAGAGCTTTTCCATGTTGGTTTCTAAAGTCATCATAGGACTCAGGAAATGGTGAGTCAACAGCTTAGCAATACTTCTGTTTATCTGTTCTGCTGCTTCCTTTACTTGCTCTGTATCTCCTGGTTACCCTGGGAGTAGAAGAAAACCCCAAAACATATGATGCAAGTAGGGAGACAGAGAAGTTTGAGACAAATGCGGTTAAATAAAAATTTCTTATAACACATTTCGGAAGGTAATTAATTCTGAGCTGTGCCTGTGTTGTCTGGGGGACCTGGTTCAAAAATCTTCCTGAATCAGGTGTGAAAAAAGAAAGAGAGTTTCATCCATGTAAAATGCCTTCCACATTGACAGCAAATTGACTGTCTTTCAGACCACAAAGGCAGCATCCTTCCCAGAGGTGGACATGCATGAGGATCACTTGTTTTTTACTAGTTAGGACAGGAAAGTGAAGGATTAGTGGTTAGAGTAACAGTTAGTCAATGTGCTGGGATAGTTTGTGTGCAGAGATGCACTCAGCATTGTCAATGCATGAGAAAATTCCTGGGTTTTGAAGCCTGAAGCTTTCCTACACAGAGGTTACCAACTGGTTTAATTTCTTTGACAAACATAAACCTACAAGGAGCTAAGAAGAAAGTAACTTAGTTATATTCACTTTTTGACCTGAGGTAGAAGTTCAGCTCGTTTACCTGACAATGAAATAGTCTCAAAGCAGTGATGGTCTCTTTCCTATTTTTTAATGATATTCCAAGAACAAAAAAAGACAAAAGAACCTACTCTCAAAATGTGACTTTGAGTTGCTTAAACCCTCTGGTAAAAGAAGAAAGGAAATTGAGGTTGAATTTTGGGACAGAGACTTCCAAAAGTAAGAACTACTGGTAGAAAAGAAAGAATCCAGATCTAGGTACCCCTTTTTAATATCCTGTTATGCCAGGGGAGGCTGCTGCTCTGATGAAACAGTGGAAGGGCAGAGGTATAGAGGAGACTGAGTAAAACTGAGTGTGCATGCTGATGTCGGCAGTAGGTAAAGCAGCACAGGGCAGAAGGTTCCAAGTTGCTCCAGTCAAGTTGGCACATTCACATGGCACAAAGCCCTTCTGTGATACTAGACCAAGTCCAGAAGCACAGCTCAGCAGCCTTAGCTCTCCTGCTCATTCTATGGCAGGGTGAAAATAAGCCCCTTGTACCACCAGGGCTGAAATGCTGAGCCATTATTTTTCTTTCATAATGTCCATTCCAACCTGGCTGTGCCTCTGTGCCAGGTGTAATGTGGGTAACATTCACTGTGAAACACTGGCAGTGAATGGGTCATTTTCTAGGAGGTTTCTTTGCTCACTGGCAAAGAGAAAATACCTTCTTCACACCCGTATACATGCTCTCCCAGTGGAACAAAGAACAGAGCAGTGGCATCTCCAGATATGCACTTGCCAGCTCTGTTCTTTAAAGGGCTTGCAAATCCCTGGGAGCAGCAGGAACACTGCCTAGAATGCCATACATATCCTACAAGATGCATTAATTCATGGGTGTGCAGTCCTCCCACCTTAGACTGTGCCTGCAGGCTCTTCTGAGACTGTCCCAGGGAGAAACTTCTCCTGGCTGCATGTCCAACAGGAGTGTGACATCACCCAGAATGCTGAGAATGTCACCCACTGGCTGGAAACTGTGACACTGGGAAGCACAGTCCCTCTTCCTCCACATGACCACATCCACCCCTGGCTCTGCCCATGGTGTCACCTGCTCAGCAGTGAGTCTGGGGAACTCTGCAAACAGAGCTCTGCCTCTCACAGCAGGGGCTGAGCTCTGCATTAAGCCTGCTTAGGAAGATAAAAGAGTAAGGAATTCTAGGATCTTTTGTATACTTCCTCTCTTTGTTCAAGTAAATAACTCATGAGAGGAGACAGAAGACCTCACCTTAAGCTTTTCCCAGAAAATAAGTAAGCAAGCCCCCCTACCCAAGTCTGTCTGTTAATGTAAATTGTCAGGAATTATCCTTTTAAGAGATAAAGGGGAGAGAAGGAATAGAGAATATGATTGTGCCTTGCAGCCAATTTTAGAGGAAAGCTGATCTGGGTTTGGCATAATGCTGGTTCAAATTTCCCCTGTAAAAGACCTGTAGACATTAAAAAAGCATTCATTATCCACCCAGACACAAAAAACTCATTATGCACTATTTTTCCAATCTTGCTAACTACGTTCTTGCTGAAGGACAGTATACCTTGCTTCCTTCAGATTGCTTGCAGCTCACAGAGACTTGTTTTTAATGACATAGAAGAGTCTTGTCTAGGCTTCTCACAGATGACCATGGACCTACATGCAGGGATTCCTGGTGCCTCTTTGAAGTGTTCAGGTACAACATAACCCCAAGACCTGCCCATTTTTGCCAACTCTTGGGATATTCACACATAACAATCAAGTAACTTGTTGTCCATAGCCAAAAGAGTTCAACCAGAATCTGATAGCCCAAGTGAGGAGTTTTCCACATTTCTGAATATAACGAATCCTGCACTATCTAACAAAGGGTACTAAATGTCTTCCGTGATCTATTTAGCCATTTTTCTGCAATTTCCCTCCTGCATGTGAGAGAAAGGTGCATCTTGAATTTAATTTTGACTGTAGACATCCCTATTAAAGTCTTAGCTGGACCCTATAAATTTTATTTCAATTCTGCTTAGATTTTTATTAGCACTTTGACTTCAGGTGTAAATATATTGTAGCTACTCTTAACCATGACATCAAAGCTGTTAGCACAACAATAACCTCTGAGAACCACAGTGTTTTTTTCTTGAGCAAAGGCAGCAATTCTACCTCATGGTGAGATGTTAAGAGAGGTTTTGGCACTTAGTTATGCTGCAGGGCACAGGTACCACCCTGGGTGTGCTGCCTGCCAGGTCTCCAGGCTGAAACCAGGGTCCTGCTATCTGAAGGTACCAAGTCTGTGCCTACACTGCTCACAACAACCCCCCGCAGCTCCAGCCTGGGGCCAGATTGGTTGGGAAGTGCCTGGTAGGAAAGGCCCTGGTGATGCTGGTTAACAGTGGCTGAAGATGACACAGGTGTGGTCAGATGGCCAAGAAGGTCAATGACACCTGGCTTGGATCAGCAATGCTGTGGCCAGCAGGACCAGGACAGTAATTGTCCCCCTGAGTGGGGCACTGGTGAGGCCACACCTCAAATCCTGTTTCCAGTTCTAGGCCTGTCACTGCAAGATAGACATTGAGGAGCTGGAGTAGGTCCAGAGAAGGGGATGGAGCTGGGGAATGATTCAGAGCACAAGCCTAATGAGGAGTGGCTGAGGGAGCTGGTGGGGCTCAGCCTGGAGAAAAGGAGGTTCAGGAGGAACCTTCTCAGTCTCCCGAGAGGAGGGTGCAGCCAGGTGAGGCTGGTCTCTTCTCTCAGATCACCAGCAACAGGACAAGGGGAAACAGCATCAAGCTGCCAGTTCAGGTTTGACATCAGGTGATACTTTTTCCTGGAAAGGGTTGTTAAAAATTGGAACAGGCTGCCAGGGAAGTGGTAGAGAACCCATCTGTAGAGATGCTCAAGAAACAACTGGACTTAGTGCTTGATCTAGTTGATGTGGTAGTGTTTGGTCAAAGGTTGGACTTGACCTTTGAGGTCTTTTCAAACCTAAATGATTCTGTAATTCTATGGCTGTGTACCCAGGATCTTATTGAGGTAACACCTGGCTTTTTTGGTGGCATGACTAGTCAGAAATTTCTACCCAAGTTAACCACTGCAGAACATCTCTAGCTTCTCTGGGGCTGCTCTGCAAAGACATTGCACCAGAGCATGGTGGTAGGAAGGAGGAAGTGTGTGGCACATGCAGGGAGTTTTCTCTGGAGCCAAGCTTCCCAAAGATGTGTCATGTTCTTACCCTGTGAGCACGTAAAGGCACCTCTGGCTCATGTATATGTGTGACAGCTGCTGCCTGCTCTTCTATCAGAGCCCTCACTCTAAGCATATTGCAGCTTTTTCCTCAAGACCCAAAGGTAACTTGGGACTAAATTTTTTCCTAAGGAGCATAACTCTAGCTTGAATATGTCTTTGTGGAGGTCTAATTTAACAAAAGCAGGCACTGGCAGTAAGCAATGCTTAATAAAACAGCTAAACACTACCCAGGCTCCCACAATGTGAAAACACAACAGAGAGATCTAGGGGAGGATTTCTTGCCATAGCTAAAGGCATCCTGCACTGAAAGGGTTTTTCCCTATGCAGACTCCTCGGAAGAAAATAGGATGGTAGATGCAGTGGGACACAGTAGACGAATCACCTCTTATCTGGAAACCCTGGTGCCAGCATGGATGGGTGGCAGACAGTTTGGTGCCATGCAGCATGAGATGGTCCCAGAGCCAGAGTGAAGCTGTGATGTGATGCCAAATGAAGTGCAAGCCCTGCACTGAAGGACTGTGAGACAGAGGACAGCTGAGGGAATCTTCAACCAGAGATTATGAGTCTTGGCAGGTCTGGGACTGGCACTGCAAAGCTGTTGCAAACTAGCTTGAGGTGACAGTGTTGTGTTTAAAGAATCTTGTATATTTTGTGCTTAAAAAGACAACAGAAAAAACCAGCCTCAGGCTTTCTTCAGCTCTACAGTCACTTGTAAACTCCAGCAATGATGTGTTTCAAGGTAAGGGCAAAAACCTAAGGAAGTGAAGGATATTTGATTGTTTTTCTGCAGCATTTGGTCTGTGTGTCTCCCACTAGGTGGCTGAATTCCTGTTAAAGAAGTAGCTTGGCAACCCTTTCCACATACATGCATCACCTGTGAGGATTATAACAATTGTTCTTCAGTCCCATATCTATTCTCTGAAGGGCATGGAGGGAAGAAAAGCCTTAAATGGTGAGAATTATTTTGAGGTGGATTCCCCTGCACTGTACCAAAGGCTCTTTCCTCTGTAGTGTTCTTCTCCCACACTTGGCCTTTATCTGTTTTTCCTCTTGAACCCTCTACGTTTTCTTTTCCCACAAGTTCCCATGCCATACACTTACAATGCTACAATTTAAGAGTAGGAGAGAAGAATTCCTATTTTAGTTCCAGCATATAAAATGTTATCTGGGGACAGGTCATTTTGTCCTAAGTGATCAAGCAGAAAAGGATATGGCAACAAATCAAACCTCAGAAAGGATATTCATGTGGTTAAGGCATTAGCCTGTTAATTCTTGAGATTTGTGTTCCTCTTCTGGCTCCCTGACAGCCTCCTTAGGCCCCTCATGGGTTAATTTCTGTTTCTCATTTTTCTTCCTGCAGTATGGGATAATGCTAACTTATCCAACAGCTTGGTGCAATGAGGATAAATTAATTACTCGTGACAGATTTTCAAACACATTAGTGCTTGCTGCCACAACAAAGCCTTTTATGTAAACAATACCCCTGGGAAAGCAAGAGGCTGGATTTAGAGCTTGCTTTGGAGGTAAATTCCTATACCAGCACTCCCACCATGGGCACACACCCGCACCAAAGGGAGAGAAAAACAGGACAAATGTATGGTGTCATGCTTTAAAGATCTTGAAAATCAGCCAAATCTGTGAAATGTTAAGGAGACTTAATGCAATACTTATACATCCTGGGGCTAGTTCTCAGGAATGCTGAGTACCCTCTGCTCCCACTGACTGTGAGTTGTGGCATTCTGCAAATTCAGATGGAAAATAATTGTGTGTAGTGAACAAAGGGCATTAGAATTAAGCTTTATTCCTCAACTTGTGCATTTTCACAAATGCAAAAGCCCTTGACCATAAGAAGTTCCACAAAGCTTAACTTCTGTAGCATCTGCATGTTGGAGATGTGTATCTCAAAATATAAAAGGGACTGATTATCTCTTTTCTCTGTCTCTGCTCCCCCAACCCATGAAAATGTCCTGTGTGTGGCTCTCAAGAAGGCAGACAGGGAAGAAAATAGGGTGAGGATTTTGCCATTATTTTCTAAGTCGCTAAGATGGCTTTGGGTTTCCCCTTGTCTCTCATATGCATCCCGGAGTCCCAAAGCTTCAGGAGTCTGTAAGCACATCCCAAAACACACTGGCAGATTGGAATCCTTCTCCCTTGCACCCATTTCCCTTCATAAGATGCAGGGAGAAGAACGTGATTTCCCACTTGGTCAAAACCAACGTGACAGCTTTGAGTTTCTTGAAAAAGCAGCTGGTTTATTTCTGTAAATGGAGTTTGATTCCTTTTTGATCTGAGACAGCTTTTGAAACTCAACTAACAGTAACACCTGGCTTTTGAGGATGTGTTTGAACCAATGCTTCCCCATCTCAAAACACCTTGAGGAAGTTTACAGACCTGAGCTTGGTGTGGAGCCATGGATAAAATCTTTGAGGGCGTGTGGGAGAGGGATTTTATGGGTGCAGAGGGTCAGGGTGCCATGGCAGGAGCTGCTGCTGCTGGGGACACCGGGAAGGGAAGGGAAGGGAAGGGAAGGGAAGGGAAGGGAAGGGAAGGGAAGGGAAGGAAGGAAGGGAGGGAAGGAAGGAGGGAAGGAAGGGAAGGGAAGGGAAGGGAGGAAGGGAAGGGAAGGAAGGGAAGGGAAGGGAAGGGAAGGGAAGGGAAGGGAAGGAAGGGAAGGGAAGGGAAGGGAAGGGAAGGGAAGGGAAGGGAAGGGGCTGCTGGTGCTGCGGGCCCTGTTTACCAGGGGCACGCTCCCTGGGCTTGGCCGTGGGTGACCGGCTTTGCCTCAGACCCACCTCAGAGCTCTGTTTGTCTTGGCAGGGCCTGCGACCCCGGGCAACCCAGCCCGGTGTTTGAGCCTTGCCCGGTGCGCTGCAAACGGAGAACACACAGGTTTTTGTTTCAAAGATTGCTTAAAATAACTCCATCTCTAGAAAGTTGAAGTTGGACACCGCCCCCCTTCCACCTTTTTTGCCTCGGTCTCTCCTCTTTGCACAGCTGTGGCTCCCATAGGAACCTAAAGACAGATGTGCCATGAGGATCTGGTTATTGTTGCTTATTCCCACCCCACAAAAGAAAAAAAAAATTAAAAATAAGTATTCCTTTCTCTGGGCTGCTGGACAACAGCAAGTGTCTGAGAAGAAGGGGGGAAGTAAAGCATTGGCTGAACAACATCCCCTGCTCCCTTTCCATCCCCCCGTCATCCTATGCTCTCTTCAAACACGTTTTTAAACATACCAGTTTTGGTCTGGTTTCCTGGATGGCACATCTTCATGTCTAGCTGGGCTCCATCCATTCCTCATGAGACAGGGTAGAGCCAAGGTGACAAGATTGATGAAACATTTTGAACGAGGGGAATGAGTGAGGAAACCCTCCCAGGAAATCAGTGGAAATGGGGCGAGGGAGTACTTTTATTGAAAGGTACTGGCCAAATCTGTTTCAGGAGAGAAAAGGTAATTTATATTCTAGTGACATAATTTGGCATTTCCTCTTGTTTGTCCTACCAAAATGATGACCTGACTAGTTTCATTTTATTCTATTTATTTTTATTTTAAATTCAGTACCTGAATTTGCCCATGTTTAATTTTCTTTTGCAGTTTGGAGGTGGGTGAGTTAAAATGCCTGCCTCACTAGAGTTCAGAAGCAACCAAGTTACTTCCACTTCTGGAGGGTCCTATATTTATTCCAAATTGGCACAAGATCTGTTCAGTTATTCTTAGCCTTCCTGACACCTTTTTGCTTTTGTTACATTAATGCATGGATGTGAAGAGGGAAGGGACTCTGGCTTCTGGATCCTGTTCCACTGAGCTGCTAATTCACATTAAGAAAGGTCAAGTCTAATAGAGCACTGCCTTATGCTGAGGCCAAGAGGAAAAGGAGTTCATTTGAAAACTCCCTTTCCAGGTGTATTAACCCCTTCAAGTGCCATTAGGCTGTGTATCTGTCACAGCAGCAGCTCTTTTATGGGGGAGCCCAGATAAACTGGCTTATTTCTCAGCTTTCAACTCCAATTCTCTCCAGCTCAGATCACATCTTGCTATGCTGCTACTGCTGCTTAATCTCACCTGTATCAGACTGTTGCCTGCCAGGAGTAAAGACTCTCCCTGCTAGGGTGTGGAGTCTGTACATGTCTGTTTATTTATCAGGGCACTCTATGCAGAGTGAAAAAAGGCAGCAAAACCAACTAAACAGGATCACTTGATTTTTTTTTTATTTTTATTTAAATTTTTTTTTAAAGGCAAATGCTAAAGTACCTACATGGGTGTGGTTGGAAGAAGAGTTTTGCTTCTTGGAGGAATCTGGAAGGGTGAGGGGATACCATGCACAAGGGAGTTCATCTTTGCTACTTGTATTCCAGCTGTGAAATAAAGGACCTGAACAGCCTAGAGGTGCTGGCTTCTGCCTGACACCCTGCATATGTGATTGTAAAATATGATGAAAAAAGGGAGGAAGGCTGGATGGCTGCTCAGAAGGTGCTCGAGAAATGGAAACAAAGTTCATCAGCTGACAGACAGAAATACATCTGTTTATCTTGAGCAGAAGTAAGAGGTATGAGGAGTGAAAGAAAATTTGCTTTTGTTGAAAAAGAGAAATACAGATCATGGTATTTGGCCGCAACACAAAACCTGAAGCTGATTTGAGCCCTTTGAGAATACAGAACTCTGGGCTCAACCTCAAGGGAAAGAACAAACAATTTACTTTACTCTGTCTCAGTTCAGGCCAAGGTAAGAAACACTTTCTGTGACAGGGACAGTGATGGACAAAACAAAGCAAAACTATCACCCTGGGGTTGTGGGTGGTTCTGCACAGAGTTTGATACTGACCTGACTTCTGCAAGGGGAGAGCCCCAGGCAGTCTAGTGAACGTAGATGCACAGCCAACATTGGCTCACAGTGCCCAAATGAACTTGTTAAAATACAAAAAGACTGCAAAAGGAAATGAAAACAAAACAAGAGAGGTATCCCAGCTGTGTATATTCTACTCTTTCAGGATGTCTACTTCTACAGAGAACCTTTTTCCTTAACTTCAAAACAGTTCATTTTCAAATCTTTTTTTTTAGAAGAGGAGCTACTTTAGTGGTGGGTTTTTCTTCTAAATATACGGTGTTTAGTTTATGTCTTGCAGTGAGACTACATCTGTGATACTTTTGCTATGTATTTCTATGCACGTGGGAATGTAATGGTTCCTGAACCATTTAATGGAAGAGGTGTACAATGACCTTTTCCAAAGCTTCTCTGGACAGTGGCAATCTCAAATAAACCCTAGAGCTAGCACTAGTGTTGGCACAATACACCAAATAGCCCTTTCCTCATGAATAAGGTGAGAAGCCACACTGACCAGGTGACACAATGGGGAGCAGAGGTGATGTTGACTGGAGAGCAGAGGGATGAATCTGAGTCGGTGGCACACGGTGCCTGGTGAGCACTGCCCTTTTCCAGGCACTCTGACGCCCCACGAAGCTGGCAGGCACCCTCCCTCCAGGAGGGGAACTCCCTCAGTGTTGGCTGGGAGAAGAAATTCAAGTCTTTGCCCTGTGTCCTTCGAGAAAACAAGAATCTCTCAGTTTGCGTTTATGAGAAGATTTCACATTTGATTCCAGCTGGAGGGAAATAGAGAAAAAAACACCCTTTCCGTAGCCAGGCTGGAGGTTGTCTGCACACACAGACTGGGACTGTAGGTTATTCCACAATGGTTTGAGTATGCCCCACTTCCCAGCCTTGCCAAGAAAGTCTTGGTCCTGGAGGGAAAGCACATCCTTGGGTGGGAAGGCCTCAGACGTGGGCAAAGCATGAGGTGTGGTTGAGACAGGCTTCGTGCCACTCCATTTGGCACAGCTAATGACAAGGTTACCCTGTGGCTTGCCAGGAGGGGCTGCTGCATGCAGAGCACCTTCAGTGTGTAGCTCAGCTGTGAGAATTGCATATTGGGAAAGTCTGCTCAGGGCTTTCATTGCTGGTTATTGGTTTCCAGAAGGCCAAGGCATTTTGTGCAGAATCAGAAATCCTAGAAAGTCTCAAAGCACAAAGTTGTTCAAAATCTGAACTATTTCTGGGGGAAGAGGCTGAGTTCAGGCTGTTATAGGTGGAGGATGCCAAGTCTGGATCCAGACACATTTCTTGAGAAAAAGTCACATGTGAGAGTGCAATCTCTTATACAAGAAAATAAGAGTGAGATATGCAGCTCAAATTTTGCCACCCCTTATATGTTCATAAATGTGAAGCTCCAGGTGAAACATCTCTTCTTAAATCAGCCAAGGACTTCCCAGGTGCACACATAGGACAGGAGCCAGTGGTCCAGCTGTCTGTGTAGTCCTCTCCAGCTTTGAAGGATAGGATCTGGCTTTGGAGAGGAATGGAAACCCAGATGGGAAGAAGATGGAACCAAACTGAGCACAAACTGTGCAGGAGCGGGAGAAAGCAGGAGGATCAAACAGATGCCACTCTGAAATCCCCATTCTCTCTAGTTGTCTTTAACATGCTGCTGTGAGTAAAATACCTGGAAAATGGCATTTTGTGCCACCTCTGTCTTGCTCACCTTTCTGCTACGCAAGAAGAGAGCATCTGTTGCAATGTCTGGTCTGCACTAGTGGGTGGGGTAAATGGTTTCATATAGCACCAGCTGTGGCTACAGCAGGATTATGTTTAAACACCTCTGTGCTGTTTCTCTGCTTTCTATTGTTGTCCCACATTCTGCCATGGCCTGCAGCAGGGCTGGGGGAGGGCAGGACAATTAGACCCAGAACATTACCAATCATGATAAGAAGAAGAACTGATGCTGAATGCAATTCCCATTTCTCATTACTATGCTACTGTAGCTATGGTTTGGCCGTCCTCCTGGCCTTGGCAAACACGATCCACTTCATCTCCTGCTTCTCCTGTTGGCAGACCTCCCATCCTCCTCTTGGCTCCTGCAGCCAAACTCCTGGCTGGCTGCAGTAATCCCACATAATATTTCACGCAAATTTATATGAAGCCCGTTACAAAGCTCAGCAAGGAGACACTGTTCTTTTTCGAGATACAATTAATCACTTGTAGCTCTGCTCCAAGGACCAGCCAGTCTCCTGTGTGACTGCTCCTTTCTGTCAACTGGGCTGAGAAAGTGCAGTACCACCGAGGGAAGGGAGAAACCCGGCTCTGCCTCCCTCTTCCACAAAAAAGGTGAAATCACTCTCCTGAAAAGGCCCCCTGCCTCCCTCTTATCTGTCTCACCCAGAGCTGGAGCAAGTGCTGGCAGAGACCCCCACCTTGCTCTGCAGCCCAGCCTGCAGCCCGGGCTGCCCTCCTGCCTGCTCAGCACCTCGGTGAACACACTCCAGCTGCTCCCCTTTCTCATCCTGCTGCTGGGAATATTGCACGGGATTGCTCTTGCCTCCTTTGGTTTCCATTGCTTCATGCTGTCTAGTTAATCTTTTGGTACACAACTCTTCCTCCACCCTTCCTTTCACCCCTCAGCCTTTTCAAGTGTTTCTAGTATTGTGGCTGTTTGGTTTTGGGTTTTTTGGGTTTTTTTGGGGGTTTTTTTTGGCTTTTTTTTTTAATACCCAGAAAGTTATCCCACAGTCTAATGTTTCTGTGGCTGAACAGAAGACCCAAGTCTCTGGTCTTGTCAATGCAGGACCTCATACTAGTACTGAAATTCAGAGAAACAGGAAAAAAAACAGATCTCTTTTGAGCTTGTAACTGTGACTGTCCACTTCTTCACTTGATACTTCTTGCTTGAGTCTGTCTGGCACATCTCCTGCTTTCTCATCTTCCTCCTTCTCTCAAGTATAGCATCAAGAAAAGAATTAACAAACATGTGCTTAACAAAAACCTATATCTCCCTTTTTAGCATTAGGCCCAGAAAGCAGTTGAAAGATGCAAGCTGTTTTCTGCTACTTCTAGAAAATTTGTAGTGGTCTTTGGGTTCACTAAGAGATAGTAAAGGAAAAAGTATTTAATTGTGTATTTCAGAATTCTTAAGACAAATGCTAGAAGAACTGGCTGTATTTCTTTTTAGGCTAAGTATTCAGAATGTCCCATTTTCCCTCCCAGAACAAACTCAGGCCATGTGTGGTAAAAGAAGGAAACAAAATAAGAAGTTGGCCTTTTTCTCTTATTTGCCCTCCACAGATTCATTATGGGAATGTTCTGTATTCTCTGAAGCACAACCACTGATTGCTGTTAAGTGAAACACTCTTGCCCAATAGCTGCAGTTCCTGTCTTCAAAGCATATTACAAGTTCCCAAGGAATTTGGGGAACAAATCTATTATACTACAGAAATATTTTCCAGTTGCCACTGGCTTACCTGCCAGACAAGTATTTCCTCTCAGCAGAGAGTTATCTTTCACTGGCTCTCCAAGCTGATGCATTTCAGGAACCTATTTGCAACCCGAGATTCAAACAATAACAAACCAATGGGAAGGGAGGTTGCAGTCACATCTGCACATAATTATTTTGCACATATGCAAATAATCTCTGGAGGTGAAATTAGCAGGACAGTTTTCTCACCACCTTTTTTTTTTTTTTTTTTTTTTTTTTAAATAATTATACAGTGATTTTCTTCTAAATTGATCCAGTATCTGAACAGCTGAGCAGACAGCAGTACTTGGTGGAACTTATTAGAAATCATGGCATCACAGTGAATAAAATGCCGACAGAACAAACTATGAGAGAAAGCCATGGTATGAATCTGATGTTTATCCAACACTTCATCCTCTGATCAGGAAATCTCTGGCTTCCAGAGAATGAGACAGCATACAAAGGGAAAGATCACATTGGAAGAAATAGGTACCTGTTTCTTATCCTTTTTTTTGGTAAGAAGATAATTATTTCTGCTGTCAGAGATAAGATGTGGGGCCTGAGGAACCTTTTCACCAGCCTCATTCTTATGCCAAAACTACAAAATTTTTGTGTGTGTCAGTGTGTTCTTTCATTTGGGTTTGGTTTAATTCTTTGGGTTTTTGAGAGTCGACGTTGTAGGGTTTGTTTTTCAGTCAGGAGCAAAATACTTTTCTGTCAGTTTTTATTTTGTTTGTATTGACATGTATTCATTCACACATTTTCACATTCAAAATGTACATTAAAATAAAATATAAACTGCTTTTCATATCCTTTTAGAGCACTATTTACCACCATCAGGAATGGCCTACATGAGGGACTTTTCTTGAACAGTTAAAAGTAAAGAAGGGAATTTCGGACAGCTTTCACAAAAGGAGAAGGAATTGAAACTAAGATATAGAGTGCCATATATTTCGCTGATGTGTTTTGGAAGATGACAATTCTTACCACTCTTTTAGTAAAAAATACCACCATCTTTTACTTGGACTTATACCTGACCAAAGCTGGGATTAAAATAGTTATTACAGTGCCTTGAAGCAGCCAGAAGTTTGAAGGAGACTTGCTTGTATTTCCTTAAAGCAAGAATTCCTCTAAACACCAAAAGGGATTACAAAACTCCAGAGCTGGGGTTCATGAGAACCTAATTAAAGCAGGGATCTTTTACAACAAAAGAATGAAGGTGTTCAGGTTAACACTATGAAAATGCAGGAATCTGACAATGATTCTCC